>NW_008335967.1:1704933-1725837 GCF_000622305.1 Nannospalax galili | reverse complement strand
CACTGACAAAAAAAAAGAAAGAAAAAGAGGGGGGGGGGAGAGAGAGAGAGAGAGAGAGAGAGAGAGAGAGAGAGAGAGAGAGAGAGAAGTCATAAGCAGTCTTAGTGGGCCAGGAACAGAGATAATGCATTTTTAAACAAAATATTTATTATTTTGATTTTATGTGTATGAGTGTATTGCCTGCATGTATGTAAGTGCACCCATATGTCATGCAATGTCTATGAACGTCAGAAGAGGGCGTCAGATCCCCCTGGAACTGGAGTTATAGACAGGCGGTTGTTAGCCGCCATGTAGGGGCTGGGATTCAAACCTCTGCAACAGCAGCCAGTGCTCTTAACTGCTGAGCCATCTCTCCAACCCCCAAGAGAATGCATTTTTAAAAACTCCCGGGGCAAGTCTTTAAAGTCTTTGGTCATAATTATTTTGTAGAAAATTAATAAAGTGCAATGATACATATCACGGACCCATATGAGGTACATTCCTCATGAAGCACAGACTGAGATGGACAAGAACACATGAACCTAACTAGAAGCTAACACTGACCAAAGATTTCATGAGACTTTAACAACTGTACAGTATGACATGTGTGGCAATTCAAAATGCAGTGCCTGCCTTCGCCATACCGTACTCCTTCCAATATAAATCAGCTGCCAGCTAGATACAAACACAGGAGAAAGGTGAACTTGCTATGACACAAAGGACAGGAATGTAGAAGCTGGCTAGCACCCTTCATACTGTATCATCAGCCCTTTAAAGACAGTAATGATAGTCCTCAGGATTAGAGACAGGACGCCTATCAGTGTTGAGACAGGGCTGTGGGTTTATTGAGGGTGGGGAAGAGGTTCCTCTCTCGGGTGCCCTATGCTTTGATACTGTGCAGCAAGTCGATAGTGGATTATAAATCCTTGGACATGACCCATCTGAAAGCATGTGTCTACAGGTGAGGTCAGGTAGCGAGTATTACCACCGATTTGTGGAGTGCTGGGCACATAGTAGGTGTTCAACATTTGCTGACATGCCACATGCAATCAGTAATTCTCTAGGGCCTGCAATTATTTTTCCCTGGGTCATTTTGAGGTTTAGTGTACCTCATAAGGAACTCTGTCCCTTAGACATTGAATCAACACTCCCATACCCTGACTGAAATTCTTGCTTTTGTGGTTTGTCTGAAACTGTGCTTTCAGGATAAGGCCAGGGACTCCCCAAAGTCTCCACTAATCTTTTTTAAAAAAAACAAAAAAAAAACCAAAAAAAAAAACCAAAAAAACCTCTGGCACCTTAACATATCAGTTATAGTTAGTTAGTCAGATTTCTGCAACAGGGCCCAGAAAGTAAGGTCATAATAGAGCAGGAAAGTGGGGGAGGGTGTCTCATTTCATCAACACCTCATCTTGATCAGAGCAAGTCCCATCAGTTCCCCCTTTTACAGTGAGGCACTTGATGCTCACAGACACCACAGGAAGAGTAAGTCTTGAAGTCCAAGACAATGTCTTTCCATTTATCTGGTACTTGCTTGGGCTGTGCTGAGAATTTCAGAGAAATGCCTGGGGGTTCACTGATCAAGAGCTGTAAGTAGCCAAGAAATGCTAGGTCCCCCTTAAACCCTTGCAACTATGAGCTATTACATAGCAACAACAGCTGAGAAGCAAATGTGTGCCATCTCAGAGGACCTGAGACTTAAGGACTATTGTCATAAACTTAGTGTTAAGTGGCCTATATAATAAACTACATATATTCATCTAATCTTAATGTAACACATATTTATTATCAGCTACCATGTGTCAAGGCACTGGTCTATGCCATAGGAATATACTAGTAAATAAAAGAGTGAAAAGAAAAATCTCTGCTCTCCTTGAGCTCAGAGTCTAGTAAAGGGAGTTCAATAAACAAAGCAAATAAGCTGCATTCTCAGGATAGCAGATGGAGATAAATGCTATTGGTAAATCAGGAAAGAAGAGGATAGTGATGTGATTACAAACTGAGTGATCAAGGATGGACCTAATTACATAGTCCCTTGAACTAAGTCTTGTGGGGGTAAGAAGCATCTGGATGTGGGTGAGGGGGAGAGTGTTCCAGGCAGAGGAAAGAACAGGTGTAAAGACTCCATTACAATAGTCAATGACATATGGATAAGAGGATCCTGAGTAAGAAATAGTCAGTTAGATAACTCTTACCATATAATTTTTGCCTAAAAGGGATGAATACCTAGTTAACATATGGGCCTATAATTTCAACATTTCACTTATCATTACCAGAAAAGAAATCAATAACTGAATCTTGGGTTGGTTTTACCCAGGAACTTTTTAATTATATTTTCATTAGAAAAAGATTTAACTTCTTAATAACTTATTGACTGTGAGTTATTGCATCATATATTGATCAAAATCAATTCTTTCCTATTTTAGAAGTGTTTGTATTTATTCTGTGCTTTTATATGGGGCAAAGGTATTGTGAATAAGCACAGGTCACCATTATGTTCCAGAGCACAATGGACATGGTTTGGTTCCACCCATGCCCTGTGGAACTCAGCCCAGAAGTCTTTTGACTCAGAGAAGACAGGTTTGTGTGAACCTTCTGTTTTATACTGCTTGGATTTGGTGGAAATCAACATGGTAAAGAATACACTTGTGCCCCTGTGATCAGGGGATAAACAATTGTTGGTCTTCAAAATAATCGCAATGCTGGGCAAACTTACACAGCTCTGATATGATCTGCTCACCCTTGGCAAGGCCTCTAGTCTCCTTGCTGCAGCCAACACTTAATGAACACCTAATCTGCCATGGCATGGTGTTGGGAATGCCATGGTGAACAAGGTAAACATGGCACCTGCTCCCACAGGGCTCCCACCCACCCCAATCCCCTGCCAGGAAAACACAGACCTCCCCAGTACTGGATTAAAGGTATGTGCTACACACTTGCCACTTTTTTTTTCTTTATTGACATAGGGTCTCACTATGTAGCTCTGGCTGGCCTGGAACTTACTATGGCAACCAGGCTGGCCTTGAACTCAGAGATCCGCCTGCCTTTGCCTCCCTAGTGCTGGAGTTAAAGGTGCGTGCCAACCACACCTGGCCAATATCACTTGTTTTAAGTCAGATTAATTGGGGTGCAATTACGTATGATAAACGTCATGATTTTTAATGTGCAATTCTGAGATTTGGCAACATGTGTAGCTGCCACTACAATTAAGATATGAATGATTCTGTAGCTGCCAACTCTTTCCTTACCCCAAGCTCCTGGCTGTTCATCTGTTTCTGTACCTGTAGTGTTTGCTGTTTCCAAGAATCTCATATGATGAAATCATCTACTATATCATGCTTTTTTATTATTTGTATTTTTGTTTATTTATGATACTTTGTCCCTATGTAAACTTTGGCTGGCCTCAAACTCATGGTTCTCCTTTCTTGGCCTTCCAAGAGCTGGGGATTATAGCCATGCCCCACCACACCCAGCTTTTGAAGTTTTTTTTTTTTCCATGTAGCATAATGCATTTGAGATTTGTGTACACTATGTGTATCAGTAGATTACTTCTTTATTGCTGAGTAGTAATCCATTGTGTCAATTTCACAATTTGTACCAGTCCCCAGTTGAAGTCCATTGTGCTGTTTCTGGATTGGGGAAAATATTAATAAAGCTACTGTCAATGTTTCCATCCATTTGTGTGTGTGTGTGCGTGCATGCGTGTGTGTGTGTGTGCACGCACACGCGCACCTGGATATGTGTTTTGTTTTTCTAGGAGTGAGATTGCTGTACATGTGGTAATAATGCATATTTCATTTTATAATAAATGCCAAACCGTTTTGCAATCACACTGTATATCATTTTGCAGTCCTACAATCAATGTATGAAAATTCCAGTAGTAGTTAATACAAATCTTTTTGTTTGTTTTTCTTAAGGAAATTAGTGTTCCTCTCTCTTCTGTATTGATTTATTAAATTTGTACAATTCACTTATGAATGGAATCGTTTGTTGTCTGGACATGGGTTAGGAATGTAACAATGTGAATGCCAGTAGAGGGAACTGTACCTGGACCACAACTGGAGAGCAAGCAGGATGAGTAAGTTCCTTACTTCTTCCTTAGGCCTTCCACGCAAGTCGTGGCCAAATTTGCCAGCCTAGCAGGTGCCGGTCTAGTAGATGATATTCCAGTCTGGGCCAGCTTCAGGGTTTGAGTACAGAGTTAGACAGAAGAGCAGCACCTCTCAGGAGAAAGGGATGTGATGGTGTAGAACCTACATAAATGCCTGAGGCAGGGGAGCCGGTCTTGCTGCTGTGTTTGGAGATCTGACAGCCAGGAGGCTCTAGACAGTCATCTTGAATGCCTATGTGTTAAGATGTCCTAGGACAAGGAACTGGCTCCTAAACTGTGTATCTGGAGTTATCATCCAGGTGGAGGTGCCCTACTGAGCACGAACAGGATTATGACCGAATCCAGTCTTTCACTTCATGCTTATTTGGTCAGACTGGAATTCAGGAGACAGAGTAGAAATGAAATTGCCGAGACCTTCCCAAGAGTCAAGGTGACACAATTGTACCTGAATTATATTTTCAGAATTGCAATGATTCGCTATCCGATTTGGAAGGGGGACACTTGTGTATCTTATAATATTCATTTACTTATCACTGGAGGAAACAGAATTTGTAGGATATTTTGATTACTTTTGAGGACAAAGAGAATATTTTAAGTTAGCAGACAGTTCTAGAAAAATCCAAGAAGAATGCTTGTCCTGTAGAATACGTCTTGAGACACTTGTTCTGTTTTCTTCATAACAACAATTGGGCCAGAGGAGATAGAAAAAGCAACAGGGCGTATGATGAGCAGGGTGGACCAGCACTGTGGTCTGCACGCACAGGTGGACTGGGAAATCAGGGGACTGGAGCATGGGCCTCATCTTGATTCTGCTCACCTCTAATGGGGTCATATGGGCTAAATTTCATCACCTTTAAAAGGTTGCATCTTCAAGAAAATTAGTGCAAGAATTAACTGAGGTAATGTTTGTAGTGCTTAGAACAAGCACAAGTGCTGGAATTACAGGCATGTGCCACCATGCTTATTTTTGATGTTCAAATTACACAAACTTAGTCATTTAAATCAAGATGCATTTATTATCTTACAGTTTTTATGTGTCAGAATCCTGACAGGTCTTGCTGCACTAAAATCAACACAGCCCTGTGTCGACAGGGCTGTGTTTCTTTGTAGTCTCTGGAAATCTATTTTTCTGCCCTTTCTAGATTCTAGAAGCCCACATATTTCTTGATATGTACCCTTTCCTTCATCTTCGCAGCCAGCCATGGGAGGAGGTGTCCTCCTACTGTATCTCTCTGACCCAGCTTTTTCCTGTCATCTACTTTTTTTTTTTTTTTGGAGCCGAGGACCGAACCCAGGGCCTTGCGCTTGCTAGGCAAGCGATCTACCACTGAGCTAAATCCCCAACCCCTGTCTACTTTAAAAAAATATTTTATTTATTATTTTTATTTTATGTGTACAAGTGTATTGTCTGCATGTATGTGGGTGCACCTGTGTCGCGCAATGCCTTGGAGGTCAGAAGAGGGCTTCAGATTCCTCTGGAACTGGAGTTAAGGATGGTTTGAAGCTGCCATGTGGGTTCAGGGAATTGAACCCGGGTCCTCTGCAAAAGCAGTTAATGCTCTTAACTGCTGAGCCATCTCTCCAGCCCCCAGTCATCTGTCTACTTTTAAGGATTCCTGTAATTTAATGGGGCCCTTTTTAGACAATACCAAATAATTGCACAATCTCAGTCTTTAATCTTACTCAATCTGTCCATCTGTGAAGTTCTTCTGCAATTGCAATGTAGTGTTACACATACATGTGTGTAGACACATAAACATACACATAAGTATACTTATGTATTACTTTAAAGTAAAAGCAGGATTCAGGCATGATGGTGAACACCTGTAATCTCAGACTTGGGAAGCAGAAGCAGGAGGATTAACCTGGACCAAATGGTAAAAGGACAGAGAAAGTAAGTGAGAGAGAGAAAGAGAGAGAGAGAGAGAGAGAGAGAGAGAGAGGGAGAGAGAGAGAGAGCAAGACAGAGAGAGAGAGCAAGACAGAGAGACAGAAAGACAGAAAGAGAGGAGAGACAAAATACCCACAATTAGTTGGTGGTTTTCCCAACAACTTCTAATAGAGAAATTCCAAATAAGGGTAATTTTATTATATTTTTCCATCTAAATAATCCAATCATAGAAATACTTAAAATATTTACTAAATATAATGCTTGAAAGAAAACGTAATTGGTCACTCATACTATGCAAAACTCAAACATGAGTTGCTTTATTTTTTTCTACATCTTCCCAGAGGAAGGTAGAAACAACTGTCATTCAACGTCCTGTCCAGACTCAGGCCCAGACGTATTTATTCCCTCACTGGTAGCATTTCTACACACACCTCCCTCTCCACACATCCTTGTGTTATTTTGAACACTGAAAAGAACTGTGGGCTGTTCTGTTGGTGCTGTTTGTGAGCTGTGTGGGTCAGCCATAGTTGGCGAATGCAATCCCCATCTGGCAGAACTGGAGGACGCATCAGTCACTGTTGAAGTAGGAGCAACACTGACTTTAACATTTGGAATATTAGGTTGTCTTTCTCTCTGATTGCACTAGCAAAACTTTGAAGGAGTTCCAATTTCTTTGGACAGTCACAGAAACCTGATTCACAGACAAATCAAAGAGGATCAGAAGTGAGGTGGTAGTTATGGGAAGTATTATGCAAACATGAGTGAACTCATGAAGTAACTGCACATCTTAGGGCAAAATCACCCATAACATATTTCTTTCTCTTGTGCCATTTTGTTTGTATGCTAATGAGTCAAAATAAAGGGTTTGTAGATCCTTCCTCCAGTCTGTCCTTGGAATAATTTTGTCTAAGAATGATACATTTGAATTTGTCGTTTCCCAATACCTTGTAAAACCAATGAAATGCACTTACATCATAAATGGAGAGATGATTTGTTGTCTCCAGTTAACTAACTGAGTTATAAGTTAAAGGCATATGGTAAGAAATATGTGTTACTCTTCACTGGTTCCACACACTGCTTATTCTCCATGGTACATCAGGTCCATGCCTTCATTCTTTTTTAAAATTTATTTTATTTTATTTTATTTTATTTTATTTTATGTGTATGAGTGCATTGCCTGCATACATGTGAGTGCACCCATGTTGTGCAATGCCACAGAGGTCAGAAGAGGGTGCTGGATTCCCCTGGAAGAGAGATGGCTCAGTGGTTGAGAGCACTGATTGCTCTTGCAGAGGACCTGGGTTCGATTCCCAGCACCCACATTATGGCCTTCATTCTTTTTTTAAAATTTTTGTTTATTTATTTTTCATGTGTATGAGTGTATTGCCTGCATGTGTGTAAATGCACCTGTGTCATGCCGTGCCCAAGGAGGACAGAAGAAGGCATCGGATAGTTGTTAATCACTATGCAGGTGCAGGGATTTGAACCCAGGTCTTCTGCAAAAACAATCAGTGTTCTTATCCGCTGAGCTATCACTCCAGTCCCCATGTCTTCATTCTTGTGTGGGCCACCTGAGGATTATAATAATTTGGGTCATTAGCTGCTGGCAGTAGATAAATGCAGCTTTCTTCCATTGACATCTATAGGGCTGAAGCTGGGCTGGTTTGACAAAAATGTTTCCCAGTAGCAGGTCTTTGAAACTCCTGGTGTTCCACAGCCAGTCCCTAGATCTAGGATGCACCAGTGGGCAGTAGAGCTTCATGCTTGGCAAGCTGTTGGTTTGGAGGTTGCAGCTTTGTTATCATTGAAGGCACCATTGGGCAAAGGCAGAAGCTGGAATAGAGGGCAGTTCAGCTGGCTACTAGCTTTTCCTACTTAGAATTTCTATCTTGAGCTTATCCCAGAAGTGAGCCTTATTCCAAATGATGACTAATGTACTCCTGCAGGAAGATTTACCATTTCGTTATGTTAATCTGGAATCATCCCAGGAGGCCCAAGGAACTGGGATGATTAACTTTGTCACCTTTCGATCACTTCCCTCCAAACCCCTAACTCCTCCAAAGTGGGCAGGGCAGTAGAGCAGGTGTTGACCAAATGGACTTTAACATGGGTGAGGTCTGTGCACAAAGATTCAGTATTACTCACTTAATTGATGTTAAACTAGAATTAGGGCTGGAAAAATTGGGAGGAGAAGATGGGGAGGAAGAAAGAATATAAGGATACATCTTCACGAAAACAGACACAGCCCTGAGCTTGTGTACTTGACTTTAAATATAGTCTATTTATAGTTCCAGAAGCATTAGTGAATTCATTTATTCACTTATTCATTCATTTAACAAATGTTTATTGAGCAACAACTTAGAGTCTGATCACTGTAAGGACTATGTAATAAGAGATGGAACTTCCTTGGAAGCTTGCATTCTAGTGAGAGTTGGAGCATAAATAAGCAAATTGATGAAGTGTTATGAATGGAGAAGGAGAAGCTTGAGCTGACTTCTGAATGTTGAAAAGGAACCAGTTATGGGAAGTGGCAGTGAAGAGCATTCTAGAGCATTCCATCTGGAACAACAGATAAAAGGTCAGTAGTTTGGAACTTTTACTCCTGAAGCTGAATTTTATTTTGTTTCCAAGTTGTGGTAAAATATCAGCAAGGTTTACCCCATTCCCCAGTTTTGAGTATGCCATTTCAGTGGTATTATACACATCTACATTGTTGGGAAAGTATTCATGCGTGACTTTTTCATCAAGCTACCTATGAAGCAGTAACTGTCATTTTCGCCCCTCCCCCCAGCTGCTAATTACCATTCTACTTTCTGTCTCCATAAATTTGGCTACTCTGAGGAGATGAAACCATATAAATTGTTCTTTGGTATCTGACTTATTCCACTCAGCCTAATGTTTTGCAGGTCCATCCATGTTGTAGAACAGGTCAGAATTACATTCCCTTTTAAGGTCAAATAACATTCCACCAGATATTTTTTCATTCACTCATCCAATGATGGACATTCAATTGTTTCTACCTCTTGGTTATTGTGAATGATGCTGCTGTCAGCATTACTGCTGAGGCTCAGTCTCAAAAGTCAACCTCGGTGGTCTCATTTCATTCTCGGCACGGAGGTATATGTGATCAAAACACCAGTGAAGCCTGTTTTGTTTGGTTCTTTAAGCAACATGTGGCAAAGTGACTAAGTGATAATGTATCTTTAGACCTTTTTCTAAGGTCTAAAGTTTAGAATTATTTTATTTACTTATTGATTTATTGCTGATAGACATTTCTACATATTTACTAGCTGTACTTATAAAGGATATTTACTGAGCCTGCATATTGCATTTTGATATCATAGCAATTATTTTCTTTCTTGATGTATTCAATATAAAGTATATAATAACAAACATTTGTGGGCTGAGGAGATGGTCAGTGCTTAAAGTGCTTTCTGTGCAAGCCTGAGGACTGGGATTCAGATCCCCTGTAATTGCTGGGTGAGTGTGGTAGCCCACCTATAATTCTAGCCCCAGAAGGATGAGATAGAGGATCCCTAAAACAAGCTGTCTAATGATGCTATGAGCTCTGGGTTTAATTGAGAGACCCTGTCTCCTCTACCATAATGAATAAGGTAGAAAGAGTGATCAAGGATGATTCCCAACATCAACCTTGGGCCTCCACATGAACATGTATGTAAGTGCATGTGCATCCACATGCACACATGCAAATATATATACATATACAAATGCATACTACACACAAAAAATGGAAAAACAATTGTGTGCATGTGTGAACCTGTTCATATATGTGGGTATACAGAGGCCAGCAGTCAACTTTGGGTGTTGTTCCTCAGGAGTTGTCCACCTAATTTGAGGTAACTAAGACCTGGGGCTTACTCATGCTGACTGGCCAGCAAGCCCCTGCAATATCTGTCTCCACTTCTCCAGTGCTAGGATTATAAGCAGACACCACCACTTCTGGCTCTTTATGTGGGTACTGGAGAACAAACTTAGGCCCCTGTACTTGCCTTTAAAGCCTTTTACCAATTGTGTAATCTCCCCAGTCCCACCAAATAAACTGTGTGTGTGTATATATATATATACTTCTGCGTACATGCATGCACACTAACTAGTTCACACATGCATTGAAGCCAGAGATCAACATCCCATGTCTTCCTTAATTGCTCTCTATCTTATTTTTTGAAGAAAGGACTCTTACTAAAACTGGCACTCACTAATTTGACTAAACTTTGCCACAAATCCTAGGACTCTTCCTGTTTGTACCTCCCCTGCACTGAGATTACAGGCATGAACCACCACACCCAGCCTTTTACGTGAATGTTGAGGATCCCAACTCAGGTCTTCATGCTTGCCCAGCAAACACTTTACTCAATGAGCCATCTCTCCAACTCCAAAAAAACATTTGTTTTCAATTGCACAATATGGGAAAATGCTGAGATGACTTCATCTTTAAATGGTTCTGATGCACATTGGTCTGGCTCAGCCAGAATGTTTGAGAGTAAAAAGGTTGGCTCTTATGCTGATGGGACAGAAAAAAAAGAGACAAAGGGGAGGAGATTTCTGATCATGTGGCTGGACCTGTGTCTACAAAACTGTGACTGTGTAAACATGCCATCAGCCGTGTTTGCCCAAGGTCACTGTGTGTTGACAGAACTGAGGTTTCCAGAAGCCCCACTCTGTTCTCCACTCAAAAGATGAGTGGAGAGGGCAATGCACTTTTTCACCATGCCTCTGGGTGGCTTTTTAAGGTGCCTATCAACAAACACATTTTAGTGCAATGCTGACATTTTTTCTGGTGCTTGTGGTATACACAGAAACCTGATGATTCACTGAAATCTCAGGTAAACTCATTGGCTGACTGGTAGTTCAGAAATCAAGATAATACAGGGACAACTTTACCCAGTATTTTTAAATCCTGGTTTGAAAATTTTGAAATCCTTTAAAGCTTTGAAAAATAGTGTGTGTGTGTGTGTGTGTGTGTGTGTGTGTTTGTGTATGTGTGTTTGTACCATGGCACACTCGTAGAGCTCAGAGGGCAACTTTCAGGAGTGGGTTCTCTCTTTCTACCATGTGGGTCCTGGGAATCCAACTCAGGTTGTGAAGCTTGGTGGCAAGCATCTTTACCCTCTGAGCCATCTCACAGGCTCTAAAAATTCTTTAAAATTCCTATATTGTCAATCCCAGTAGAAACATGCAGCAATGTAGCTATTCAAAATACTTTCATGGTGAGATTTTTGTGAGATCTCACAATGAGTTAGTTTCCAAGACTCAAAATCACTCCGCCCTTGGCATCCCAGCTGTCCCAGACTGTGTAAGAATCACCCACACTTACTCAGTGCTATTATCTGTCACTACAGAAATTTCAGACATTAGCAAATGTGGCAAAGGACTTGCTGGGCAGAGGCAGTGAGATGGGGGCCCACTAGAAATGTATCATCAAGCTGAGGGGGTGTTCTCATCCCTATACTTATCAGCCTTGTCCCCCAGATAGCATCTCCTTTTGAACCAGGGGATTGGGGACGATTTTACTGTAACTGCTGTAGTGGTTTGTTCTGTAGGGAGGCATGGTGGGAAAATGTAGGAGAGAGATAGTGAATTAGAAGGGCAAGTTGATCTAAGTTTGAATTACATCATTCTTTCTGTCCCATAAGGACAGAAATGTGTTTTCCCCTTTGTCATTAATGGTACAGGTAGCAAAATTCATGGCTGCAGTAGTTCCCAGTGCCTGACCAGAGTGTTGCCTTCCAAATATACTGTTTAGTCCATGGTTTCTCCCAGCCAAAGAGCTGGAGAACTTTAGGGCCTTTAGTGCCTGAAAACTCCCTTTCTACTTCTGCAAATTTCATCAGAACGCCAGCCCCACATTAACCATGCTGTCACCACACCTCCACAGGACACTGTGACATATACCAACAAAATCTTATAAGGCACTTTCTTTTCCTATGGGTTCAGACTCAGAGTATCTATTTTTAGCGATTTGTCTCTGTGGTCTAAAGCAATGCTCATTCTGCTGTGAAAGTGTAACCATATCTGAGAATTAAATTGTATCTGAAAAAATACTATTTCAGCAATCCTGGACAGTTTCCAACTGTCTATGTCTACATTTTCCTAAAGCATAAGAATTTATAGCCCAGAATCAACCCTCTGTAATAGCTGCAATCTGGGAAAAGCAGCTCTGATTTCAGATGCAGAAAGGTAGAATGGAAAGGGAAAGTTGTCGTGAGCCCAAAGCTAAATCAACATCCCATTCTGGAGAAAGTATTCTCTATTAAGATTCCATCATATAGCTCAAATTCCAGCAATCTGATCTTGCTTGTCAGGGCAGGCCCCACTTTGGTTCCCCTCCCTGTCCCATCAGATGTAGAAGGCACATTGGTATATTTGACTCCCAGCCTCTGTCTTCTTCCTAAATGTGAGACCACTCCTCACCTTGTGAGCCTTGTTGGGAAACAGAACTATCTTCCTGTATAGGAGTTGAAGAGATACAGTACTCAGTTTGCAGCTAAGATGTCGGTAAGTAACCTAGGCTTGGGCCATCAGCTACATTAACTTAGATGTTGAACTGGGAAATGTTGACATCAAAAAGCTTTCCTCTTGGTCCTGGCAGGGAGAGGAGACAGAAGCATGAGGTTTCTGAGGGAGTTTGTGATTTCATGCCCACAAGCAGCATCATCACCACATTGTACCACTTTCCTTGATGATGCACACCAGCTTTCCTGGAAATTGTGTGGCCGCTTGCCATTCTTCCCACGCATTCTCTATGTGACTAAAGTGCCCATAGTCTGCTGCTCTCATCATCTGAAATTAAAACCATAGCCAATACACATGGCCAACTTCTATTTGTCCTTTACGACTCCTCTTGTTTTCTCCAGAAGTGACACCCACCTCTGCTCCCCTCTAGCTAGTGTCTCTGTCCTGGATTCCCGCTGAAGTCCAATCTGCTCTAACCCAGAACTGATTGCATTGTCCTGGCCTTCCACTTATGTACCAGCTCCCCTTCTAGACTGTAAGATCAATAGTAACAGTGGCAACAACACTAACCCTAGAAGTAAAGTAATAAGTAATGCTTATTAGTACCTGCCAGGTAGTGGGTTGTGTTATTACTCAGGTGCAAAAAAAATAAATAAATAAATAATAATTTTAAAAAGCTTAATAAAGAAATAAATGTATATATGTAGAAATGCTCACAGAATATTTCTTTTTGGTCTTTTTGAGACAGGGTCTCCCTGTAGCCCCAGCTGGAACTTGCTTTGTAGACCACACTGGACTTGAACTCACAGAGATCCACCTGCCTCCCAAGTATTGGAACTAAAGATGTGTGCCACCACGCCCGGCACTCACAGAATATTTTTAATTAATTTTTAATTCTATGTGTATGAGTGTATTGCCTGTATGTATGTAAGTACACCTGTGTTTTGCAATGCCCAAGGAGTTCAGAAGAGGGCATCGGATCCCCTGAAACTGGAGTTATGGACAGTCCTTAACTGCCATGTGGGTGCTGCAAGAGCAGTCAGCTCTTAACTGTTGAGCCATCTCTCCAGCCCCAGCACACAGAATATTTTTGAATAATGTGACTTGGGCAGCCCTAAGTAAAAACTGGTACTATTTTACTTTATGAATTAATTCTTTTTACAACTCAGGCTAGAGCCCTTGCCTAGTATGTCCAAGGCCCAGGTTCCAGCCTTAGTACCACAAAAAGTTGTTACTGTTCTTTTTTCTTTCTTTCTTCCTTCTTCCCCCTCCCCCTCCTCTCTTCTTCCCTTCCTTTCCCTCTCTCCTCTCTCTCATGTCCCACTGATATATTGAATTGTTTTTTTTTTTGAAAGATAATTAACAGTGGTTATAGTGTTGGTTGCTAGTAACTTCAAGCTTGCCTTTTTAAAGAAGCTTCTTGAAGTGAGCAACATTTCCAGAAGGAATCAAGTCTGTGCTTACAGTAGCCGTACTTATTTTTATGGTGTAGGCACAAGGGTTGGAGACATAGAGAGAATACCCTTGTGTAGGCATACAAAGGAGCTTGGGAAACTGCTCCATACTCCTCTCCATCCTCCTCGCCATCTTCCTCTCCATCTTCCTCTCCTGACTGTTCATTTGCTTTCTTCTCAGTAAAGTCCTCTGAGTTCTCTCCAGGGTATGGCCAACCACCTCCCATGGAGTTGGCTCAAGAAGGAGTAGAAGAGTCTTTGGGCAATCTAGTGCTTTTCCTCTCCCCTTCTCCCCTCTCCTGCTTCCTGGCTGAGTGATTTCGGAAATAACACACCATCTCCTGTTGTGAATCAACTCTGTCCACCACTGCAGTGTGTGTGATCCTCCTCCAAGGGTGAAGGTGAAGCAGATTATGGAGAAACTCATCTTAAAAAAACAATAAGTAGGGCTGGGCTGCAGCTCAAATAGTAGAGTACTTGTCTGGCAGTCACAAAGCCTTGGATTCAATCCCCAGTACTGCACAAATGGTCATGGTGGCACACACCTATAATCTCTAGAGAATCAGAAGTTCAAGGTTGTTTTCACTTACATAAGGAAATCCAGGCCAGCCCAGGCAAGAGATCCCATCTCAAACAACAATAACAATAACAACAACAACAACGACAACAACAAGAGCAAACTGGGGATGTAGCTTAGTGGTAGCGTACCTGTCTAGCATGTACAAGGCTCAGTTTTGATCGTCTGCACTGAAAAAACAAAACAATTAAAGCAAAAAAACAAAACAAAAAGCAGATGTACTAGATAGCCTAGTTGTCAACCTGACACATCTGGGTAGAGGGAGCTTCAACTGGAGAATCGCCTCCATTGGATTGGCCTGTGACCATGTATGTGGGATATTTTCTTGATTGTTCAGTGATTTGGGAGGGCCCAGCCCACTGTGGGCAGTGCCACCCCTAGGCAGGTTGTTCTGTATTGTATAAGAAAGTAAGCTGAGCATGGGCCAGGGGAACAAGCCAGTAAGCAGCGTTCCTCCATGGCCTGTGCCATGGCTCCTGCTTCCAGGTTCCTGCCCTGAATTCTTACCTTGGGCTCCCTGATGAATTATAACCCGAGAGATGTAAGCCAAATAAACGCTTTCCTCCGCAAGTTGGTATTGGTCAGAGTGTTTTGTCACAGCAATTGAAAGCAAACTAGAACAGCAGATGAAGAGTGGATTGGGACAGCAAAGAGCTCACTCAAGTCATCAACTGTTCAGACTTTCTGTGGGTTGTCCCATGGAGGCAAGGGTATATGATTACTTGTTTTGAAACAAACAAGGTGCTGAACAGCTAAAGAAACAGAATACGTCATTAAGATGCACTCCTTCAACCCTCTGAGCAGATCTATATTTACAAGGGAGGCTGGCTTTGGCTGGAAAAGCAGCTGTTAGATTATCAAAATGATAATCTCAGAGCAGGGCACCAAGTGTCTCTCACATGGGCCTTAATGTCCCAATGGAAGGAAAGATGATGAGGAGAAAAAAGCTGAAAGCAAAAGGAAGGCATGAGTTTGTGATGTTTACTCTGATTAGAGTCTCACCATATTTTTACTCAGTTTGCTTTCTTTTTCTTTCTTTCTTTCTTTTTTTGTCTTTTTGAGACAGGGTCTCCCTATAACCCCAGCTGGCCAGAACTCACTATGTAGACAAGGCTGACCTTGAACTCACAGAGGTCTGCCTGCCTTCTATCTCCATAGTTGACTCGGCTTTCTAATGTTTCCCATCTCTAAGTCAAAAAGTTCAGGTAAAAAAAAAAGTGCCTGTGGCATGCCCCTGACCATGGACAACTATGACAATAAATTTCTTTCTACCATTTTTTTAAAGTAATGTGTGAGAGTTCTTTGAATGTGGGTATCACATGGCACATCTAGACTTTGCCGCTTCTGTGATTGTAGCTGCCATTGTCCTAGCACAAAGTGGAGTGGAAGCGAGATAAATTTGGTTGGGGTATATACAAACAACTAAGCAAATCCCTTGACCTCTGTTCTGAAGACAACTTGCATTGTACAGATTGGGTACAGATCTATTTTATGTTTTATAGAGAGCTTTAAATTTTTTGTGAATTTCCTCAGGCTTGCACTAAAGAGATTGTTAAAGTGATTTTTTTTTTTTTTGTCTTTTTGAGACAGGGTCTCCCTGTAGCCCCAGCTGTCCTGGAACTCACTATGTAGACCAGGCTGGCCTTGAACTCACAGAGATCTGCCTGCCTCTGCCTCCCGAGTGCTGGGATTAAAGGCGTGTGCCACCACGCCCAGCTTAAAGTGAAATATTTTTAATTGGATTTTTTAATATGTATGAGTATTTTGCCTGCATATATAAGTGTACTCATGCATGTAATAATGCCTGCAGATGTCAGAAGGCATCAGATTCCCTAGAACTGGAGTTACAGACGGTTGTTAGCCGCCATGTGGGTGTTGGGAACAAAATCTGGGTCCTCTGCAAGACCAACCCATGCTCTTAACCACTGAGCCATCTCTCCAGCCTCTAAAGTGAAATAATTTAAAGTAAATACTAAAATGTAGTAGTGTTCAGGATGGTTTCTCCCCTTTTATTCCCACGGTTATGAAAGTATTGAATTCTAGCATTTCTCACCATCTGCTATTGTCCTGGTTCAAGTTACCATACTCTCCCATGAATGCTGAGAAAACTTCTAGACAAATCTCCCTGCCTCCACTATTTTTGTTTATTTTTGTGTCTCTTACAGCCCAGGCTTGCCTTGAATTCTCCAATCTTCCTGCATCTGCCTGTAGGTAGGATTACCTAAGCCCTGCTTTCCTGCCTTGACATTTTTTTTTTAAACCATGTCTCATGTATCCCAGTCTGGCCTAAAAATGGACATTTAGCTGAGGATGACCTTGAACTTCTGATACTCCTGCTTCCACCTCCTGTGAGCTTGGATTATAGACATGTGCCACAATGCTGGGTTTATGCTATGCTGGGGATTGAACCCAGGGCTTCATGCATGCTAGATAAGTTCTCTACCAGCTGAGTTACATACCGAGCTCTGGTGCCTTGACTCACTTCCCTGAGCCCCACACAATGCGTCCATCCACTACAGACGGCAAAGATACCTTTATATGGTGTAGACCAGGTTACATACCTCTCTGGCTCGAAACCCTCAAAGGCTTCCCTTTATTACCAGCTCAAAAACTAATTTTCTAGCTCTGGCCTATCAGATCTACCTGACTGGGCTCCTGTCTGGGCTTCCCATGTAGCTTGCTCTCCCAGGCTAGGATACTGCAGCTCCTTAGCCTTCTCTCTGTCTCTCATACACACCAAGCTTGGCCCCTCCTGGCCTTGGCACTTGCTCTTCCTTCCGTTGTTTGCTTTTGTCCCACAACCTTAGTTAGCATAGCTGGTCTCATCTCATTATCTGGGCCTCAATCCACATCTCTTCTTTAGAGGAGCCTTTACCAAGCCGTTCTAGATAAGTCAGCAACCTCACCCCACCTCTACTCTATCCCTTCTTCCTATTACAGCTGTGTCTAGCACTTATCAGTGTCTGAAATTAAATTATTTTTAAAAGTCTTTTATGTGTTTATTGCCTATTTGCCCCTCTCCACTCACCTCACCCTAACACTGTAATATAAAGGCAGAGACTCAAGTTCTTTCATTCACTGCCATAGCCCCAGTACCTGGAACAGTGCCTAGCCTAATAAACAGTCATTCATTATCTGAAAAAAACTTTAACACTCGGTAAAATTTATGTGATAAACAAACTAATGGTTGTAGAACCACGTAAATGACTTTCAATTGCATTATGCTGAGTAAAAGACTGCATAGTGTAAAATTCCACTTAGTAGGTGTTCTGGTAAAGGTAAAACTACAGGGCTAAGAATCCAGCAGTAGTTACCAGGCTGATAGGGTTAACTATGAAGGCATACCAGGGAACTCTTTGGGTGCTGGAGCTGTTCCATAGATTTTTGTGTGTGTGTATACTAAGAATTGAACCTAGGCCTCACATGCTAGGCAAGCATTCCACAATTTAGCTATATGATTAACTATAGTTTGTTTTTTATGGTAATTTTACAACTCTGTATGTTTGTTTAAATCATAAGAATAGTTTTCTACACAGTATGAAATTTTCTGAGTATAAATTATATCTCATAAACTTTGTTGCATTCTATTATATTTAGCCTGACAAAGCCCTTCACTGACCCTGGAATAGGCACTAATGGTTTGTAGGAAGAGTTTCATATTGGGCCACTGGTGAGCAGTCATAATGAACGCCCACATTCTAAGCGTAGAAACTATGGTCTCTGCATGGCATAGCAGAGAAGGGTGGCTGAGGTGGGAGTGTTTGTGCATCTCAGAATTTCTTAGTTGTAAGCAAGCAAAGTCAGCTCTGGCCTGCCTGTCTACCACCTGGCTAAACCCATACCCCAAGAAGAATGACATCATTTCTGAACTTTTACTGGAAGCAGGGTTGAAATAGCAACAATAGGATTGTGACCTGAGAGCAAACCAACATGTTCTTAGGAGCGTGGCCACCCAAACCTACAGTTTCCAATATGCTGTGTGACTGGCTGGAACCTCTCTGGCCCTCAGCTTCCCCATATTTAGTACTCACATTTTAGAGTTAAAACAATTTAGCAAAATAAGTATATATAATTAAAACATACATATTGTTTTCTAAATATTATTTCCACTTTCCTTTTCCTTTTGGATCTCCACCCTGGAAAGCAAGGTATATCTGTCAACTTTTCTGTTTTGTTTATTTGCTTATTTGGTTGGTTGTTCGATTGGTTTTTTGAGACAGGGTCTTATATAGTTTAGGCTAGCCTTGAACTTGATATGTAGCTGAGGAAGACCTGAACTCCTGATTCTCCTGCCTTCACCTCCCAAGCGCTGGGATTGTTGTCATGTCTGGCTCAATTTTTCTGTTGCTTTCTCCTCAGAAATCTATCACATCTATTTCTGCTGCACTATTGTATGTCTTCTAACTGGCCACTTGCCTCTCCTCTTGGTCAGTCTCTCTGAGACAGTACAGCATAATGGCAAAGCAGAGGAACCTTGGTGCTAAATGGTCTATGTCTACATCCTGGCATTGCTCCTTAATAGCCATACAACCTCGATCAAGTTGCCTAATCTCTGAGTGCTTATTTCCTCTTGTGTAAAGTAGGGATAGGAATAGCTCCTTCCTTAGAGAGATGTTATGAGGACTGAATGATTTACTGTATGTGAGCCCTGCAAACAGTGCCAGGGTCATGGTGAGTGTTAGCCAATATGTATTTGCTAACTAGATCCACGTCCTGGCTCTTAACAGAATTATCTTCTAAATTCTAAAAATGAGCTTTCAGTAGAAGAAGCCATGCCTTCCTGCATATGACTCTCGTATCTTCAGGCCTCTTTCTCCAGCTTCTGGATGAAGTTGGGTTCTCTTCCTTGCACTTTGCACTAAATCCTGCTATTACACCCAGCTCGTTGTGTTGTAATTGTTTATGCCAGTTTTCTATACTAGTTCATGAACTCTTTTTATTACTATTATTATTTTATTTTTATGTGTATGAGTACATTGCCTGCATGTGTGTAAGTGCACCATGTTGTGCAATGCCCGTGGAGGTCAGAAGAAGGTATCAGATCCCCTAGAACTGGAGTTTCAGACAGTTGTTAGCTTCCATGTGGGTTCTGGGAATCAAACCCCATCCTCTGCAAGAGCAGTCAGTGCTCTTAACCACTGAGCCATCTCTCCAGCCCTGTGAACTCTTAGAAACATATTTATCTGATATGTATATTACTGGTACCTATTTGTCCAGAAAAAGGTTGCTAATGATTGAATTCAATGAGTAAAATAGTTGATACTGTCCACTGAGTAAAATAGAAACTTAGCCAGGCATGGTGGCGCACACCTGTAGTCCCAGCACTTGGGAGGCAGAGGCAGAAAGATCTCTGTGAGTTCAAGGTCAGCCTGGCCTACATAGTGAGTTCCAGGACAGCTGGGGCTACTTCAAAAAGACAAAAAATAAAATAAAATGATAAAATAAAAAATAAAATAAAATAGAAACTTGCTTAGGTTTCCTTAAAATCAGAGGGTTTGGTGTTCGTGTAGCTCTTCCTTTTAGGAATTCATTATAAAATCCCAAGGTATAGTATTCAATACTAGCCTTGCAGTAGTGGAAGTCAAAACCACATAGGTATGGTACTATTTGGTTACCTTCATGCAGGATAGAAGTATATAGGGTGGTTTGTACAGGTTAAGATTTCAGTTAGGTTTTTCTCAGATACCCAAAAGCAGACCATTTCAAGCTATATTCATCAGCAGATCTTGAAGTGCAGAAATTGTTATTGATAGAAAATAGACCCATCTGATTTGAATTCCAGGCATGCCAGTGTGTACACTTTATACCTTACCATGAAAAATAAGAGCTGAGTCTTGTGGTCTATATGTGCAATCCCAACATTTGAGAGATTGAGGCTACACAGTGAGACCCTGTCTCAAAACAAAACAACAGAACAATAAAATAGAAAAATAAAAGACCTAAATTCTTGCCTAGGCCTGGAGCATTCGCCAGTCTTACAGAGGTCACACAGGGCTAGCATTTTGTGAAGAATTCATTCTCAGCTAGAGGTCCGAGCTCAGCATCATTAAGCATAGAAGAGATGGTGCTGCCAAAACCACTGAGGCCATTAGGACTTTAATCAGGTAGAATGTGTATGTGTGTGCATGTGTGTGTGTGTGTGTGTGTGTGTGTGTGTTGTGTTGTGTGTGTGTGTTGAGGGAAAAGATGCATCTTGATATACCCAGAGGTCTGCTGCTAAATGCAGCATCAGACTATTTGAACTAATTGCATCAATGTTTCAAAACTATCAATGCGCTGGGCATGGTGGTGCACGCCTTTAATCCCAGCACTTGGGAGGCAGAGACAGGTTAATCTCTGTGAGTCTGAGGCCAGCCTGGTCTACATAGTGAGTTCCAGGCCAGCTGGGGCTACAGGGAGACTGTCTCAAAAAGACCAA
>NW_008335967.1:1698044-1704806 GCF_000622305.1 Nannospalax galili | reverse complement strand
ACAACAACAACAACAACAACAACAACAACAACAACAACAACAACAAAAAACTATCAATGCCCATGTATAATGTCAGGCAAGCAGACTCATAATTCTCATTATATTTTTTCTTAAGAAAACACTCTAAGTAGTTTTAATGTACAAGTTGAGAACCCTGGTAAAGCGGAAAGAAAGGGACCCCTTTCCTGTTGGGTGTTGCAGAGGCTATCTAGCCAGCTCATCCAAAAGGTCTGTCAATGGATTGGAGAGATATCTCATCCGTTAAGAGCACCGGCTGCTTTTGCATCAGACCCGAGTTCAGTTCCTAGCACCAATGTAGTGGCTAACAACTGTCTGCAATTCCAGTTCCAGGAGATCTGATGCCCTCTGCAGGTTTGCACATATGTGGTGCACTTACATGCACCATAAAATAAAACAAAATCATAAGCTCTGTCAAGTAATTTAGGCTAACAGGAAGGAAAAGCCTGGATACCCTCTTCTTTATATCATTAGGACTGATAATGATAACCTATATGTTAATTGTCTATCTTTATTGCTCTGATTTTAGCAGGGCTATGACAAAGCACAAAACACTTAGCCATTGTCTGGGAGCAACATCAGGATCATGAACTTTAACTTCTGGAAAGTTCCCACCAATAAATTCAAAAGCTGAAAACATATCAATGCCCCCTAGATGGGAAAAACAGTCTTAAATGACTCTTCCATTTTCTCTAATAAAACAGAGATTAACATCAATCGACAACAGAGTAATTCTTTATCAAAGATGTTCAAAGGATAGCAAGAAAGGGAAAAGCTATTCATAGCATTCTAAAGCGATAGGAGACAGTCTAATAACATATCATACACTCCAATAATGTCTATAATAGTATGTGTAATCTGAAATTGAGGTAGAAAGTGGTCCTTAGCAAATGACTTGGCAAACAGAGGAGTGGACCACACTGAACCCTGAATCTACAACATACTGTTTACCTTGAATGCATCTCTTCACTTATAAAATGTAGTTAATAGTAAATGTGTTTGTGTTCATCACTAGGTTACAATGAGCTGATGTATGTGAAAATGCTTTGGAAACTGAAAAACACTACACTTACATTAATTTATTATTATTATTGTTATTGTTATTATTATTTTGTCTTCTTGAGACAGGGTCTCCCTCTAGCTCCAGCTGTCCTGGAACTCACTATGTAGACCAGGCTGGCCTTGAACTCACAGAGATCCACCTGCATCTGCCTCCCAAGTGCTGGGATTAAAGGTGTGCACTACCACACCCGGCAATTTATTAGTATTATTTTAACTCTTCATGAAAGAATAATACCTAAGTTAATCAACCTAGCTAAGAATGAAAATCTATAATCTATCTACATCCAAGAAAAATAGAGATGACTGTCAAATAAAGAAAGTTACTTTTGAGAATAGCCAAAGAATACTATTGCAATATGGGACATACATGTAAAGTGGGGTGGCCACTGATTCCCTGGAAAAACAAAGGAAAGGTTGGAATATTATTGTGGAAAGAGAAAAGCTACAGAAGGTGTTTTGAAAGACAGCTTACTGGTCTTGTAGCATTATACAAAAGCTGGCAAGCTCTGATTGGAGAGTCGCTGCAGTTACTAGGAAAAACTAATCTTAATTAGATGAGCCTGTCAGGACGTGCATAATGGCGAGCATTCTTACATAAGTGACTAGCTGTCCTTGTTCTATGAGTTGTCCTTGGATTATTTGTGCAGCAAACTACAGTTGGTAAAATTTCTTGTAGTTGTTCTTCATTTTAGCCAAAATGCTAAGAATCCTCCATGGCCTTCCTCAGTTCTGTCAGGGTTTAACAAGAATGATTCTATTTTGAATCTAAAAGCTTTTACAATCCACAATGGAATAATTTAATCTAAAATATTAGGCCAGGCGTGGTGGTGTGCACCTTTAATCCCAGCACTTGGGAGGCAGAGGCAGGTGGATCTTTGTGAGTTCAAGGCCAGCGTGGTCTACATAGTGAGTTCCAGGACAGCTGGGGCTGCAAGGAGACCCTGTCTCAAAAAGACAAAAAAAAAAAAAAAAAAAAAAAAAAAAAAAAAAAAAAGTAGCTTTTACTTCTTTTTGAATAACAAACAAACGAGCAAACAACAAAACAAAACAAAATGCCCAAAACATAGCAGATAATAAACACAATCTGAAACAGCCCCTTCTAAACACAGCAAAAACCATGGGAGAAAATTTATCATGACATAGATTTGGCCAGGTGAGGTGTTACATGTCTATAATCCTACAGTGGTACATACCTCAAATCCCAGTACTCGGGAGGCCAGCCTAGGCTGCAGAGGGACATTCTGTCTCAAAAAGAAAAACAAAGAGAGAAAAAGGTACATTTCCCTTCTGCTGTCCAATCTCTTTCATCCTGCCTCTCTTTGCTAAGAGACAATTGCTCTGAAGTTGTTGACATTTTTTGTACACAAATATATATAGGGGTCTCTTTAATTAGAGGAAGAGAACCCCAGTTCTACCCATTGTTCTTCATCTTGCTATTTTCACTTATTAACATTTCTTGGCATCCTTCAGATCAGTAGAAACGTTCTGGGCATACTTATAAGCTAGTACCTAAAGGTGCTTAGAGAGTAGAACCTGAGCAATGGAGTGTTCCTAGAAACCTGGTGGCATGTGTTCCGGTGCTCACCACTCCTTTCCATTCTTCGTTCAACCCCCATCACCTTCAGTCCAGTTTTGTTATAGTACCAATTACAAGTTTTCTACTGAGTCACCAGGGTAAGTGTTCCACCTCATACCCCCCACCCCTCAACCTCAGAGAGGGAAGGTGGTCATCTAGAATTCACCAAGGCTTGGCTTCTCTGGTGTGATGTTTTCTAAAGTCAGTGTATGAGGAGAAAATGTTCCAGTCCATGACTTGGTGAACCTATGGCTTTCAGGCCTCTGTTGGTGTGCGCAGGGTAGCGGGTGGCACAGCACATCATGGCTTGTGGCAAAGTGAAGCCATTTACTTATGGAAGGGAAAGGAAGGGGCTTGGGTCCCATTTTTCTCTTGGTAGGTGTGCTTCCAATGACCCAAAGACCCTCTCCACTAGGCCCCACCTCTTAGTTTCCACATACACACATAGTGCCAAGCTGGGGACTGCCTTTGACACATGGGCCTTTGGGAGACAGTCCAGATTGAAACTACAACACATAGCCATGTAAGGGAGTGTACTGGTACTGCTGCAAGTATTTTTAATGCTCATGAGATGTAATCTTAAGACTGAGTTATCAGTTACATCCTAAATTGCAGTACTTTATACTAACTTAAGTGAGAACAGGATTTACTTAATGAATTATGCAAATACATTCTAGGATTTTTTTAAGAAATATTTTTATTTATCATTGTTAAATTTTTAGGGTAAATCTAACAGAGTTCAAAGTCTTTGTAAGTCTAATTTCCTTACCTCATTCTAAAATTGTTTTTTCATTTATTTGCATATTCATAATACCAAGAACTTTGATTTAAATTTTCATTGTGTATATTCACTGTACCTGGTACTATGTTATACAAGGACATTCCATACCAGTATATGTTGACTTTAATAGGGGATTAAAGGAGCACATTTTGATTTCCGGTTTACTATAACTAGTTCACACTTGCAAATTTGTAGGGACAAAGTAAGTGATGTAAATAAGAGAAGGGGACTGAGTATAAGAAAAATGCCTTTGGGCCAGGTGTGGTGTGCAAGTCTTTAACCCCAACACCTGGGAGGTAGAGACAGGCAGATCTCTGTGAGATCAAGGCCAGCCTGGTCTACATAGGGAATACCAGGCCAGCTGGGGCTACAGGAAGACCCTGTTTTGAAAGGGAAGGAAGGAAGGAAGAAAAGAAGGAAGGAAGGGAGGGAGGGAGGGAGGGAGGGAGGGAGGCAGACAAAAACATCCTGGTGAGATTTAGCCAGGGCCAGATTTCAAAGGGCAGTAGCTCTCCAATGGGGGCGGGACTTACTCAGCTCCAGCTGATTGCCGCTGTAGGAAATGCAAATTAGAAAGAATTTTTCCCTAGAAGCTCTACTCTAGACTTTTGGCAAAGCAACGGTATGGGCTGGGGCTGGCCCAAGGACCATAAGTTTCCTCAGTGTATCTTGAGTCAAGCCCATGTTTGACTTTTTGTTGCACAAAACTCATAAATTTCTAATTTGTTTTGAATACTCTTCAGTAAAGACTGATTCAGAAGGAAAAAAGTCCAGGACTCACACTTTTAAAAACATCATGGTGTTTTCTCCCATAAGCTCTTGGGTGTGTAACAGGAGACTCTTTGGGGGATGACTGTTTATTGATCCTATTTTAAGAGCATATGAATTCTTCAGTAAACATTAAATTACATTATGCCCTGCCTTATGTAATTTATAATCTCTGACCTTTTCCTGACCCTTGACTTGTGTTCTCTCCAGAACTTGAAAATGTTTTCTTTCTCCAGTTAAATAAAAGGCAAATGGAGATGTAAAAGTGATAAATCATCCAGTGTTACCTGCACTTCTTCCTGTTTTCCAGTTGGAGTTGTTTCAAATTAATCGGATTTAATTAATTTATTTTTTCTTCTTGAAAGCAGAAGAGGAAGAAATGAAAGAAGAGGAAACTAAGCGGGAATAGTGGGAGGTAGGGTGAGTCCTTAATCTAAAGTTTAAAAAAAACACTCTGAAAAACTAAAGATAAATGATACTTAACTATCATTTTTATATTCATTAATTAGTTAATTATTATTGTGCGCACATGATGTGTGTGGGGTGCTTGTCGTGGTGTGTGTGTGGAGGTCAGAGGACAACTTTGTGGAGTCAGTTCTCTCCTTTCACCTTTACGTGTGTGCCTTCCAGGGATTGAACTCGGGTCACGAGGCTTGCATGGCAAGTGCCTTTACCCACTGAGCCATCATTATATGTTCAGTAAATATTTATTAGCTATTCTATAGCAGGTACTATTCTAACTGGTGGGGGTAGAACAGACAAGGTCTTGGTTTCTGAGATTTTCCAAAAGCTTTCTAAGTTGGTAAAGTAAAAGAATAAAAACAAATCAGCCAAGAAAATTATAGGAAAGGTAAGTGACTTGGAAAATGGTGCTGATAAGTCACAGAGTAAGTAGTGAAGCCAGGTGGAGTGGTCAAGGAAGGCTACTCATGGAAGTAACTTTGGCTTGAAACCTGAAGAATAAGGATGAAGTAGGGTTTTCTTCTCATTCATTTACATACACAGCTTGTATGTATGTATATTTGTGTGTCTGCCATGCAAGAATCAATGAAGAGGTAGAGGTAGAACTGGGAAAAGAGTATTCCAGACAGAAGGATTCGGTGCAGGAAAGGGCCCAACATCTTTGGGGATCACAGTGGAATGAAATGAATGTGTAGCTTATGCACTATTGGTAAGTGTTGCCTGCTTATCTGTATTCTGTCACAATGTATATTGAGAGATAGGCTCTGGAACAGGGACACCTGGTTCACATCCTGCCACTGTCCTCGTTACTTTCTATTGCCGACATAAAAACACTCACCAAAACCAACTTGGGGACGAAAGGGTTTATTTTATCTTACATCTCCCAGGTCACAGGTCATCACTTAAGGAAGTCAGGTCAGGAAGTCAGGGCAGGAACCCAGAGGCAGGAGCTGAGGTACAGACCATGGAGGAATGCTACTTATTGGCATATTCCTCTGGCCTGTGCTGAGTCTGATTTTTACACAACCTAAGACCATCTGTCCAGGGTGGTCACCAACCATAGTGGGATGGCCCCTCCTACATCATTCAACAATTAAGAAAATGCCTCACAGACATGTCCACAGGCCAATCCCACATAGGTCCCCTCTACCCAGGTGTATCAAGTTGACAACTGAATCTATCCAGCACAATCACTTTACTATGTGACTTGTAGCAAGTAAGACAACTGCTTTATACTTCAACTTTCTTGCCTGTAAAATGGGGAAATAATACTTATAAACAAAGCAGACATAATTATCAAAACAAAGCAGTAGATTTATTCTGAGAACTAAACAAATAATTTAGAAATTATTTAGAAAAGTCTCAATCTCTCAACTTCAATTTATGCTGTTTCATAAGGTTTAATAGTTTGGTAGAAGGTTTGTGAGTTCCTGACCATTTATAGTCTGTTCTTCATGGATTCTCTTTTTTGTTACTATCCGTCAATTTGAATTTTTATGGAATGTTGTTTTTTAATTGTTTTCCAAGTATCCCTTGAATAGTAAGTTTTGTTGTGTGTATCGGTAAATAAATAAATATTCCTAGTTTGCATTTGCCTTTCAATGATGTTTATGGTATTTTTCCTACATAGAAATTTCAAAGGTTCATGCAGTCATGCTGCTTAATTTCTGTGGTTCAGCCTCACACACCTAAGAATGGCATGCCTTTACATATTTGCTTCTATGTTTCATCTAATACTATCTATGTCATTTACCGAAATATTTTTCAAAAAAATTTTTTTGGTCTTTTTGAGACAGGGTCTCCCTGTAGCTCCAGCTGGCCTGGAACTCACTATGTAGAGCAGGCTGGCCTTGAACTCACAAAGATCCTCCTGGCTCTGCTTCCCGAGTGCTGGGACTAAAGGTGTACATCACCATGCCTGGCTCAAAAGACTTTTTTAAAAGAACACTTTGGTGAATAGCCTTTGAGATATCTTTAAATGCACAAATGTCTGCTTACATATAGACATATGCATATAATTTCATGCCAGTGGGTCACTGTGTAAATAATGTTCTAGAACTTGATGTCTTTTGTACTTAACTTAATGGATATCTTT
>NW_008335967.1:1680346-1698029 GCF_000622305.1 Nannospalax galili | reverse complement strand
TATATAAATCTATTCCTCATACTGTTTGCATAATACTGCATATTTTATCATAATTCATAGACAGTTTGCCTTCCCAATTTCAGGATTACATTGTATCTTTATAATTTTTCACAGTAGAGAAAATATCTTGCTGGAATAAACGAGACATCTAATTGCTGGGTAATTTACTTGATGGTAAAATTGAAGTCAAACTCTTCTCTAGGGAGATCAGATCAATTTAATTACACCAACAGTGTACGAGAATGGAGTAAGGACATTTTAAAAAGATTTTTGCGTCTTTGAAAACTTTGATAATTCTATATACTACATGCATAACATCTCAATGTATTTACATTTAAAGTATTATTTATTATTTTTATTTTATGTGTATGACCGTATTGCCTGAATGCCTGTAAGTGCACTCATGCCCTGCAGTGACTGTGAAGGTCAGAAGAAGGCTTAGGATTTCCCTGGAACTGGAGTTACAGACGGTTGTTAGCCACCATGTTGGTGCTGGGAATCGAACCCAGGTCCTCTGCAAGAGCAGCTAGTGATCTTGACGGCTGAGCCATCTCTCCAGCCCCTGTATTTACATTTTTATGATTGTTAATGAACTAAAATCTCATCTTATCATTGACACAAAGAGGACCAGGAAATTAGATAGGCCCACTAAATTCGAGTGACAGGGTGACAGTGCTTAAAATTCAGAGGCTGTTGACTAGCAACAAGTTTGCCTGAGAAACAGAGTAAGTTTCAAGGAGACAAAATACAAGTAACTAGCTGGCCTGGAGACTGTTGAGACAGATGAAAATGGTGGTTAAGGGTACAGCAGGAAAGGGAACAAGGGTAATCATTTGAAGTCAGATGCAACAGTCTCCCAAAACAGAAGAAGAAATGACTATCACAGTAGGTGGAGCCACCATGGGGGGAGCTGCTGTGGGTGGAGCTCTGTGGATGGAGCCCTGTGGATGGAGTTCTGTGGGTGGAGCCTCTGTGGGTAGAGCGCCTGTGGGTGGAGTCGCTGTGGATGGAGCCATTGTGGGTGGAGTTGCTGTGGGTGGAGCCCTGTGGGTGGAGTTGCTGTAGATGGAGCTGTGACTGAGCATTCTGGGAGAGCTTGAAGAGCATTTTCAAGGAGTGAGGGTAGTCCTGTATCATGTCAACTGTCGCCCAGTTCTTGAATGGAGATCTCCAGAGGTCAAGGCTTTTTGGAGTAGTCTTTTGGGTACCAAAACAGGCAAGAAAAGAGTTGGGAACATCCTCACCCACTAAGAGGACACAGAAACAACTGGCAAGACTCAAACCAGGTACCTGTCTCCATCGGATGCCCGGTTTCTTGTTCTCCCATGTAGACTGAGGGTCCCAAGTTGGGAAGCTGAGAGTTATTCTCACTAGCCTCTTCTTTATCCCTCTAGTCAAGCACTGGCCTTTCCATTATGTATTCATATTGTCTCTCAGTCTCTTTTCTTCTCTCTGCCTGTGTTACTTATAGTTCGTTATTTGGGTTACTTAAAGAAATCCTTCTTCGGGACTGGAGAGATGGCTCAGAGGATAAGAGCACTCACTGCTCTTACAGAGGACCCAGATTCGATTCCCAGTACCCACATGGCAGCTAACAACCGGCTGTAACTCCAGTTCCAGGGGATCCAATGCTGTCTTCTGACCTCTGCAGGCATTGCACGACATGGGTGTACTTAACACACATGCAGGCAATACACTCATACACATAAAAAATAATAAATAAAATATTTTTAAAAAGAAATCCCTCTTCTAGGGAAAGGAACTCCAAGTCTTCCTAGGGCATTGCACGACACCGGTGCACTTACCTACATGCAGGCAATACACTCATACACATAAAAAATAATAAATAAAATATTTTTAAAAAGAAATCCCTCTTCTAGGGAAAGTGGAACTCCAAAAGTGGTAAGGGTATACTCCTTGCCGACCCCAAGCCAGAGAAACCAGGTAGAGAAAATATTCCAGGGCTACCCAAGTCAATCAAATAACCATAGAAAACTCGCCTCCTTCTCTGAGCAGACTCTGACTTTATCTTTCTTTTATCATCAAGCTTCATGTTAAAATATCCTTACTACTCTTTATCAGTCCTTTGAACAATGATTTCCTTATTTGTTTATGTTTGTTTCATGTGTGGTGTGTGTGTGTATGTGTTCACATGTGTACGTGCATGTACATGTGGAGGCCAGAGGTTGACATCAGGTGTCTTCCTCAGTTGCTCCCCATCTCCCCCCTCCAGGGTTTTCCTTGGGCCTCAGCTGTCCTGGAACTCCCTATGAGACTCTCTCACAGAGATCTGCCTGCCTCTGCCTCCCGAGTTCTGGGATTAAAGGCCTGTACCACCATGCTGGGCCCACTCCACTTTTTTTTTGAGACAGGAGCTGAATCTGAATCTCACTGAATCTGGAGCTCACTGATTTGGCTAGGCTGACCAGCCGCTGAGCTCCAGGATCCTCCTGACTCTGTCTGCCATGCCTAGACTTTTTTTTAAAAACATGAATGCTCAAGATTTAAACTTAGCTCCTCATGCTTGCTTGGAAAGCACTTTACCAACTAAGCCATCTCTCCAGCCCCATCCACCTCTGTTTTTAATGGCTATTTGTTTTCCAGGATCACTATACCAAGGTGTACTGTTAGGAATCTTTCTGTTGCAAGTGATAGAAATCCCACCCAAAAGTTCTTATACAAAGGATAATGTGTTAGCTAGTTACAACTGAACAGTGCCAGGATAGAACCAAGAGCAGGAGTGGCCTCATTCAGGATTCAGCATAATTGTAATTCATTCTCTCTCTCTCTCTCTCTCTCTCTCTCTCTCTCTCTCTCTCTCTCTCTCTCTCTCTCTCGGCTCTGAATCTTTTGTGTTTGCTTCATCCTAGGACTGTGCATGGAGCAAGACAGTGAAATGACTCCAGTATCCACTTGGACATCGAAAGGGAACAAAAGTGTATCTTTTCCTTTCTGTGTGCTAAATGCATGAAGCAATAACTGTGGACATAGGGGTATGTTGCTCTGATTGTCCAGGCTTGAGTCACATGCTTTATTGCTAACCTTTTGGGCAGAGATGTCCAACAAAAGTAAAATGATAGCCACAATGTGCTGCAATATTTTTAAAAAATTATAAGAAGAAATGGGAGAATTGGGTGCAATGTTCAGATTTGTAATCACAGCACTCAGGAGGCTGAGGCAAGAAGACTATGAATTTAAAGCCAACCTGGGTCATAACCCTAGAAAGAGAAAGAGAGAAGAGAGGAGAGAAGAGAAGAGAAGGGAGAGAAGAGAGAGAAGAGAGAAAGCAGGTGAAATAAAATGTGATATATTTTATTTAATTAAATCCAAAATATTATTTCAACATGTAATCAATATACAAATTTCTGAGATGTTTTACATTCTTGTACTAAGGCATGAAAAGCCATCATTTTAACAGAGCTTCCAAACCATAATAAATTGGTAGAGGAGGGACCTGTGAGACACTTTGATAAACAGTGGCTTTTCTATTTCTTCAGAGTTCCCCACACTTACCTTTGAGTGGTCATAGTGGACAGACCTGCAGAAATGTTCAAGACATCAAGAATGAAGCCTGGATAGTCACTGGGTGGAACAAGGGTTATGTAGACGCTGTTGCTGCCATCTGTCGGTCATAATATGTATCACAACGACATAAAATGATCTGGTCATTGTGAGCCCACCCTTGATATTTCAAGAAGTCATGAAATGACTTTCTTTTGGAATTTCCATTCATCACAGGGCATGGAAAATCTCAGTATTATTACAGATTCTCTTATCCATGTCTATCAGGATGTTAGTGGGGTTTTCCCTGTCTGCTATAGTAGATTTCACTGTCTTTCAAATTTACCCCGTTCATATATGTCAGCCATCCCTTGCAAGTGTTCCTATTTTCTGTTTCTGCAGATTTTCTACATCTTCTAAAGGCAGCAATTAGAAAAAAATCTTTAACATCTCTCGACTTTAGGTTTTCAGCCAGAAAGCATAGGTCAATAATGTCCCCTTCTGCATCATTTGTAAAGACGGTGCTTAATATAGGAAAAACACTGTAAATGTCGTTATAAAATGCGACTTCATTAAATTGGAAATTTGAACAGAGACTTGGTATTTGGTGATTCTGAGCAATTAAATTTCATCTTTGGGTTTTAAATTCCTTGCTCAGAATCCTTCTCCTTTGGAGATGCGCCCTGAACCACTTACAGATAAAATTATGTGACTGGATTTGTCTAAAGCTAAGCAGGAGGAGGGAAGGGGCCAGTGGGAAAATGGGCTAAGGAACTGAGCAGAGAGTTCTCAAAAGAAGAAAGAAAGACGGCTAAGAAGCATCTTAAAAGGTGTTCAACATCACTAGTAATTAGGGAAATGCAAATTAAAACTACTTTAAGATTTCATCTTACCCCAGTCAGACTAAGATCAAGAGAACAAATGTTGGCGAGGATGTGGGGAAAGGGGGAACACTCACCCACTGCTGGTGGGGCTGCAAACTTGTTCAACCTCTATGGAAAACAGTGTGGAGAACTCTTAAGAAACTACAAATGAACCTACCATTTGACCTAGTTAGACCACTCCTTGGCATGTACCCAAAGAACTCATCCTATTGCAGAGATACTTGAACATCCATGTTTGTTGCTGCTCTTTTCACAATAGCTAAGTGTCCCTCAAGTATACCTACTTGGCCTGTACATAGGAATAAAAGAAATGACCAATTTGTGCCCATGGTGAATACTAGTTTGTATATTAGGGCAGGACTTTATTTTCAAGACTTTTCTACTCATGATGCCTTTTGACCTGAGACATTTTTATACAACCTCAGGTATATAGTTATATAAAATTGCTACACAAATCAAATGTTTCCCAGTAATACATCATAAAGACATTTACTTAAAAATGGTTATTTGGTGTGCATACAATTTTGCCATTTATTAAAGACAAAAACAAATTTTCATACTGATTAGATGAATGCTGCTTATTTATTTTTACACAAAGAATTGATCAAAGGGAGTAAAGTGCTTGCTGCACACACATAAGGATCTGAATTTGAATCCCCAACACCCATGTAAAAAGTCAGGTACAGTGGCACTTGCCTATAATCACAACTTCTACATGCAGATCTGCAGTTTAAGAATCCGTATGTTAGAAAACCCACCCAGTATTCACGAGGATAGCTGCATTTCTACAGTAGTTTAGCTCCTACATTCAATCATCATTTAATCTGTTACATCTAGTTCCCTTTCAACCTTGCTCCTACAGCCTCCTTTATCCCCTGTCATGCCAAGAACAGCCTAATAGCTTTTCTAGTACTACAATTTTCTTCTACATTGCTTCTTGTTCCATTATCCTGTGCATAATAAAAGCTCTCCAATCTCAACACTAATTTATCTGTGTGTCCTAAGTGTGTGGGTCATTTAACTTCTTTTTCTTTTGGTTTCGTAATGACTACGATAAACTCCTTCACTTCACATTAAATGAAACATGTTGAATGAGATAACATAAAGAATATTTCCAGTGTATTTACCCTCAAGTAGCATTTCCACTGGAGAGGTTTAAATTCTGTGAGGACAAAGACAGGGAAGAGGCAATCTTTCATAAGCTGGCTGAAAATGGCCTTGAGACACACTTCAGTTCTCTAGCACCTCTTATCTCAGCCTCACTGAGGGGATAGAGAGATGGGGTTTTTTTCAATTGATTGAAAAGATCAACAATATGATTGTGTTGGTTTAAATCCCATAGAATGGCTATGTTTGGAATCTGGAAGAAAAAAAAAACCTGGATATGAACTCTGCACTTCTGAGCTTCAAATAGCAACTTAATAAAAATTATAAAAGCAGAAGTTTCTTACTTTATTATTAGAAATGGTGCTGCTGGTGATGTTGACGTTAGGATCACTGTGTAGGCCAGGGCTGATCTGTCTACAGAATTCCATAAGCAGTACAATGCCACTTTGTAAACATACTCATCCTTAGAGCTCCTTAAAGCTTCACACTTCATGACTACCTCCTTAATAGAAGATCCGCTACAGAGCACCTGCAGAGACGCAGGTTAGGTGACTTAAAATGTATTGGCAAAGACTTCAGCTAACCTGCTTGACAAGTGCCCTCTGTGTGTGATAGCCATGGAAGAAGAATTTCTGGTTTTCAGCACTTTCTCAGAACCAGATGCATTATTTATGTTTTCTTTAATTCTCCTAACAATTCTCAATGAAAGCATTATTATTACTAATTATATCATTTTTAAATTTTAGTTTATGTACATTAGTGTATTGACTACGTATGTGAGTGCACCCATGTTGTGCAATACCTGCGGAGGTCAAAAGAGGGCATCTGATCCCCTGGAACTAGAGTTACAGATGGTAGCTAGCTGTAACCTGAACCCGGGTCCTCTGCAAGAGCAACCTGCGCTCTCAACCACTGAGCCATCTCTCCAGCCCCAAATTATATTATCATTATTAACAAGGGCATCATTTTGAAAGATTGGCAGACTTATCCCAGGGCACAAATGAGGGAATCGTGGAAAGATTCCAACCTGCTGGCCTGACCCTAAAGCTCTTCCTGTCTAGCCCACTGGAAATTATTATACCTGTTTCCCTTGTTTCTATCTGCCCCGTGCCCTCGTGCCTCAGAGACCACATTTGCCCTGGTGTTGTTTTTCCTTCCCACCAAGCTCACCCACCTCAAATTTCTATGGTGCTTCTTTATGCATTTTCATTAATGGGTCAATTAAAAAGTTGTGGGGTTTTGTTGTTGTTTTTTTTTTAGGCAGCAAGATGGTTCATCCAATAAAGGCTCTTATTGCCAAGACTGGCAACTTGAGTTTGATTCTTAAAATCCACATGATGGAAAGTGAGAACCGACTTCTGTCTAGTTGTCCTCTGACTTCCAAGAATACACTGTGGCATGCTCTACCTCCCATAAACAAACAAACAAATAAAACTTAAGAAAACCTTTAAAGCATTTTCTGTGGAGATCACCAGCCTAGGTGCTGGTGGGGAGGTGCATCAGTGAACACAACAGACAGAAATCTGAACCCTCATGAAGCTTAGGTCCTGGTGGAGACAGATAATATTAAAATGAATATAACAAAGCGAACACAGTATATCAGAAGATGGTACATGGCATGGGAAATTAAAGCCTGGTCAGGGACAATGAGAGTGCAAGGCAGAGAGAGGCTTGTTGACATTTTCATCAGAGTGGTCAGGATAGACCTCCTAGAGAAAGCAGATCTGGGGTGAGAATTTAAAAGAGATGAAGAGGTGGGTCGCTTGACTACTGCTGCATGGAGGAGGATGGGGAGTGGTATGTGTGGACAAAGGCCAGCCCAGGCTGCACGCCATCCCATGCTTCTTTGCTGCTTGCATAGATGCCTGTGTCCTCAACAGGACTGGGAGCTCTCCACAATCAGGGAGATTTGCTGATAACTTTTTTACAACCTCTTCTGTGTAATGAATAATAGGTTGTACCCAGTAGTTGCTTGGCAAGTGCTTCATAATTGTTGATTTATTTATTATGGCACATCAGTAGGCTAATGTCTTTACTTTGAGAATCATTTTGAAGCATTAATTGTAAATTTTTCTGTCCTTACACCAAAACACATCTTTTCCTTTTGGAGTTCCCTAGTGTTCTGCAATAGCCAGAGTAATTGCATAGTGGATAAACACTGCCCCCTTCTGTGAAGTTAGTGCTGGTGACTTTTTGGCTAAATTCCCACTCACATGCTTAGAAGGGGGAATTAATAACACTGTTAACTCATTATTTGGTCCATCAATCACCACTACTTAGATTATTATTTTGATATAATTTTTGACTTAATGACCTAAGGAAAAGATATTTATCAGGAAAAATGAACCAACTAAGATATTAATTACAATAAAGCCATCAAATATTCAGGGTAGTGAGTTATGTGGCTATTAATAAATCATAAAATCATTAGGGCTGTTTTTTTGTCAAAATAAATGGGGAAACACAAGTATTGCCAGATGTGGTGCCTCTCACCTTTAATCCCAGAACCTGGAAAGCAGAGGCTGTGTCAAAGCCAGCCTGGTCTACATGGTGAGCTCCAGACTAGCTAGAACTACACAGTGAAGGAGAGAGAGAGAGAGAGAGAGAGAGAGAGAGAGAGAGAGAGAGAATAATAAGGAGAAGCAGGAGGAGCAGGAGTGGGGAGGGGAGGGGAGGAGACCCAGAGACCCAGAGACAGAGAAACAGAGAGACAGAGAGACAGACAGAGAATAGATAGGGAAATTTAATCCCTTAGAGTAAATCAATGCCAGAGATGAATCTTCAACCCCAAGAGTAAATACTTGCTGCAGAAGCACAAGAACCCACAGCACCCATGTAAAAAGCCAGGCACAGAGGTGCTCACCTAATCCCAGCACTGGGCAGAGATGGGAGGATCCTGGAGACCTACTGGCCAGTGAGTCTAGTCAAAACATGAGCACCTCTGTCTCAAAAACCCTAAGGTGGAGAATGATTAAGGAAGATATCTGACATTGAACTCTAGCCTCTACATGTACATGCACACAAGTAAGGGCGGGCACACACACACACACACACACACACACACACACACACACACACCATCCAAATAACAAATACTTGCTCTAGGTAGCTATTTAACCATTGTTCCCTCTCAAGAAAAAGTATGCCTTTTTAATGAGGTATAATTGACAAATAGAAAAGTGTATGCTTAAAGTATGCAATACGATCTGATACACATAAGTTGTGAAGGATCACAATCAAGCCAGTTGACATATCATACTGTATAGTTGCCATTTTCTGTACGTGATGATGACACTAAAGATCTGCTCTCCAGCAAACCTTAGATACACAATTTAGTGCTGTTAGCTGTGGTCATCATGCTGCATTCTAAGTCTCTAGAACTTACTTATCTTACGACCAAGTGTGTACCCTTTCACCAGCATCTCATCACCGCCACTCCATGCCATCCTTGTACCAGTGACAATTGCTATTTGATTTCTGCTATGAGTTTGACACTTTAAGAGTCCACATATTAATGATACCATATAGTATTTATCTTTATGTGCCTGATTTACCTCACTTAGCATGATGCCCTGCAGGTTCGTAAGTCATCACAATAGGATTTCCTTCTTTTGTGGTTGAATAATATTTGTGTGTGTGTGTATGTGTGTATGTGTGTGTGTGTGTGACACATTTTCTTTACCATCCACTAATGGACACTGAAATTCTTTTCATCTTAGCTGTTATGAATAACGCAATGGGCATGGAAATATGAATATCTTATCAATATATTAATTTTTATTTCCTTTAAATACTGAGTTAAGCTGCTGGATCCTATGGTGATTCTATTTTTAATTTTTTCAGTAGTGGTTGTACCATTTACATTTCCATTTACAATGTGTAAGTATCACCTTTTCTCCATATCCCTGACAACACTTTTACTTCTTGTCATTTATTTTATTTTATTTTATTTTTGCCAGGGCCCTGTGCATGCTAGGCAAGCGCTCTACATCTGAGCTAAATTCCCAGCCTCTCTTTTCTTCCTGATAATAACCATTCTACCAGGAATGTGGTCCTCTGTAAGCCACCTCTTTATGACTCAGATAAAAGAACTATAGGTTTTACTGCTAGAACGTGTCTTAAGATCTGTAAAGCCAAAAGATGAAGTATGCGAGGTTCCACATAGAAAATGAAGGAATGTTAGATCTAGAACTCGGGCCCCTGTTAGTGGAACAGTTTCCTTATAACATTCTTTTCCCATCTGGAAGACGAGGGTGGCGCTGTTTCTGCCTAGGACATTCATTTCACTCTCCTTGCCCAGGTCACTCTTCTTTTTAGAATGACTAGCTCAGGTACACTTCCTCAGGACAGTTGTCCATCCCCAATTTGTCTGGTTAGGCCAGACCCCTCTTAGATCAACATGCTTCTTTACAGCACTTGCCATAGGACTGTCTCATTATGGAACTAATTGCTTAATGCCACATTCTTTTTAGATTTCTCGGATGTTTGAAAGAGAAATGTCCTCCATAGGCTCAGGAGTTTGAACACTTTGTCCCCAGTTGGTGGCGCTGTTGGGGGACGTCATGGAACGTTTAGAGGTGTGGCCTTGCTGGAGGAAGTATGTCACTGGGGCCAGGCTTTGAGAGTTCCTAGGCTTGCCCCCACTTCTAGTTCTCTCTCTGTCTTGCGTTTTTTTATTAAAACCGTGAGCTCTCAGCTTCCTGCTCCTATCGCCACGCCTGCTGCTTGCTACCATGCCTCCTTCCATGATGCACTCATCCCTCTGGAACCATAAGCCAAAAATAAACTATTTCTTCTGTAAGTTGCTTTTGGTCATGGTGTTTTTATCACAGCAACAGTAAAGTAACTAATACAGAAGTAAATGCCATGAGGTCATGAATTGCTTCTGGCTTAGCTCTTTTGCGTCCCTGGTCTGTGAAGAAGTAACTAGACAAATAGAGCTGACAAACAAGGGAAGATTCAGTTGTCCTCACAGTTGTCAGCTCTCTTCACGGTGTGGTGGGTTTCATGCTCAAGGCAACTGTGGGGCTGCCCAGGGCAGGACACCTCATTAAGCCTGCTGTCTTTGACCTCTAATCTGTTTTGGCTCCTTTTTTGCCCTTTATGCCTATGGCCTCCATTTGATGTTTGCTTCTCATCTATCCTAAGTCTAGAACAGTTTCTTCACCCAGTTAAGGATCTTATTTCTTCAGCCAACCATTTAGAAGAAAATCTAATGACAAGCCAGAACCAAGGAAGAAAGAGAAAACTGTCTGGCATGGGGCTTAGCACACCTGCTCAACAGATGTTCATTCTTTCAGCCTCTTTTCCCTAAGGGCATATTTGGAACCAGCAACTGAACTTATTTTAATAGGGAACACTTGGAAAAGGAACAATAGGAATGAATCTCTTAATGGGAAACTTTCAAGACTGAAATTAAGGCAGTGATTGGGTGGAGTAGAACTATTTTGGGCCAAGGGTCATTTAGGGATCCCTCAAATCCCATTGTGTAAGCATCACATATTCAGCCTTTGACCAAAGAAGCTTGGGTAACAGTCTTTAAAGACCTTGCAGCTGGCTGGAATGTTTTTGTTTTACCTGGATAAGAACCATGCAAGTGTGAAAAGATCTTTCAGCTGGAAATTCCAGGCCCTTGAGTGGTCAAGGCCTAAAAGCTGAACTGGCAGACCCAGAGGTTTATAGGTCCAAACTTGAAGAGCCAGGGGCCTGTTGCTCCAAGCTTTAGAAACCGGAGACTTAAGGCTCTCTGAACTCAGGTTGGAGGTGTATTGGTCTGGGCTTTAGCCACCAGCATTGAACAATTGGCAGCTTTTGTAATTCCCAGCTATTGGCAAGTAAGTGGTGACAGCAAACAGCAGCACACCACAGCAAGTGACCCCCTCTAGTTTTAACTTCTCTCATACAGGCTTCAGGTGCTGAGATCTTCATCCCTATAGCAACTAGTGTTACAGCTTTTGGACTTTGAATGCCAGGACACTCAGCCCTCAACAGCAACGTGTTACAGCTCTTGGGTACAGGATGTCTGAGGCTTGATCTTTAAGGAGTGGTCGCTCTCCAGAACTCTTCCAGCCACCAGGGCCTGAAGTTTCTCTTCTCTGACCCTTCAGGGTTTTTTTTAAATTTTTCTTTAGCTTCACTTCTCTTCCATCTCTCATCTTCTTCTTCTGCCATCCCTACCTGTCTTTGCTTCCATTGTTTATGCCCTGACCATTCTCTGGACCTCATCAGCTGCCTCTCATCACTACTGCCTGTGTCTGATGATGTTGCTGATTCTGCTATCATCTTTTTTTTCTAGTTTTGCCCCCTCAGCCTGCTCTACTAATGATGAGGATCAAAGTAGGCAAGGGAGGAGGAGATAGCGGAACACATGTGATATGAGATAAGAGGGGAGGAATACTGGGGGTTAAAGTTTAGGTTGGCCTCAGGTGGGAAAACTGCTGGAGCGTCAGTTAACCAAAACTGGGAATACGTTATAAAGGTCTTATGAAAACCCACTACTTTGTAAGCTAATTTAAAAATAGAGTAAAAAGAAGTTTGAACAGAGGTACTCTTCATGAATTGACAATGCTGTCCCCAGAAGACATGAGTTATTAAATGAAAATCTCGGTGCCAGGCATGAGATACTTCCCTATGAGTGATTGGTCAAGGAGACACCAGAGACTCCTAAACAACATGAGGTACTGCTATTCTCTTGGTTGCCTATTATAACTAGTTGGTAAGATCCTATTGATGAAGATATCACAGTTTGATTGCAGGACATAGATATATTAATTTGGAACTTCCTCCATCTCTGGCTAGCTTTCATAGGACCTGAAGGGGAGAAAAGACACCAATGATATTATCCGCTGCTGGACCCTGCATGCTATAATACTGACTTTCCAGGCAAGATTGCTTACTGATACAATAGTGGCATGGCTGTTACATAGGGTAGCCCACTACTTTCCGATTGGATTTAAGGCATGCTCACAAGAGGAAATTTATGTCTGGTACTATAAATCTGATCAAAATCTCACGGATGAGGAGGTTATAGGCCCTGGGGGAGCCTCCTCTTCGTGTTTTGCTAGATGGTCATGTTGTAAAACTTATATTTACACTCAGATTTATTTATTATGCTCTTAACCTTTGTCGGAGAAGTTTCTTTTTGCACTGGGAAGTGGTTAATACAAAGTGCTGAGAATAAGTGATTATTGTGTACTCATTCCTAAATGGGACATCTACATTAACCCCTCACTAAGGCTTGGAACACTGTAGAAGAAGAGGCAGAAAGAATGTAAGATGGGAAGGAGTGCTGTGAAATGCTGTCTTCTGGACATGACATGACTCATGTCATATACTCATGAACTCACTGAAGCTATGGTTACCTTCCCAAGACCTGTGCCAACAAGAGCAGTCGGCATTCCAGCATGCAGCACCAATTGGACTCAGTGGGTTATTTAAAAAGAAGACATGAAGTTGGGAGAGGGATTTGGAGAAGTTTGGGGGAAGTTGAGGAGGTAGAGATACATATGATCAAAATATATTGTATACATGCACGAAATTCTCAAAGAATAAATAAAAATATTTTAAAAAGTGGACAAAACCACACAAAAGCTTTTATTTGGGTCTAATGTTACACCACGAGGGGGCAGCATGAGGAGGCTATCTATAGTCTCTTTATACAGCCAGAAAGGGAGTGTGGAAAGAATGTCTACACTAATCACAGTAGTACTTCATGCAAATGAAAGACTGTGTTTGCACCTATCACAGGTATGCTGGGTCACCAGAAGAAGTGTCCCCCTCTGAGATGTATGAAAATGGCTGTGAGGTCATTTATGATTTACTCAGGCTTGTCATGATAAAGTCTGGTTCAAGCTGTTTGAAACAGTTATGTGTGAGACAGTGCCTTTGGAAGTTGTTGTTTTGCTTTGGGAGCAAGCAAGAATGATTGTTGTGTGTTTTCCTAAAGGTATTAATGGAGTGTTCAAAGCAGCTAGTGCTGGTGTGAGGGTAACCTGCCTGTTTGCCTGACAGTCTTTCCTTCATGGAAGCCAGGACTAGCAGATGTCAATTTGAGACTCAAGTCAGCTAGTCTCCCAATATATTAGTTTATTTAAAGGAAAATAAACATTAATAGGGGTATTTCAACAGTCACATGGATACATACCTGTAATTTCAGCACTGGGGAGACTGAGGCAGGAGGATAACATATGTGAGGCCAGCCTGGACTACAAAGTGAGTTTGAGGTCAGTCTTGGCTGCATATTGAAGACATGAAGGAGACATGAAGTTGGGAGGAGGACATGTGTGCATCTTTTTAAAAAAATCACAAACTGCCCACTGTGATGGTGCATGCCTTTAATCCCAGCACTCGGGAGGCAGAGGCAGGTGGAGCTCTGTGAGTTCAAGGCCAGCCTGGTCTACATAGTGAGTTCTAGTATGAAATTTTCAATTATTTATTTTTTTAAAACAAATTTAATGGAAGATCTGGCCAGGCCTAGTGGCACACGCTTTTCATTCTAGCATTTGAGAGGCAGAGGCAGGTGGATCTCTGTGAGTTGAAGACAAACCTGGTTTACATAGTGAGTTCCAGGCCAGCTGGGGCTACAGGGAGACCCTGTCTCAAAAAGACAAAAAAAAAAAAATCACAAACCAAACAAAAAGCTGGATGGAGTCTAATTTATCAAATGTTTTCCAAGAACAAGCCCACATAAAGAAAGAGATAAATTTATTTGTCCCATAGAGGGATAAGAAGACACCCCTAGCCTGTATCCATTTGAGGGTGGGGGAGAGAGAGAAATAGAGAGAAAGCCTAATGGTTTTCTGCCTTCAAGCCTGGTCTGAAATTAAACTGGAGAATGAAAAATAGCTTCTAATGGAAAAATATCCATATGAGAGTAAATGCTTAAGTTTTTCAGACTGTCTGACATTTTCACAGACACAAGCTATCTAATTATGGATGTAAACTTTCAAGCATCTGATCACCCCAAATATAGCCAAGGAGAAATTCAATGGTAAAGGCAGGTACTCCTGTTGGCTTAATTTTCCTTGATTATGAGTCCTAAATGCCACATATTCATGATCTTATAAAATTTAAAGACAGCAGAAAGTAACCCTTCAAAGTGGAATATTCTGACTCAAATGTTCTGACTTTTGACACTTCCCAATCCCAATACAAAACCCGACAATTTGTAAAACTCATTTGGAAATATCTATACAGAACCTAAAAGGACAAAAAAAAATTCAAGCCACTGGATTTAATTTTACAAAAAAACAGATGCTTTTTTATATATTGGTAGCTTATCATATGCCATTTAAACACTGAGAAGCTGGGTCTGGAGATGGGATTTGACTCTTCCAATTTAGATCCAAGCATGTTCATCTTAAAATGTCCTCCAAAACTCCTGAGCCATGCTGAGTCCCTGACTCAGTGACCAAGAGGAGAAAAATCCAATCAAATCTTTACGTCAATTAATGGAGCTACTGATCTAATCTTGCTCTTTCAAGGATTGGATTGAAAATAAAATATATGTGTGATCAAGGTTTATTTAAGAATGTTTAAGTTTTGTTAAATATTACACATAACGTAAAAGTAACACTGTTATAAATGACTTTTTGGGTGTTCAATAACCCAAAACATACTACTATATTACTGTTACTGATTTAAAAGTTTGTCTTTTAAAAAAATTGTCATTTCTGTGCCCACTTTAATAATTAGACACTAATATCCCATTTTTTTTAAAAGGAAAGTCTTCCTTCAAGATATGCTCAATAGTGCCACTTTCTGTCAATAATGGGTAAATAAAACAATATACCTTATTTGGGAAAATTTCCCAATACTTATATATTTTATTATATGAATAATATATTATTAGCCTTCTCTACTAAATTTTTACAAGCCTCACTTAAAAACTTTATTTACAACTAACTTCAGAGAAAATTTGACTAAATGTGTCATGCAACTATCTTGGATGTGTTGTCATTCATTTCTTGTTTCACTAAGCCTCATAAATTACAATTGTCTGTTCCATAAGAGTAATAATACCAATAATTAATGATAACATTGAATTCTTTTCAACAGGTTTTAGGTAACATCAATTGGCTTCAGCCTTCTCCTGGAATTCCTAATGTGGCTTTCTCTCACACTTTAAAGGTGACACTGATTTAAATTTGCCCTTACAACAATTACAGATAGAAGCAAAATTTTGAACAAAGACAACTTTGTCATAGATGCTTAGATTTACCTATTTCTTTGTTTTTAGTACTTTCCTTTCTCTAATAGCAATGATTGAATAGTTAACCACTCTAAATTTTTAAGTGGTTATTTCTACCTAATACACACACCTAAATGAAAAGTATCTTTACCCCAAACCAACAAAAAATTAATTAACTCTTATTCAAAAGGGCTGAACCAGAACCATTCAACTTTCTTCCATATCTCAAGATAATTTTGGTTTCCTTTTACAGACCTCAGAAAGATGACATAACTTTTGCTGGGTTTTTGGGACAAGCTTTCTTTCACTTTTCTCCATATAAAATCCCATTATACAAGTCTTTTCTCCCTTAAGTGCACAGCCCATTCCTAATATACTAACAATGTATTCTTTTTCAAATAGAGCCAGTAAATCAGACAAAATAACCATTACATGGTACTGAAATATGACATTCTCTTGTAGGGGACAGAACTTTTAGCTGTTCTTTCTGCCATTTATAGAAAACAACATTCATTAAAATCATAAAAGTTTATTAAGCCATAACATTTAATGTTATATGGGTAGAATTTGTTTAGGATTACCTTTCAAAACAGGTTCTAAATGTGAATGGAAGTTCCCAGAAAAATTTTGCATCTTCCAACTGGACTCTCTTTTACAAGGCTGATGAATTGATTACAACTTCAGTTATTGTAGAGAGTTTGGAATGTTACAGGTTCAAGCCTAATTCTAATTTATCTTGGGCCATATTTTTAAAAAAAATTTTACAAAAACTTTATTGAGAATTTCATACATGTATATAAGGTGTTTTGATCAAACCCATGTCCACTCCCTCCCCTCTAACATTCCGCCCCCTGAAGAAGTAACCCCCAAATCTTTTAAGGATTAGATACAAGCTCCCAAATACTTTGACATTTTTGGCCTTTGGAACAGAATATATTGCTAACAGGCCCAAGGGCATTTTGACTTTTAGCCAAGAAAATGGCTACATTTCTCTGGGGTCTTTTTACCCTAACAGCCTAGCCAATTCCTATCTCCTATTCTTATCACACCATCTTCTGAAGGGGTTACCCAAATTGCCAATATGGAATAGGGACACCAACAGCTCTGGCTTCTTCCATGCTGAACAGTGATGCAGGGTGAGGCAATTGGAGTACCCCTTCAGTAGGTCTATCTAAAAGACTCCCAAATTGCATAACTCTTATCTCTAAGGGAATAGGGGATGTGAAGGAGAAGTAAAGGCAAGAGTAATTAGCATTAAAAGTTCTAGACAGGGAACTAGAAAAGAGAACAAGGCAATTAACTGTTAACCCCCCCCCCAAGCCCATATCCCCTTTTTTTTTTTTTAATTAGAAGAAGCATTTCATTGCAACAGCATTAACCTATTCAATAACATTTTTCTGAGCTAGGGTACATCTCTTTCAAAATTGGCTATACATTTTTAGGTTTACAGATGAATTATTATGCTTATATAATATTTAACTCCTTATAAACTCTATAAGACATAAAATTAAATGAGGTTCCAACGTTTGAAAAAGATTTCCATGTCGTTATAAACACACAGTTTCATACAAAAAATTCATTCCAAGGCAATTGACATTGAGACGTTTTCGCATACATTTCTAATCTCTATATACATGACTATGACTGGTCACAGTCGCCGACCTTCTGAGCTCCTCGGCATCTGAGCATGAATACAAACTCGTCAGGTAGACAGCCTTCCTCTCCCACTAGAGCCTCCATATTCTGCCATCGCTGCCACTGTCCACTGTGCTGTCAGCACCCCCATCCATTCTCCCCTATCTGCCCTTCTGGTAAATCTAGTCAGCCAGAGGTCGCTGATCCAGGAGGACCAGCTGTTCCTCAAATCTATTGTCAATATTCCTTTGGATAGAATTGGGGTCTGCTGTTCATTTTTCCAGTAGTATCTTGGAACTGTCTGGAAGAGCCTTTATCCATCCTGTCCAACAACTCGACTGAAGGTATTGCCTGTCTGGCTTTGCTG
>NW_008335967.1:1674849-1675737 GCF_000622305.1 Nannospalax galili | reverse complement strand
GGTGATAGTGAAGGTGAGATGAGTTTTTTGTAGAGAACAAAAAGGATGGATTTTGTTTCTTAATCCATTCAACTAGCCTGTGTCTTTTGAATGGAGAGTTGAGGTCATTTATATTTAATTATTGAAAGATTAATTTATTTGCATTCTTGGTCTAATTTTGTGTTTCCACATTATACCTTCATTTAGTTTCTGTTGCTTCTTGGGTATAGTCATTCCTTTCTTCAGCTCTTTGTATTGCTCCCAGAACTCTCTGAAGGGCTGGTTTTGTGGACAAGAATTCCTTCAGCCTATTTATGTCATGGAAGATTTTTCTTTCCCCTTCAACTATAATAGACATTTTGGCTGGATATAGTAACCTGAATTGGCATCTCTGGTCATTCAACACTGGGAATACTTTGGTCCAGGCTCTTCTGGCATTCATAGTTTGCATTGAAAAGTCAGCTGTTCTCCTAATGTGTTTTCCATGATGTGTGACTTGTTGTTTCTCTTTTGCAGATTTCAGAATTTTCTCTTTGTTTTGTGCGTGTAGTGTTTTTACTATGATGTGCCGTGGAGAGTTTCTGTTCTGGTCCTGTCTGTTTGGTGTTCTGTATGCTTCTTGTATTTGTATGGGCATGTCTTTCTTTAAGTTTGGGAAGTTTTCTTCCACAATTCTCTTGAAGATCTGGTCCATGCCATTGACTTGGGATTTTTCTCCTTCCTGTATGCCTATGATTCGCAAGTTTGGTCTTTTTATGGTATCACTCAATTCCTGTATATTCCATTCTTGTGATTTCTTAAATTTTTCATAATCTTTGCTTGAGTGGTCCAGTTCGTCCACTTTATCTTCCAATCTTGATACTCTGTTTTCCATTTCGTTCATCCTATTGGTGAGGCTTTCTCCTGTCA
>NW_008335967.1:1665347-1673947 GCF_000622305.1 Nannospalax galili | reverse complement strand
GGGGGAGATGGAAGGGTGAATGTGGCTTAGGGAGTCAAAGTGCAGAGGGCTGCGCTATAGACTTACACGAAGAGGTCTGAGGATGGGAGTGCAGGCTAGGAGAGTTAGCTGGTGGTGCAGGTTCCCGGAAGCAGGGGAGATGGAAGGGTGAATGTGTCTTGGGGAGTCAAAGCGCGGAGGGCTGCGCTATAGACGGGAGTGCAGGCTAGGAGAGTTAGCCGGTGGTACAGGTCCCGGGAAGCAGAGAGAGGTGAGGGCAGGGCCAGGTCCAGAAGCGGTGCTCCTGGGGCCCAAGAAAGGCACTGAGTTGTTCTGGGTGAAAAGGATCAGGAAGCAGTATTGGTTCCCCAGGTGTCTGGGGCCCCAAGACTAGGAATGGCGCAGGGCCCAAACTAGGAGTAGAGAACAGCGGGGGAGATGGAAGGGTGAATGTGGCTTGGGGAGTCAAAGTGCGGAGGGCTGCGCTATGGACTTACCCCAAGAGGTCTGAGGATGGGAGTCAAGGCAATTTTCAAATGTTCATATGGTAAGTCCATTGGAGTTTCTTGATAAGGGCTTCCAAAAGCATCCCTCTATTGGGTTCCTCCTCATTTTTCTTTTGTCTTCCAAGGCTGGACTAGTTGGCTGGGAAGAATGGCTGTATACTCAGGTGAGGGTCCAGTGACTCTGCTTGGCACTCCTTTATTGAATGAGCACAACCATCAGCAAGCCCAATTGTGATTATGTTTAGCGATCAGGCCCGGTATTTTGGGCCATCTTTAGTCCCTAAATATCCACTCCTTGCCCACCTTTGTTTCTGACTTAACATCCCATGACTAACTGATAAAAACCTTTTGGAATGTATTAACTTAGCAGACCACCAATCAAAAGGCTAAGAATGTCTTCAGATAGCATCTGAGACCTGTAGTAAAAATCCTCCCAATTTGCAATGACCTGCCTACTGAATATATGCACCAATGTATTTGAAATATTAAATGTTTCTTGATTTATGACTTTTCTTTGCTCTGTTACTATAAAACCCCTATAAAACTGTTACCATATTGGAACATGGAATTTGGGGTACCCGAATCTGTGTTCCTGGACCATGGTCACTCATATTTGGTTCCAGAATAAACTATCTCTTATCCCTGTTGAGGTGAGAGTTATGCTTTCACGTTGACATAAATAAACATATTAGTTAAAACTTTAAATTTTAATCATATAATATAAATAACAAAATCATATGATTTCTTTTTCAAAATAGTCTTAATATAAAATTATTAAACATAAAGTTTTTATTAAAGCTAGACTACATGTAAAATAATGGATATTACTCATATAAATACTTTTGATTATTTAAATGTTGTGCATGTTGTCATTGATATTTATTCTTCTGTTGTTTGGGCTTCTGCACAAGCAAGTAAAACTATTCAGCATGCCAAAAATCATTACTTGGAAATGTTTGCTGTGCTTAGAACTCCACAACACATTAAAACTAATAAGAGCCCCACTTATAGCAATGAAGCTTTTGCAAAATTTTGTCAAATATGGGCCCCCTTTACATAAAACTGACATTCCACATGACCTTCAGGGACAAACAATAATAGAGTGCACTCATCATAGACTGAAATGTCAACTAAAAAACAAGAGGGGGGCTGGAAAGATGGCTCAGCGGTTAAGAGCACTGGCTGCTCTTGCAGACGACCCGGTTCGATTCCCAGCACCCACATGGCAGCTATGGACCATCCTTAATTACAGTTCCAGGGGAATCCAAAGCCCTCTTCTGACCTCCACAGAATTGCATGACATGGGTGCACTCACATACACGCAGGCAATACACTCACACACATAAAATAAAAATAATAAATAAAATATTAAAAAAAACAAAAAGGCAAACAAGGGGCTTGCTTTTTTCCTCTCCTTCTATAGTTCTCAAACAAGCCCTACTTACTTTAAGTTTTTTCACATGCAAATGATCAAGGAGTGACTCTAATGGAGCACCATTATGGGCAATGGACTCCTGGTAGCTCTCCACTGGTATATTGAAAAACACCTGGAGAGAGCATGTGGAAAGGACCTGATCCCTTAATAACTTGGAATAGATGATTTGCTTGTGTTTTTTTCAGAAACTGCAGCTATACTTTTCTAGGTTCCTGGCAGGTGTGTGAAACAGTAACATGAAAGACCAGCCGAAGCAGAGCTCAACTTTCAACAAATGACCCTGGGAAGCCAATGGAGTGTGGAGAACCTAGATTGCCCACCTGAGGATGACAGCAAGGAGCTGTGAATATGGGTTCATATCTCAATGGAAGTTGGTTACTGCACTACAAAAATGAAGTCTTTGGAAAGCAAATTATATTCATACCAATGATAATAGAACTAAAATGAATGTTGTTTATAAGAGAACCAGTTGGGTTCAGGCTTGTCTATTTGCTCCCTATGTGCTTATGATGGAAGATAATATTCAAATCCCATTCAATGCCACTACTCAGGTATGTTATATTAAATGTGTAAATTGTTGGCTACATCATTGTGTTAACCAAGATAACAACAGCTAATCAATTATAATCATGTATCAACCTACTACAATTTGGATACCTATAAATTTTTATTGTACAATGGAAACAAACCCCTACCTTATAGATTATGCATTCTATGTTTCAAAAGGTGTTATAAAGAGGGAAATGGGGGGCTGGAGAGATGGCTCAGCAGTTAAGAACACTGGTTGTTCTTGCAGAAGACCTGGGTTTGAATCCCAGCACCCACATGGCAGCTAACAACTGTCCGTAACTCCAGTTCCAAGGGGTCCAATGCCCTCTTCTGATGTCTGTGGGCACTGCTTGACATAGGTGCACTTACATACATGTAGGTGATACATTCATACACATAAAATAAGAATAAATAAATCAATAAAAGAGGGAAATGGGTAATAAGTTTAATTATTGGTATTGTTTTTACTATTATTGGAATAACATCTGTGTGCTGCATCAGCTGTGGCCCTGCATCAGGACATCAGACTCATACTTTTGTACACAGTCTTTTGCAAAATTCTCCTCATTTATGGCATGTTTAACATGCTATAGATTTGGCTTTTCTAGAGAACTAGTTTAAAAGATGCAATTTTGGATATTCTTGCTCTGTAAAAAGACAGCTAAGCTCTATGCAACTAGCTACCACTTATGACCAAACCATTGGAAATATAGTGGCCAAATTTCAAGCTTTCAGTCCCATGCATGGTTCATAAATCAAAACATTAGTTTTGTTGCTTTTTTCATTGTGACTGTAACCACACTCTCTTTTTTATAGTACAGTCTACAGAATTGGACTAACCTATAAAAGTTAAAAGAAGCCAGGTGTGGAGGCACATGCCTTTAATCCCAAAACTCAGGAGATAGAGGCAGGTGGATCTCTGTAAGGTCCAGGTCAGCCTGGTCTTCATGGGGAGTTCTAGGTCAGCTAGGGCCAACAGGGAGACTGTCTCAAAAAGACAGAGAAAAAAGTTAAATGAAAATTCTGCAACTGAAACTGACCATGACTATCCTCATGCAACAATTATGTAAAAAGAAAGGGGGAAATGCTGGGACAGCTGCTTTACCTGAATGCTGCTGAAAGCATGCTTGACTAAATGCAAAAGTGCCTGCAGTCATGGATGTATATGTGGGAAGCTGCCCAACAATGAGTGTTACGACAGATAAAGGAATATAGTGTTCTGGACACCAGATTTGTTAAGAAAAGAGCTTATAACCACAGGTTATAAGCTCTGTTATGCTTAGATAGTTTCCTTCTTAGCCAAAAAGGTTCTCTGTTTTTCAACTTTTTGGTGGGCATGTGTTGAAAAAGGATCTCCCTGCAGTCCCAGTTGACCTGGAACTTGCTATGTTAACCAGCCTGGCTTTGATCTTACAGAGATTTGCCTGCCTCTGCCTCTCAAGTGCTGGGATTAAAGGTGTGCACCACCATGTCCAGCTAAGTTTTCTGTTAAAGGAAAAAAAAAAAAAAAAAAAAAAAAAAAAAAAAAACACCAAAAGGTCTTGAGGAAGCTTCTAGGAGACTGTCTGCACTAAGTAATGGTCTTTGTTTTATTTATGTAAGCTAAGACAATAAATACACAATGGGACAAGAATTCAGAATCTCTATTACCTCAACAGAGAGCTTCCTGGTACCCTTGAGATTCTAATGAAATGTTTTGTCTTTTCCTTCAAGCTATGCTGTTGTTCCTCTTCAAAGAGTCTCTGAATCCCTGCTGTGCTGGATGTAGCAGCAATTAACAGAGTGCCTTGACTCTCAGAAGAAACTTTGGATTCTGGACTTTTGAACAATGTTGAGACCGTGAGAGATTATGGGGATTTTTAAAGTTGGACTAAATACATTTTGCATTATGATATAGTCATGAGCCTATGGTAGCCAGGCTCTGTTTGGGGAGGTTTAGGAGGTGTGGGCCTTCCTAGAGGAAATGTCACTGGGGGTAGGCCTTAGCCTTGCCCACTTCCAGTCTGTCTCTCTGCTTTCTATGCCTATTTGAAGATGTGAGTGCTCAGCTCTCTGTTCTGTCTGCCTCCTGCTAGTGTGCTATCCATCACTGGTCCCTTCATCCCAGAGAGTGTTTACAGTAATTGACATGTGTTGTGGCCTTTGGTCTAGCAGGAGAGAAGAGCCTGAATTGTTAGAGGAGGTGGGAAGGAACATGGAGGGATATGGTGATTGTAGTAGGAATCTGCATCCTGCCTGACCATACTAAGTTGAACTCCTAGGCTTTGTGAATGACATTTGGAATGGATGGAGATATTTTATTCATAGGAGCCTTATACTTGTAGGCAAGGGAGCAGGAGTCCAAAACTGCAGAACAGTTCAGGAAAGAATTGTTTGGTTTGGTACATAGACAGGTGAATCCTAGACCAGATGTCAGTGTGTGGCATAAGGCTGGGGAGAAGACAATTTTCCCAACTCTGAGAAGAAACCACGTCATCCCTTTTTGCTTATTGATGTAATTTTAGCTAGTCATTCATGTGACCAGACTCTGTTTCCTAGCTCTGATGTGGCTAGATAATGGCTTTGTAACAAGGTGGAATGAGAGTGTGATAGTTAACAGACCTAAGCTTGGTTTGCTCACTGCGTGAAAGTGAATAGTAGCTCAAGGACATATTGGAGCAAGTAAAACCAGGAAAGTCAGAAAACTAAAGTAGATGTGAGATTATTATTCCTGCAGCCCTCCCAAACCAACAAAACCACATCTTCAGGAACTCAGTGGACACAAACAACTTTCAAATGGAGGGAAAGGAGGATTAAAAGGTCAAAGGGCAAGAAGGCTTTGGGCTGAGAGGGGGCTTCATCATGCAGGACCCATTGATTTTTAAATTTTATTTTACTGGACTATCTTTGAGACAATTGATTTTCTTCTCCTAGGCCAGTCTATGTCATTTTTTTCATAAACGTATTGTTTCCTCTACAAGCTAAGTGTAATTTTACTTTTAATTAAAGATCAAGATTAGTATATCCTTAGTCAACACTTCAACGTTAATGTTAAAATCTAGGTTTTGTACATCTAGAGGAAGGTTATAAAGCTCTTACTACAGATTAGTAACTTTTAAATCTCATGTCTTTTTAGTTTCCTTGTTTAAAATGAGCTCATCTTGCAATTAATCCTCGACATCCACAGGCACCTTTCCCTGGAGAAAAGGAGGAACTAGTAGAAATCAACAGTGTGAACCTGTCAGGTGACTTCAGTCAGAAATATCATCTGAGCTAAGTGTGGTAGTGCACGCTTTTAATCCTAGCACTTGGGGGGCAGAGGCAGATGGATCTCTGTGAGACTGGGGCTAGCTTGGTCTACACAGTGAGTTCCAGACTAGCTGGGGCTACAGAGAGTCTCTGTCCCAAACAACAACAGCAACAACAAAGACAAAAGTACCATCTGCAGGAAGCTAGTGAGAGACTAATAATACATCACTCAGCTATGGCAAACCAACTCCAAATTAGTACTTTAAAAAAAATTTTTTTTTTTTACTTTTTGAGACAGGGTCTGGCCTGGAACTTGCTGTGTAGACCAGGCTGGCCTTGAATTTACAGAGATCCACCTGCCTCTGCCTCCCAAGTGCTGGGTCTGGGATTAAAGGCATGTGCCACCATGCCCAGCAGTCAAATTAGTAATTTTTAAAGCCAACCAAAAGCCAGTGAAGCTGCAGAGTAATGTGATCACAGAAACTAGAACAGCCATCTTGAAATAAAATATACAAGGCAGAACTCTGATGATGACAGAACCAAAAGAAAAAGTTGTTATGAACCTCTTCATGGGACAGAAATACCACCTTAGACTTTTATGTGAGAGAAATTAATTCCTGTGGTCATTATTTTGGGAAGCCATGTTATAACAGCTAAGCTTCTATGAAAACTAATTTTTGTATACTCAGTTTGACTTTGGTGTCAGAATGGTAAAAACTGTGGGGGCATGAACACTGTTGTTCTATAATGAATAGTGATGATGGTAAGTGACATCATAATGAGATATTTTAATGGCAATAAAAGGAAAGAAAGAACAAGAAGCTCCATAATGGAAGAAAAAACTATTAATTACACTGACTGGGGAATGTGAGTGCTCCATCTCTCTATTACTGTACAACACACTATCTTCTAAAGCTTAGTGGCTAAAACAATGACAATATTAATTAAAGTTGAGTGGTACTTGGACTAGAGACTATCATTCTCTGAAGACTTGGTTCCTTACATGACTGATAGTTTTCATTGGCTGTCAGGAATAAAACATTTACAAATGGGAGGGAGGGGAAAGGGAGAAAAAGAGGAGGGTAGGGAGAGGGAAGAGATGGGAGAGGGCGTAGAGGAAAGAAGAGGGAGGAAAGAAGTGAAGAGGGAGGAAGAAGAGAAGACAAAAGAGAAGGAAGAGGAAGAGGATGAGGGAGCACTTAGCTCCTAGCCTGAGAGTAACCCAATATCACTTCTATTGCATTCTGTTGAAGAAACACTTGCCCAAGATGGGTTCCTATTCAAGAGAAAGTGATATTGAGTCCATTTTTTTTTTGTAACGTGAGAAGTGTCAGTCAAGGTTTTGGATCTGTTTTAAAGACACCAAAATGAGAATTATCTCACTGAGGATTATCAGAAATAATTTAATGCATACAGGATAAGAAAGGGCATTGACCAATATTTGGTCATACACCCAATGTTTAGCTGTATGGAGCCTGGAAAAAGTAATTCCTATTCTGGGCACCTATGTGTCCAGCTGAACTTTCTACTACTACATGAAAGGAGGAATATAGGGACTGGGGATAAAGCTCAATTGGTAAAGTGCTTGCCTAGGAAGTCCTGAATTTGATCCCCAGCACCCAGCACTGGTGTTACATATCTATAATCACAGACTCTGGAGATGGAGGCAGGAAGATCATAAATTTAGTCTTATCCTCAGCTACAGAGCTAGCTTGAAGCTATGAAGACACTCTAAAAAAGGGGGGGGGGTAGTGTGCTAGATAGCTTTGATTGTTGTGGTGGTTTGAATAAGAATGTCCCCCATAGGCTCTGTGGGATAAGTGTGTCCTCATGGCAAGCCAGACTGGCAAACAAATGGATAGATGCTTTCTTTTTCTAGCTTTGCCCTTGTTTACATCAAAGTGTGGACCCTAAGACACTCTGTAGGAAGGGAGGGCAGAGGGAGGTCGTCATCCCTTCTGCCCAATCAACTCTCATTAACTGCATGAAGGGGAGGGACGAAGGATAGACACAGGAAAAGCAAGAGAGGAAGAGGGCAGTTTGCCATCTTGGGCTGGTGGCCACAGGTCTGGGAGCCTCTGAAATGTAGAGAAAGGGGAAAAAAAAAAAAAAAACAGCCCAAGGGTGCTCATTCTTTGTAAGTAGACCCTCATGCCATCATATGCTCTGTTAGTGAGCCCAATAAATATTTTTATTCCCTAAACTGTAGTTTGGAGGAATCACTTCTCAGTTGGTCATAAGGACAGTTGGGGGGGGGGGGCCTGGAAGTCAACCACGTACTTCCCAGCAGTAAATTTGACTTACAGGCTCCAAATATTTTGATATTTTGTCCTCGGTATTATTTTGGGAAATTTTAGGAGGTGTGACCATGTCAGAGGAAGCATGTCACTGTGGGTGAACTTTGAGAATTCTTAAGCCTTGTCAGATTTCCAGTTTCTCTGTTTCCTGTACCTACTTAAAGATGTGATTGCTCAGCTTTCTGCTCTGCCACCATGCCTTCCCCGCCATTATGAACTTTAACCCTCTGTATTAGTCAGTTTATTTTGGGAAATTTTAGGAGGTGTGACCATGTCAGAGGAAGCATGTCACTGTGGGTGAACTTTGAGAATTCTTAAGCCTTGTCAGATTTCCAGTTTCTCTGTTTCCTGTACCTACTTAAAGATGTGATTGCTCAGCTTTCTGCTCTGCCACCATGCCTTCCCCGCCATTATGAACTTTAACCCTCTGTATTAGTCAGTGTTCTCCAAAGAAACAGAACCAGTAGAATGAACATATATGTATAGAGATTTATCAGCTTAGCTCACAGGATAGAGTCCAAGTAGTCCAACAATGGCTGCACCACACTGGAGAAGCTGAGAATCCATAGTTTCTCAGTCCACAAGGCTGGATGTCTCAGTAGTCCC
>NW_008335967.1:1664731-1665114 GCF_000622305.1 Nannospalax galili | reverse complement strand
ACAAGTTGACACCCAGGATTAGCCATCACAAGTCCACCCCTTGTCAACTTGACACACAATAGCATCTCTCTATGTCATGCTTAATTTTCAAATGAAAACAATGTTGAGGTCATAATTTTACATAACATGATATAACTATCCCATCATATAATGACCAATGCACTATATATCTTAGAGTAGGTGATAAGGTCTTCAAGGAATGCTTAGTCCTTTAGTCTCTCATAACCCAATATAATCATATAGGTTCACAACACTTAACCACTTAACACTTATCTCAATTATACATTCAGAAAGAGAATAACTCAAGTATCTGCTTAACATATGTGTATACAAGCACAAGCCTATTCTTTTTTTTTTTTTTTTTTTTTGTTTTTTTTGCTAGG
>NW_008335967.1:1570541-1664207 GCF_000622305.1 Nannospalax galili | reverse complement strand
AGGGTACAGGAAGCAAAAATTTTCATAGTGGGTCACCAGGGGTGATAGTGAGTGGAATCATTCCCACTTCCACCCTTTGATTCCTGGACCCATGAATCCTTGCTATAGGAGAAACTGTACCATATATTGGATGCTGATTCAAAGCATACACTGCCTTCTGGAGGACCCTGCCCCAGCCCTCCAGGCTATTGCCACCTAATTGGTGCTGTAACTGTGTCTTTAAGTGAGTTGGCAGATCTGGCACTCAGCAGCAGCTGTAGCCAGGTCACCCTCTAAACCATAAGCCAAATAAACTCTCCCTCCTATAAGTTGCCTTGGTCACAGTGTCTTATCACAGCAAAAGAATAAGTAACTAATAGAGAAATTGGTATCAGAGAGTGGGCTGTTGCTGTGAAGAACATGACCATGTGGGTTTTGGGAGGAAGGTAGAAGATTTTGGAAGTTTGGACTATAAAAGCAGTTGATTGCTGTAAGCAGAGGTTAATGGGCCATTCTAGTAGGAGCCTGGAAGGAAGCAGTCCTGAGAGCAAAGTAGTTCCTGAGGGAAATAAAGAATTAAGCAGCTACTGGGATATTTTCCCAAAGCATCTAGATGCAGTCTGCACCCAGCCCAAGAGCTTACCCGCAGTTAAATTGAAATGTAATGGACTAGTTTCTTTAGCAGAGGAAATTTCAAGGCAGCTAATGTAGAAATGGTGGTGTGGCTAATAATGGTGACTATTATGTAGATCTACAGTGAAAAAGAGCAAATGGGGCAAAATGAAATGCAATATGTAGTTCTGTTTGAAAAAGAGCATTAAGAAGATTAATATTGGAGCCAAGGCCTATGCTGAAGGAGAGACTCTCCTTGATAGAGAGACTAAAGTGATTAAGGGGAGGCCTAGAGATTTGCACTTAAACAACAGAAAGAGCATCTTCAGGCCAAGACCTCAGCCAGGTAAGTATTCAACTTGTGAAGCCACAGGGTTTTTGGCTCGTAGAAAACCACAGCATAGACAAGTTGCTGAAGTGGATGAAACAGGTCAGAGTGCATCCCAGACTGGCAGCTGAACTTGGCAGTGTCATTGATGTGGTTCTGGCTTTAGAGGCATGAAAGATGCAAGAATGAAGGGGCCATCAGTTCTTCCTCTTCAGGGCCAGGCAGCATTCAGTAGTGGTGTCCCTGCATAAAGAAGCCTTGACAGCCAAGAAGCCCTGAATGGCCATTGCATGAAGGTGTAAAGATGAAGCCTGGTTGGCAGTGGAGAGTCCAGGATGTTGGAGATGCTAGAGCCATGAGGCTTTTTCCAAGGAGAGCTGCATACATGGAATAATACCAATCTGAGAGAGAGAGAGAGAGAGAGAGAGAGAGAGAGAGAGAGAGAGAGAGAGACAGAGAGAGAGAGAGAGAGAGAGAGAGAGAGAGAGAGAGAGAGACTGCATGCAGCAAAGCTGGAGAGGCTAAGCCATCTAAGCCATTTGGAAGTAAAAGCCCAGAAGTCCGACATGGAGCTACTGGATTTGGTATTTTCCCTGCTGGTTTTCAGGCTTGTTTTGGTCCAATATCCTCATTATGCTCCAATTCCTCCCTTTTGAAATGGGAATGTCCCATTGCATGTTGGAAGTATGTAATTTGTTTTGATTTTACAGGGGCTTACAGTTAAAAGATTGTCTTTTGTCTCAGAAGAAACTTTGGTTTCTCGATTTTTGAATAGTATTGAGATGGTAAAGACTATGGGGAATTTTGAAAATGGACTAAAACACATTTTGTATTTTATATGGTCATGGACCTATTGGGGTCAGGGAGTGGAATGTGGTGATTTGAAGAAGAATGTCTCCCATAAGGTTCAAGTATTTGGACATTTTGTCCCCAGTTGGTAGTGCTGTTTTTGGAGGTTTTAGGAGGCATGCCACATGTCACATGCAGAGGAAGGATGTCACAAGGGGCAGGCTTTGAGAGTTCTTCAGCCTTGCCAAATTTCCAGTTGTTTTCTGTGCCTGATTGAAGATGTGATTGCTTATCTTTCTGCTCTACTGCCATGCTTCCCTTGCCATTAACCCGTTCTAACCCATTGAACTGTAAGACAAATAAACTCTTCCTTTTATAAGTTGCTTTGGTCATGATGTATTACCACAGAAACAGAAAAGTAACTACTACAGTTGTCAACTTGATTCACCTGGGAACAAGAAACTTCAGTTCCAGTCTCCTGCTTTGAGTTTCTGCTTTGGCTCCCTCCCCGCCCCGCCCCGATGATGGACTGTAAGCTATAAGGTGAAATAAATCCTTTCCTTCCCTACATTGCTTTTTGTCAGTATTTTATCACAGCAATGGAAACTTAACCCGAATAGAAATTGGTACTGAGAGTCAGATATTTCTGTGATGAACCTAACTATGTTGTTTGGGGGAGGATTGTGGAAGCATCTGGAACTTTGGGCTGGAAAAGCCATTGAGTGTTTGGAGCCTAGTTAGCTGTTCTGTGAGAACTTGGAGAAATGCAGGTGATGGAGGCCTGACTTGTGAAGTTTTAAGGGAAGCAAAGACCTGGTTTCACTGAAGTAAAACCTTTACTTTACTAGGACAATTGATGATGGTTATCTGGGGCTGAAAGATCAGCTGTGATTAAGAAGAGACTAGCATCACTGTGGTAAAATCTTCTGGGAAGTATTTCCCCAGGGTCAATACACAGAAGCTGTGGCCCAGTGAAGGGCCAAGGGTTCGTCTCAAGCTGTAGCTGAATTTGGTAATGTGTAAGAGTCCCTCACATAGTACTGGCTTTAAAGGCATAAAGGGATCATGAAGAGAATCTGAGGATTGGCACCCTGAAAGACTAGGAGAGGTCACTGGTGAAGGTGCAACTTTAGTTGTAGTAGAGATCCAAGGACTGAGGGGGTCATGGAGAAAACTTGAGTCTTGACACCATGTGAGGCCAGGAGAGGCCATTGATGAAGGTGTATCCTCAGTTTCAGTGAAGACCCCAGGATATAGTAAAGATGCCAGGACCGTGGGATGACCACCAAGGACAGTGCCAGGTGTGGAGTCAGACAGAGCCTACAAGACAGTCTGTGTATGCTGTGGATGGCAGAGCCAGAGAAGTGGAGTTGCTCAAGCCCTTTGGAACCCAGATGTCTATGTTGCAGGCATTTGATTTTGCTTAAATGTGCCTGGATTTTCCTTTTTGAAATAAAGTATTTAACTGTCTTTGATTTTATAGGAGCTCACAGTTAAGAGTCTTTGGATCTTTAAAGAGGACTTGGACTTTTAGAGTATTGGAATTTTTAAGGGCTGGGGGATTTTTAAAGTTGTATTGTTATATATGTTTTTATATTTTATTTATTGTTTTTATTTTATGCATATAAGTGTATTGCTTGCATGTATGTAAGTACATCCATGTTGTGCAATGCCCAGGGAGGTCAGAAGAGGGTGTTGGATTCCCCTGAAACTGGAGTTAAGGACAGTTGTTAGCCACCATGTGGATGCTGGGAACTGACCCCGGGTCCTCTGCAAGAACAGCCAGTGCTCTTAACCACTGAGCCATCTCTCCAGCCCCTATGTTTTATATTTTTATTATTGATTTTAACATGAAATCTCCAGGACAAGAAATGGAATGGTTATGATTTAATAGTGATGTGTTTGTGTCAAATTGACAAGGGGTCAATTGTGCTGGTTAACTGGAAGAGGAAACCTCAGCTGAGGAATTTTCTCTAGTGGATTGGTCTGCAGCCATGTCTATGGGGAAAGAGAATTTTCTTGATTGTTGAGTGATATGGGTCAGCTGACTGTGGGTGAGGCCACCCTTGGACAACTGGTCCTGGGTTGTATAAGAAAGCAAACCTAGCACACTCCAGATGAGCGAGCCAATAAGCAGCATTCCTCCATGGTCTTTGCTTCAATTCCTGCTTCTCAACTTGCTTTTGGTCAGTGTTTTATCGCAGCAATGGAAAGCAAACCAGAAAAGGGAGTGAATGGATACCAGGTAATAGCTAGTATTCTTCCTAACAAATATTATATATCATCCATTCAGTCAGTCATGTCTTCTTCCGTGGAAATGGACTGTCCTAGTTTGTTTCTCCATTGCTGTGACAAAACACTCTGACCACTACCAACATGGGGAGGAAAGGGTTTATTTGGCTTACATCTCCTGGGTCACAGTTCATCAGGGAATCCAAGGTAAGAGCTCAGGGCAGGAACCTGGAGGTAGGAGCTGGAGCACAGGCCATGGAGGAATGCTGCTTACTGGCTTGCTCCTCTGACCCATGCTCAGCTTGCTTTCTTATGCAACACAGGCCCACCTGCCCAGAGGTGGCACCACCCACAGTGGGCTGGGCCCTCTCACATCACTTAACAATCAAGAAGATGCCCCACAGATATGGCCACAGGCCAGTCCAATGGAGGCAATTTCCTAATTGAGGCTCCTTCAACCCAGGTGTGTCAAGTTGACAGTAAAGCTAGCCAGCATATGGACACCCTTAGGTAAGGAGTAATTTCTATGTAATATTTAACCCTGTATAATTCAGTATTGGGCTGTAAATTTTCATGGAATGTGTAATTAAGGCTTACTTTTTTACAGAGTTCAGGACCACCGGGAAGAACTACTCAGACTCAAAAAGTTCCAAATTAGCCAAATCTATTTACCAGGGACAACACTCTCTGAGCCAATTTATGGAATGCCACCCTAAATGAGAGGAGATGGGAGCTTTTAAAGGTAAAGTCCAAAAGATAGAGTCCTGGGGGTGGAGAGATGGCTCAGCAGTTAAGAGTACTGACTGCTCTTGCAGAGGACCCAAGTTCAATTCCCAGCACCCACATGGCAGGTAACAACTGTCTGTAACTCTAGTTCCAGGGGATCCAATGCCCTCTGAGCTTGCAGCATTGCATGACATGAGGGCACTTGTATACATGCAGGCAATACACTCATACACAGAAAATAAAAACAATAAACATTAAAAAAAAAGATAAAGTCCTTGGTACAAGATTTAAACTTTTACAATTTATTAGAATTTTAAAGAAAAATCCTCCGGGGGGGGGGCGGACAGGCAAGCTGGTAATCTTGTCAGCTGCCTTGAGGAGGAGAATAGAGGGGAGAAGGGAAAAAATTCATGAAGTCATGCAGGTTTAGTGTCTGCATGGGGGTCAGACATGGTGGCTGACTTGGCAGCCACATGGCTGGGAGAAGGAAGCTTTAGAGAAAGTTAAGAAATACAAGATGTTAGGGACAGCCCAAAGCCTTAAATAAAGCATGTTTAGAAAAGGGATATGGAGAAGAAAGGGAAAGATTATGCTTTTCTGAATAATTCAGAAAATCGGGAAGACTTACAGACAACATGACTGTAACTGGTCAATAAGTTCTGTGCTAGGAGGCTGGACTCCAGGCAGGAAAAATTCACTATCTCAGTAATGCCCTAGATTACTCCCATCTATTTAACATAACTTAAGATGAACCTGCCTTCCTAGGGATTGTCCTACGACCAAATGATTGACCAGTGAAACTGGAAAGTTGGGTCTTCTAACAGACTAGATTTTATAGTCTTGACCAGTTAAACCTACACAAGATGGAGGAGCTCAGGCTCTTACAACTTACACTAAGCAAAGCTATTACAGTGAGAACCAGACGTTAAAAACGATAGTTTCTAAAATTTCATCCATCATAGCAACTCTTCCTAATTTGTACTACAAGGAGGTGGGGGGAATGAGGCCGGAGTAGTGCGTCCCAAATACAGAAATATAAGATGGTATGTTTCCAACACATTGCTAATTAGTATAGCTTATATCAGGATGGTGATGTAAGCCCATAGCTTACGTCACGGCCTTCGAGTACAGAGATTATGAGTAGGTAAGACCAATGCTATTGTTCATAGGACTGCAGTTATCTCTCCGTTGTTAGACCTTTGGCGTCTAGTTTGTTTGCTTAAGCTCTTGGTGCTCCGTCCAGGAGACTGAAAGACTAGTAATAATGTACTTTTTGTAACGTGAGAAGCCTACGGAGTGTGTTCAGGAATGCTTACACAAGAGTCAGTTGACTTATCAAGCTTTTCTTTCTTTACACTTTCACTTTCTCTAGGCTACACTGAAAACACATTTTAATTTGTTTAGTTGGTCTTCTAAGCATAAAAAGACACCACTACTCCGGATACTTTCGCAACAGCCCAAAAGAAAGGTCCCAAACGCCCAGCTGCCACAAAGCACTCCATTCTTTACGACAGCGCACGACGCCCAGCAGGAAAAGGACGCCTGGGCTGTGCGGGCCAATCGCGTTGCTCCTGGGCGCCGACGTGAGCGCGCTTGTGCATGCGCAGGGCGGGGAGACCTTGGAAAACTCAACAGGCGCCTGGCGGAGGTGAAAGCACTGGCGGAAGGGCCGGCACTGGGGCAAAATGCAGAGCTGGAGCCGTGTGTACTGTTCCTTAGCCAAGGTGAGGGCCGCGGGGTGGGCTGGTATTGGGCCTGAGGTTCGGGGCCGGGTGCGGCCTGGATGGGGACCGCGGCTGCCTCTGGGAAGCCTCTTTCGGCCTGTGCGCGGGGTCCGCAGGGCTCGTCTCGCCGGGGACGTGGCGGACCTCTCGCCGCAGCCGGAGAGCCCGGCGGGCTGGGCCGGGCCCCGCGATCTGTGCGGGCCACCGCCGAACCTGCGCCGAGAGGGCGTGCGGGCCACGCCTAGGCTGTCACCTGGGCGAGGGGACGTGGAACGGCTGGTCCCATGTGGCCTGCCCTTTCATACCGACTGCCCGGTCCCAGCCCTGACAACGGGGGTGGTAACCATGAGACCACTGCTCGAGTGGCTCAGCCGTGGTCAACCCCTGCACAGCCCTAGGAGCTCCTCCAAGGTCCTGTATTCGTGCCTCTGCACTGGTGCCACTACAGGGGTCAGGGCCTCAGGCTTCTGTTTTCAATCGCAGCGGGTGATCTTGAAGACAGCCTTCCTATTTTCCCGCCCATATTGAATGAATGCATGCTGCATCATGGGCAGGGAACCCTGAGAACCTTAGAGAGAATGCAGAGGTCAAACTTGATGTGCCTCGGTCCTCAAAAATGAACGTAAAGTGCAAGTAGTCATGCTTTTAGGGAAAAGCGGAGCTAGGACTCAAACCAGGACTGACGGTCTGCTGCTCTTTGGTTGGCTGTCCTGATGTCAGGTGCAGAAGTTGTATCATTATTACATCGGAGTAATGTTGCCTTCCATTTATTTACCCCCCTGTGATAGGGGCAGGGGCAGGAACGCTGCTTTCTTTGTAGGCATAGGTGTTTAGAGATGTGAGATTATGATACAATTTGTAGAACTTCCAAAATGTGAGTACACTATTGTTGCATTTTCCCAGTTTAATTTTCTATTCCTAGTTGAGGGCTGAAGAACATTCATAGATTGTTGCAGGTAATTACAGACTGTACATACATGATAGAGAGTTAGGAAACATAAAGCAAAATGATTGTTACTGATTATCCAAATACTTGAACTCAAAGTTTCAGACTTAATTAGAATATTAAAATGATCCTTGGCACTAAAAATTAGCCATGCTTTTTGAAATTTTAAATGAAACTGTATACCATTGATTATGTTCTTTTTAGGTTAAATATGTAATGGTTCGTTGAATATTTGTAATAAGGCAAGTTTAAATTACTGTTCTTGACAAAGAGGAGGAATTGATAGGCTATCTCTGTGTGGCAATAGAAGGTCCATTAAGATAGCCCAGTGCTTGATAGATCTAATTTGTTCGGTTGTCATTATCAGCCTTCAGTACTGTTTTTAAACTGCATTTATTTATGTGCACTTCAGTTCATGCTCGTGCCAGAGCACATATGTGGAGGTCAGAGGACAACTTTTGGGAGTTGGTCCTCTCCTTCCACCATGTGGGCCCCAGGGATTGGACTTGGATAGTCATTCTTAACAGCAGAAGCCTTCACCTGCTGAGCTATCTAGCTGGTCCCTGTATTTGAAATTATATTTTACTTAACAGGAAAAATTTGTCTTTTTTTCTAGAGGGGCCATTTCAGTCGACTATCTCATGGCCTACAAGGAGTTTCTGCAGTGCCCCTAAGAACTTACGCAGATCAGCCAAGTAAGTACTTAGTAGAACAGTTTTTAATCAAATTACCTGATAGTTTCTTTGTTTTTATGTAAAAGCAAGTGAATATTGTAACTGCTAATGGTCTTAGAATTTGTTTATATTCACTTAAGTGTTGAGTGAACACCTAGTGTGTTGTAGGATGTCTACAAGGCAACCCCCCCCCCCGAAGCTTAGAAGCTGGTAATAAATGCACAAATAATGTAAATATTTGGAGAAGAAAGTAACTAGGAGGGAGACTATTTAAGATAGAGTGTCAGGAAAGCTTTTGCAGGAGGTGGTGTTTAAGCAGGGGCCCTGAATGGAGTGAGGGAGTGAAAAGGTTATTTCAACTGTGAGAAAGGTCTCAGATGGAAATTAGCTTGTAGCTTTTAGGAATAGTAAGACTAAAGTGAGTATTTAGAGTCCTACAGAACTTAAAATCAGAGACCAAGGCAGATATCAGATACAGAATGCTTTAAGGCTAGGCCAGATGGTTTAGATTTTAGTCCAGGTGCGTTGGTGATCCATGGGGGAGGGGGTGTTTAAGTTGAACAATTTCATATAATTATAGCTTTAGGAATTAATTTTTTTTTTTTTAAGATTTACTATTTATATGTGTGCGTGTGTCCCTGTGTGAGTTTATGTATACCGTATCTGTGCAGGTGCCCATGGAGGCCAGAGGATCTCCTAGAACTGGAGTTACAGGTGATTGTTTCAGTTGCCTGATGTAGGTGCTGGTAACCAAACCTTAGTATTCTCTCTTCTGTGTGTGTGTGTGTGTGTGTGTGTGTGTGTGTGTGTGTGTGTCTTCCCTGCATGTAAGTACATTGTTGTGTAGTGCTCAAGGAGGCCAGAAGAGGGCATTGAATCCTCTGATCCTGGAGTTACTAGCTGTCCTTGACAGTTGTTAGCTGCTATATGTTGCTGGGAACAGGACCCAGGTCTTTTGCAAGTGTGACCAGGTCTTCTGCCAGTGCTCTTAACCCCTGAGCCATCTCTCTAGCCCCTGAACCTGGGTATTCTGAAAGAGCAGTAAGTGCTCTTAACTACTGAGCCATCTCTTCAGCCCCAAAAGTATTGTTTAAAGACTATCATTGTATATTTACAAGGAAGCTACAGAGTATGCTATTTTCTTCTTATTCTTTGTTGTAGTTAAATTTTCTATAAAGGGTATGTGTTTTAGTTTTTAAACATTTGGAATGGGATAGATGGGCTTTTGAAAGTGAGGTATTCGACTTTCTAGTAGTACAAAAGATATTTAAAATGATCTATTTACTGGACTTACCCATACAGTTGCTTCTCTTTTGAGAATAATATTTTACTTTTTATTTTGTATGTGTGTGTCTGATGTATTTATGTGTGTATGTACAAGTTTGATTATGTGAGTGCCTGTGCACATGCCACTCTGCAGGTGTGGAGGTCAGGGACAACCTTGGATGTTAGTCCTTACCTTCTACCTTGTTTGAGACAGGATCTTGTTTGCCGCTGCGTACCCCAGCCTAGGTGACTGAGTGTCTGGGGTCTCTCTTTTCTCTGCCTCCCATCTCACCTTAGCACCAGGATTACAGCAGTACACTATATCCAGCTTTATATAGGTTTTGGGGATTTGAACTCGGGTCCTTAAACTTTTGTGCAAGCATTTTACCCACTGAACCATCTCCTCAGCCCCAAATTGCATATCTCACAACTTTATTGTAGAAAATATTATCTGAGGGAAGCTGTTACCATCATTATCCCTGTGAAATGCTCTGCTATATCCTTAACTGTTGTCAAACTTATTTTAAATGTTTTGTTCCTAGTGGAAAGGATAGGGGAGGATTCTCGTCACTAGTTTCCAACAGTAATTTATTTTCACTTTGAACAAGTCCTCATTTAAGAGTCTGGGAGATGGCTCAGTGGGTAAGTGCCTGCTATGAAGGCATGAGGACTTGAGTTCTATCCTCAGAACCTACATAAAAAGCCAAGCATTGTGGTACTGTGCCTGTAACCACTGCATGGGGATGGGAAGAGATAGGTGGATCACTGAAGCTCGTTGGCTAGCCAGCATGGCCAAATCAGTGAGCTTCAGGTTTGGTGAGAGACAACACTCAAAAATTAAAGGTGGAAGCAGTTGAGGAGATACAACAGCCTCTAACCTCTGCACACGTGCACTTGCATTCATATCTGCATGCACATGTGCACACACACTACAAGCACATCTACCACACACACAGCATGCACACTACATCACATGTACACATAAATAAAAATTTCAAGTCTATTAAAAGACAGCAAAAAAAACTCCTGAAACTTTGATGGTGAGGGGGAAAATGTTGGCCCTATACTCATTATCTCTGTTAAATGGGAATGTTATTTATTCTCAACTCATATAATGGGAAAATGCTTGGCTTTTCATTTCCAAATCACATCTTCCATTTAACTCTACACCTTCAGAATCATTCAACAAAGACTTAACTCAGTGCCTTTGTTTTCTCGGTAGCCTTTGAGTAGGAGCTTAGATTTTCATGATATGAGGCTGTGTGGTTTAGTGATCTTTTGAAACATTGGCATATTGTAAATCTATAGTAGCCTTGCATATAAAAATAACTGTAGTCACTGTCTCAAAAAGTTTTCAGGGCAAAGATTGATTTTTGTTTAGTCCCCAAAGTGGCATAGTAGGTCCTCACTGCATACTTAACTGGGTAAAAGAACTCAGAGATCATGTCTGCTTTAGTTACTATATCACAGCATATCCTGTATGGTCACTACAAAGTAATGCCAGCTAACATGACAGTAATATAATCTGGCATATTCAGGACTTAATTTTGTCCTAGGCACAGTCTTAAATCCTCATGGTCATCCTACTTTGGCCTTGCTTCTCTGTTAGCTTCCCTGTTGTAGAAATGGAAGAGCTCTTAGACAACTGGGAGAATCCTTTTGACTTTTGAGCCTATACTCATTATTGTTCTGCTTTATTAAAAGAGTATTGGTTGACCACTTGAGGAAATGAAAGTTGCAAAACACTCCCTGTTAGACCATCTGGGAGGTGTTTGAATATTCTTACATAGCAAATTCATCAAAATGTGTGAAGTTCTGTCACTGTTGATAGGACCGTCTACTTTATGACAGGAACAGATTTGTTGCATTCACATCATATATTCATTTGTTCATTGCTTTATTTGTATATCCATTATTTCAGTATTTAATAACTGTTTTGTGCTGGTTATTTGATTAGCTGCTGGGACCTAAACAGATAATACCCAGCTTCTATAGATTTCAGAGTGTAATTGGGAAAGACAAATACTTATAATCTTGATAAGAGGTCTTGTGGCTAAGCATAGGGATTTATGAATTCTGTGTGTGGATGGGAATGGTGACAGAATTGTTGAGGATTTATGTTGACATGTGTAATGGTTGCCAGGATCTGGAATCATGTAAGAGCCAAACCTCTGGTCACATCTGGTGATTATCTTGGTTGGCTCTGGGCAAGCCTGTGGGAGTTTATCTTGACCTTATTAATTGATATAGGAAACCCATCTTAATTGTGGAGGGGCAGGGGATCCTGAATTATATAAAATGGAGAAAGCAAGCTGAGCACCAGCATGCATTCATCACAGTCTGCTTTTGGGGTTCGGGTGTGACATGACCAGCTGCTTCAAGCTCCTGTTGCCTTAATTTGCCACCGTGATGGATTTACTGTACCTTGTACTGTGAGCCCAAATAAACCCTTAAGTTGCTTTTGCCAGTGTATTTTGTCACAGTAACAGGAAAAGAAACTCAGTGTCTGAAGAAGGTTAGGATGGGAGTGAGTAAAAGTGTTCCAGATAAAAGAAACAATGTGTGGGAACATTTTAATGTGGAAAGAAGCGTAGTGTATTTGAACCAGGCCAGAACACTAAAACATTGAAGATGGAGCGTTGCCTTCTCAGTTATCAAAGTTCTTTATACTAAGAGCAGTTCGAAGTCATTAAGGAGTTTTTAAGCAGAGCCATCATATAATTAGATTTGTTTCAAAGATCGTCTGGTTACAGATTGGACTGTATTGTAATTATTTTTCTCTAATTAGATTATAAGAACTAGGGTAATTATTTAGATATAGCCCAAGAGCTTAGTGTTTGTAATGTAAAATGCATGCTGTCAGTATGTAGTTTTAGATAGTGGGACAAAGTGTGCATAAGTAGACTAGCATAAGTCTGTGTGCAGGTTGGCACTTTATTACTGAAGCTAAGCTGCACAAAGGGTATGCAGAATGTGGTGTGTGATGAGATTGGAGAAATAGTCACTGAAAAGATATGGATGCTGTGGGAGTTTTTTGAGTAGGAAACGGAAATTAATGAAGAGAGAGAAAATAATATCTGACCTAGGCTTTGCAGAGCTAGCACAGGGGTAGCAGTGTAGCAGAATAGGCTGTTGTGGAGGGCCAGAATGAGACTGGAGGCTCATTGTCTGAAGGTCAAGTTGTGGCTCAGACTGAATATGGGAAGTTGATCTGAGAAAGGAAGTAAGTCCCTAGTATATACTTAGCACTTCTTAGATTCTTGACATATACTTTCTTTGGTTCTTAACCTAGGACCATAGACATCCTCTTCATTATTATCCATATGTTACATCAAAGCCCAGAGGAATGAAATTTTTTGCCCAAGAACTTAAGGTTGAACAATTATTATCTGAACCTGAGTTTGTTTTACTTCTAGCCCTTATTCTTTTTCTTAATGACTAGACATTTGTAGGGCTTTGATGAGAAAGTGCACTATTTCAATTTAGGATTTTGGAGAATGAGCACTTTGGGCTGAGCATGTGAATATAGCATTTGACTTTGGGAGAAGCTTACTGAACTAGACTGGAGACTGAGGCCATTGAGAATTTAAAAACAGCTTCTTTCAGCCCTCAGCATTCTGTATTATGGCTATCAAGTAATTTTTTGTGATTATTTTGCAGTTGAGGGATTAAAGATGAGGCAGGTCAGATAACTCACCTGAGGTCACCTTGCTAGTGGTTATACTCTGAGATTTTCATTTTTGAGGGCTGATACTGAGGAATGAGGTAGTATTAAATAATAGGAAGAATGCTAGAAATCAGAGTCCAGAAGCTTAGTTTGTCTCTGCTGCTCACTTGCTAAGTAATTTGGGCTGGTCAGTTGACTTCTGAACCTTGTTTCTTCTTAGGAAGTACCATATTTATGCCATTTCTTCCCTCATAGTACAGAAAGATGATCACTTGGCTAAGCTCGTACAGTCACCAGTGACAGTTGGATATAAGGTTAATGTTCTAGGACTCAGTTGTGTTTACATATGCCATAGTGAATAGAAAAGAAAATAAAAAATTTAAATTTGTACCCTTTTTTAGTAGAGTCAAAGAACATCAGATATCTAGGAACAAAATAATATTGTATGGAAAATGCTAATCATTTGCTCTACTTTGGAGAGTGTTTTGTTTTTGAAGGAACTGATTTTTATAAATGTTAATTACTATTTTATGTCAATCTGCTCTTGTTATAGTTGATGCTGATGTAACAGTGATAGGTTCTGGCCCTGGAGGATATGTTGCTGCCGTTAAAGCTGCCCAGTTAGGCTTTAAGGTAAGCTTTGTTTTATGTGGGACAAGTTTATCTTTCTCATTAAATGCTTTGCAGGTGAAATCATGGGAAATAGTTTTTGTTTTTTAATTTTTTTGAGACAGGGTCTGCCTATAGTCCCAGCTGGCTTGGAACTCACAGAGATCCACCTGCCTCCCAAGTGCTGGGATTAAAGGCTTGTACCAACAGGCCTTACTCTTCCTAGATTTTTTTTTTTTTTTTTGGTTTGGTTGGTTATCTTTGCGGGGGTGGGGGGGTTAGGAAATAGTTTAACTCTATAAATTATAAGACTGAGACTAATGGACTGAAGGCTTTATTGACTAGCAATTTCATGAGATGGAAATTCGACAGTTTTTCTTCTGAAATAGTTTATTTTTTAAATTTTATTTTTATTTTATGTTATGCATGTATTGCCTGCATGTAGGTAAGAGCATCCATGTCGTGCAGTGCCTGCGGAAGACAGAAGAGGCTGTTGGATCCCCTGGAACTAGAGTTATGGACAGTTGTTAGCTGCCATGTGGGTGCTGGGATTTGAACCTGGGTCTTTTGCAAGAACAGCTAGTGTTCTTAACTGCTGAGCCATCTCTTCAGGCCCCTGAAATTTTTTATTTTAACTTGTAAATACATTTGGGATATAGTGATAGCAATAAAGCCTAAGTATGGTAATGTTAAGTAAAAATCTTTTAGAATAAGTCACTGTGGGATTGGACTGATTTATTATTATTCAGATGATAATTTTTGTTCTGTTTTGTTTTTGTTTTTGAGACAGGGTCTCCCTGTAGCCCCAGCCAGCTTGGAACTTACTATATAGATCAAGCTGGCCTTGATTTCAGAGATCTGCTTACCTCTGCCTCCTGAGCGCTGGGATTAAAGGAAGGTGTGCACCACCATGCCTGGCAGATGATATTTTTTAAAAAGATATATTTATTTTATTTATGTGTATGAGTGTTTTGCCTACATGAGTTTATGTGCACCACCTGTGTGCAGGAGCTGGAGAAGACCAGAAGCAGGCATTAGCTCCCCTGGGACTGGAGTTCAGGTGGTGTTAACCACCATATGAATGCTGGGAATGGAACCTCTGCAAGAGCAGCACATGCTCTTAGTTGCTGAGCCATCTTTCTAGCCCCGAGGTGACAAATTTTAAAAGACTCTTAATCTGAAAAACACAGCTTGGTAGCTTGCTTTGCAGAAAAATTAATACAGATATATTTGGAATTTTACTGAAATGAAATATTATAAATTATATATGATTAAATATGTTTTCCATTTTGCTTATAGACAGTTTGCATTGAGAAGAATGAAACTCTGGGTGGAACATGCTTGAATGTTGGCTGCATTCCTTCCAAGGTGAGTATGTGTTTCAGCATTGCAGAGATTGGTTTTCATTACCTACTTCACTGCCAATCTAATACAGTTATTAAATAATCCAAGTATGATTAAAAGACTATTTTTCCTTTATGAAACAGCTTGCTGTCACCAGCCTACCATACATTCTTGAAATTGCTTCCTTTGCCATTCAGACTGCAATGTTTCACTTTTTTTCTCTTTACCTTTGCATTGCCAATGAAACATTGCCAATGAAGTAAATTATTTTATGTCCTTATGCATGAAAACAGGAAGTCCCCTTTGACTTGCCACCATGAAATAATGTGTTCTTATTCTTTTAAAGAAAATGTTTGCTTTTTGTTGTTCTTTGAGTGGTTTTTTGTGTTACTGTTGTCTGTTGTAGATTAATTTTATGTGAGAAGAAAAAGTGAGCTGGATAAGTGTTATGTACTGTTCTAAATAGAGAATGTCATTTCATAAGTGCTTTTTAGTTACGGAGTATGTTTATGAATATCTGATAAACTTATCTTCTTTCATTTAGGCTTTATTGAATAACTCTCATTATTACCATTTGGCCCATGGAAAAGATTTTGCGTCTAGGGGAATTGAAAGTAAGTATACCTTACTTTATTACTTCTATTTAATATTTAATTACTTATATTGTAATTAAACATAAGTATTTATATTTAATAATATTACCAGACATGTTTGACTTTTCTTGCTAAATACTGACATGTGTCTAATATGTGTGAATAAATGGCTAGTGGAGGATGAATGATAAAAATCTTGAAAATGTGAAGAGATTTTTTACTTAGGAGTGCTTAGATTCAGATTTCTACTGTGATAGCTTCTGTTACCTTGAAAACTTTTGCCTAAGTTCTAGTTTTGCTGTAAGTGAAGAGTCAGTTTTTATTTTATTTATTTTTAATTTTTTTGGTCTTTTTGAGAGAGGGTCTCCCTTTAGCTCCAGCTGTCCTGGAATTCACTATATAGACCAGGCTGGCCTTGAACTCACAGATATCCCCCTGCCTCTGCCTCCCAAGTGCTGGGATTAAAGGCATGCGCCACCACGCTTGGCTAAGAGTCAGTTTTTATTTCCCTCACAACTAGTGATCATGGGGGAGGCTGGATTCCCAAGTGCTATGCTATTAGGAGAGAGGAATAAAGGAAAGAGAAGACCTATGACCACTAGTCCCGGGGTGGGGGTGGAGTGGGGAGGACCCTTTATAACATTGCCTTTAGTCTGTAGTGTCTTCATCATGTTTTGGGGGCACCTTTTCATCTTTTTTCTCCAGTTGTTTTTGACAAATACTTTCAGAAGGATATTCTTAAATGACTTTGTGGTATTAGTTTTGTAGTAGGTTTCTGAAAGAAGCAGCTGTGTGTAAGCAATCCATTGAGCATACAGATGTGTATATACTAAAATATGTCAAATTCCATGAAGAGTACTGAGATGTTAGAAGACATGGGTAGTCAGGAGACACGCATTATAGGCAAACCTTACATTTTAGTGTGGTGACCTTGGTGAATCAGAAATGCCTATGAGTTTGTCCATGTGTTGGTTGCGGGGACTGATTTCTGTATCTTTTTCTGTAGTTCTGTTGAGTTGAACATTTTTATGTTACATTGTTGCTTTAGAGTTCTGAGCTATATGAGTTTTTAAATCTTGTTGATTAAAGTCATATTAAGCTTTTGTATTTTGAGATGGTCAAATGTATATTTGTTTTGTTTCATAATATTTAAGATTTCAAGTGATGTTTTACTTTTCCAGATTAATAACTATTATAAAGTATTTGTAAATTGTGTCACAGTGGAATGTAATATTTTATGTTGGATTGCATTTTGATGAAGTTGAACATTTAAGAGTGTGTAATAGATTGTTATTGTGATGTGATCATTTGGCTTTTTGTTAACATTAGGATGAATATTTTCAGACCTTAGTGAAAAATTTATTGCTTTAAGAGTTTAAGAAGGATTTAAGATTTATTTAATAAATTACAGTATCAGAAGTTCGCTTGAATTTAGAGAAGATGATGGAGCAGAAGAGGTCTGCAGTAAAAGCATTAACAGGTGGAATTGCCCACTTATTCAAACAAAATAAGGTGGGTGTTCAGTGCTCAGATTTGTGCTTTATTTTATATACATTAGGTATTGCATTGTGCTAATAGAGTGATGCTCTATGACCTTTGTCTGCTGGGGTGATATTCATTTAACTTAAAGTATTACTAAAGCATTTAATAACTAGTGCAACCCATTTATCCCCATCCAAACCCACAAAGAACAGCAACAACAAAAAACCCTGAAACCTAAAATAATACTGATCTGAAATAGATTTCCCCAATACAAAATTTTTTACTGCTACATTTTGCATATTAGTAAGGAAGCATTTAATGTTCTGTATTATTGAGAGTATATTTTCCTGTTTCAGAAAATTTTCTATCAGAAAAAATATTTTAAACATTGTGAATTTATAAATACTATTTTATAAAGGTTGTTCACGTGAATGGATTTGGGAAGATAACTGGCAAAAATCAGGTGACGGCTACAAAAGCAGATGGCAGCACTCAGGTTATTGGTACCAAAAACATTCTTATAGCTACGGGTTCAGAAGTAACTCCTTTTCCTGGAATCACGGTATTTATGCCTTCTAATTAATATCAACTGTCTTTACAAAATAGGTTTTCTAAGTTTATGTTGTTTATAAATGTTGAGTGATTACTGACTGAAATGCTATATTTTGACAGTCATTTAGCCTTACGTAATTACTTGTCTTAGCCAGGTATGGTGGTGCACACCTTTAATCCCAGCATTTAGGAGGCAGAGGCCAATAGATCTTTGTGAGTTTGAGGCCAGCCTGGTCTATGTAGTGAGTTCCAGGCCAGCTGGGGCTACAGGGAAACGCTGTCTCCAAAAAAAGACCAAAAAAAAAAAAATTATTTTACAGTGATTTTGACTAGATACAGAATGATTTATATTATATTTGAGTTCAAAATGAAGTTAAGCCAGGCATGGTGGTGCATGTATGTAATCCTAGCAGATGGGAGATAGCGACAAGAGGATTCTCACAAGTTCAAGACTAGACTGGTCTAGCAGCTAGGACTACCTAGTGAAACTGTCTCAAAAACAAGCTGGGGTTCTGGAGAGATGACTCAGTGGTTAAGAAGAATGTATGCTGTTCTCACAGAGAACTTGAGTTCAATTCCCAGCACCCACGTAGCTGCTCAAAACCACCTGTAACTCCAGCTTCAGAGGATCTGACAACTTCTGGCTTCATTGAGCACCTGCACGCACCTGCGCTCACATGCGTGCGCGCGCGCACACACACACACACACACACACACACAGAAAAATATTTTTTTAAAAGCTAGGGAGCTCACTCAGTTGATAAAGCGTTTGCAGTGCACCTGGTTAGGTGGCACAGGCTTGTAATCCTAGCACTGGAGAAGTATAGACAGAAAGATCCCTGGGATTTGGACAGCCAGAGTAGCCCAACTATAGTGCCTCAGTAAAAGACCCTATCTCAAAAAACAAGGTGGATATAAACTTATTAACCCCTGGCCTCCACAAACGTGCACATAACAACAAAACACAAATAAAATAATGAAGTTAAAATTGACTGTTTTATTTTGGAATGTCAAATGAGCAAATTTCAAGTTAGCATTTTACTTTGTCTTTTTTTTTTAAAATATCAAGTTAGCATTTTAAATGAGATTTGGTGAATTGGGGTGTACAGAATATACAGAAGTCATAGATACATCAAAGTAAATGTCTTACTATTTTTAGTGGTTTTTTTTTTTTTTTTTTTTTTAAATGTGTATGCGTGTATTGCCTGCATGTAGGTAAGTGCACCCGTGACATGCAATGCCTGCGGAGGTCAAAAGAGGCTGTTGGATCCCCTCGGACTGGAGTTATAGACAGTTGTTAGCTGCCATATGGGTGCTAGGATTCGAACCCAGGTCTTCTACAAGAACAACCATTGTTCTTAACTGCTGCGCCATCTTTCCAGCCCCCCTTTTTTAATATTTATTATTTTTTTGGTTTTTTTTTTTAATGGAATGAGATCATAGATTACAGTTTACTAGGTTTTCCAAATCTTACTATATTTTTTTGCTTTTCTTATAGATTGATGAAGATACAGTAGTGTCATCTACAGGAGCTTTATCTTTAAAAAAAGTTCCAGAAAAGTTGGTTGTTATTGGTGCAGGAGTAATTGGTGTAGAATTGGTAAGTGGTATTTTTTCTGTCTTTTATTACCTCTGTTTGGGGGCTGAAAAGATGACTCAGTGGTTAAGAGCACATACTACTCTTCCTGAAGACTTGAGTTCTGTTCTCAGCACTTGTATCCAGTGGTTCACAACTTCCTATAACTCTGTGACTCAAGCTCCAGGGGTTCCAATACCACTGACCTCCACAGGCATCTGCATTCCTGTGCACATACCGACACATACATATACAAATAATTGAAAGTAAAGTAAATCTTTTAAAAAAAAATCTTTTCTTATTTGATTCTTCTATATTACATTTTAGGCCAATGAGCATTGAGTTTTGCTTAAATACTCCAGTAATAGCAAATACAACTTTTCTTCCAGTACCACCTGCTTAGGTGATCAGTAGCCATCAGTGTGCTCTCCTTTGTTGTATAGTCTGCTGCTTTGTTTTCTCACCCTTCCTGATCATTACAGCTGGTCTCTTTTAATCTGATAGCTCTTGACATACTGAAAAATGGTTCTCATTCTGAGCAAACTACATTCCAGATAAAAAACATCCCTTGCTACAGCGTACATGCTGTGACTTTTCTTTCCCTCCTAACTTGTGTTTTAGAGATACCAAACTACTTGCCATTCTCTGAGTACCATAGTATTTCATTTCTTCCACCTGCCTTGTTCACCTTTCTGGTCTATTTGCCAACTTCCACATATGTCTGTCTAATGAACTTTAAAAAAATTTTTTTTTAATTTTAAAATATTTTTTATTTTTATGTGTATGATTGTATTGCTTGCATGTATATAAGTGCACCTGTGCCATGCAATGCCTGCGAAGATCAGAAGGGACCATTGAATTCCCCTGAAACTAGAGTTAGGGATGGTTATTAACTGCCATATGGGTGCTGGGAATCGAGCACTGGGTCCAGTGCTTTTAACTGCCACACCGTCTCTAGCTCCTATCTAATGAACTTTTATTTTAGGTGTCCTCTCCTAGGGCCATCACATCTTATCACCAAGAATTACTCTGATATCATAAATTCAGAGAATTCTGAGCCACACTTTTTTTCTTTTTATTTACTCCAAGTGCATACACTCTACTTTTTCTTGATTTACCTAGTTTAGAACTTCCTTACCTTTTTTGTTATCTATGTTTCCTGTCTTGACTGTGATTCCATAGTGTCTTTCTCTCTCTCATTTTTGGTTTTTTTTTTTTTTTGAGACAGGGTCTTCCTGTAGCCCCAGCTGGCCTAGAACTCACTATGTAGACCAGACTGGCCTTGAATTTGCAGAGATTCACCTGCCTCTGCTGGGATTAAAAGTGTGCGCCACCATACCTGGCCTTTAGCTGCTCTCTTAGAGGTAAGTCAGTCACTCACCTCCTTTTTTATGTACAGGGGATGCAGCATAGGGAGCAGTATTAGTTACATGTCTTATTGCTAATGTGTGCCTCAAGCATGCTAGGCAGGTACTGTACCACTAACCTATATTCCCAAACCTCTTTTAACTTTTTATTTTAGGCAAGGTTTATCAATAAGTTGCCAAGGTTGGTCTTAAACTCAGTTTGTAGCCTATGCAGGCTTGAACTTAGGAACTCCCTACCTTTGCCTCCTGAGTAGCTAGCACTATAGGGCTGCTGTGCCACCAGGCTTATATGACCTCCCTTTTCTGACATATTTGCCTGGAAAAACCCTAGTCTAGTTGAATTTAGCTGTCTTTCTATGCCATCCCCAGGGTAGTGTCTGCATCTGGAGGGAATAAGACACTGAAGACTGCTGCCTGTATAAGTGCTTGGTCACAGACTGCATCAGGAACCTCAGGCTGGCTGAGGAATATTTCCCTAGCTGATACATTCTTCTGGTCTCTGCTGCGGCTGTTTAATTTCCCACTCCTCTTGTACCCCTCGTAGGGTGCACTGTCTTCTCCTGCCTGTGCATTTCCTCATGTCCTAATGGGATGGAAACCCCAGCATCTTGTGCTCTAGATTTGAAAATGCTTTCCCCCTACAGTTCTTTTGCTCTTCTTCCTGCTGCTATGAAAATGCTGTTTTCCCTAAGATTAATCTTCACCTCTCCTTCATAACACATTTTTCTGCCTTTATAATGACTTGGTTTGTGATTTTTGTTTTCTGTGTTTTTTAGCATTTAAACTCATTCTTACTGTCTACTCTGCTCCCCTTCCCCCTTTGAGAGGGGCATCTCATGTAGCCTGGCTGGCCTAGATCTTGTTATGTAGATCAGACTGACCTTGAATTTGGAGCAATCCTCCTGCCTCTCTCTGCTCCTTAGTGCTAGGATTATAGATTATGCTGCCACCCTTGGTTACTCTTCTTTTGGATTATAGTTGAACATGTCTTTGAGTTTATACTTGTGTGCACATACTTGCTCAGATACACTTCACTTGTGATGTAAATAAGCCTTGTGATGATCTTTTGCCCTTTGGTTACTAAGTTTCCTCTCACTTTTTTTCCATCAAACTTTTCTAAAAAAGTGTTCATACTCTTTATTTCATCAGCTCCCACTTAATCTTCAGGTCTCAGCTTTTTGTGTCAAGAAATTGTTCCCGATTAGAACATAAATCTGATTACTACTCAATCCACTGGACTTTTGTTTGCTGCTGTGTTTGGCAGTAGTCAGCTTTATGTTTTCTTACCTTTGAAAATCTCAGCTTTTCTGATTTCATACTATTCAGGTTTTATGTCTACCCTCTGGGTTGACTTTTTATCTATGTAACTTCCTGGCTGGTTGTGGTAGCAAATATCTTTAATTCCAGCACTCAAAAGGCAGAGGCCAGCCTTTTCTAGATACTGAGTTTCAGCCAGCCAGGGCTACATGGTGAGACTCTGTTTCAAAAACAAAACAAAATCTTTGCCGGGCGTGGTGGCGCACGCCTTTAATCCCAGCACTTGGGAGGCAGAGGCAGGGGGGGCTTTTTGAGTTCGGGGGCCGCCCCGGCTACACAGTGAGATCCCGGACAGCTGGGGCCACAACAAGAACCCCGTCCCAAAAAAAAAAAAAAAAAAAAAAAAATCTTTGTAAATGCCTTATTTCAGGTTTCCTTTCAGTCTGTCGTTAGGTTTTCTCCTAGACTCTTGGTCTGTCCACAAAATGTCTTCACTATCACCTTGTTAACTAAGGACCCACAATATCTGCAGCCTAATTGTCTCTCTGCCCCTAGACTTATATTTTGGAATATATTAGCATTTCCACTTAAGTTTCTCATAGGCACTCTACTCAGTAAATGTATAATGGGACCTTTATACTTCTGTTTGTTCTTCTCACTCCAAACAAAGCCAAGCCTATTTCTCTTCTAACATTTCCACCTCAGTGTGTCTGCTACTACCCTTGCATAAGCAGGAACTGTAGAAGCTATACTTGATTTCTCTCCTGACTTCCTGATCCATATTCATTCCCTGGGTTCCGATGTGAGTCTGCCTAATATTTATCTCTGGAATATATTTACTACTTTTCCTTCATCTCCTTAGATTGCAGTTCAGTCCAGCATTATGTCTTACCCTAGGCTGTCTTGGCTTTCTTTTCAAATCTGTGCTCTTCACAGTTCCTGTAAAACATGTTTAATCATGTCTCTTCCTAGGCTGAGATCTTTGACTATTAGGATAAATCCAACCTTAGTGTTGTTTAAAGATTAGCATTTTGTGGCCCTGGCTTATATCTCTAGCCGTGTCTAGCTCCTTTCCCTTGCAGGCTCTGCTCTGGGTGTATCAGTTCTGAGCAAGCATTTTGCCTATAGTACACATTCCCTCTATGTGGGATATTTCTTTTTTCCAGTCTTTGCACTGTTGTGAGCCCTTCTGTGATGAGCCTAGAGGTTCTAGGTCTTCCTGTTGAGTGTTCTGTTTCACCTGGAATTTCTGTTTCTTACAGGATTTATCTTATTTTCTTGATACTGCTTGATCCTTACGATTTCATTAAATCATAAACTCCAGGAGGAAAGATTATGGCTGTTTTTTTCACTGTATATCTTTAGCTACTAAAAGTAGTCATATTTAGCTTTTTAAAAATTGCTGCTCAATAAGCATATTTATCATATCTTTGACTATTAGGATAAATCCAACTTTAGTATTGTTTGGAGATTAGCATTTTGTGGTACCTTTCAAAAATTAGATTAGTAGTTGCCTGTTTATTTGTGAGATGCAGTCTTGCCGTCTAGTACAGATTGGCCTGGAAGGTGTGATTCCTGTTTCTACCTTCTGAAGACTGGGAGGATTGGGCTTTGGTGTTATATCTTTGCCTAACTAACTTGAGGTCACAAAAGGTGCCTCATGTGTTTTAATTGAGAAATTTTATAATCTTGGGTCTTATATCCATGATTTGAGTAAATTTTTGTGTGTATTTGTGGATTTTTACTGGCCCTGTATTGCCTCCTGTTAATTTCATTCTCATTGTAAGAATTCATGAAATTTGTAAAATGAATGTGTAAATCTAATTTAATTAGAAAGATAAACTCATGTCATTTTAAATTACGAGATAACTTTAATATTATATAATGACTATCTCTTTAAAAGGATGTGTATCTAGTCTTTCCTTTCTTCCCTTTCTTTCACAGTGCTAGGGATTGGACTTAAAGCCTTGTGCATTCCAGGCAAGCACTCTACTTTGGAGCTGTATCCTCAACCCTAACGTTTTTGTAGATTTATTTGTTTTAATTTTATGTGTACAGGTGTTTGCCAGTGTATATGTAAGTGTACCACATTGCCCTCGGAGGCTAGAAGAGGGTGTTAGATCCTCCTGGAACTGGAGTTAGGATAGGTTTTTTTTCTTTTTTTTTAAGCCACCGTGTGGGTGCTGGGAACCGAACCTGGATCCTCTGCAAGAGGAGCCAGTGCTATTAATTACTGAGCCAACTCTCCAGTCCTCACATCCCAACTCTTCAATTTTTTCTTTTTTTCAGTGTATATGCATGTGTTGCCTGCATATAGATCAGTGCACCCATGTTATGCAGTGCCCACGGAGGTCAGAAGAGGCTGTCAGATCCCCTGGGACTGGAGTTACGGACAGTTGTTAGTTGCCATGTGGGTGCTGGGATTTGAACCCAGGTCTTCTGAGAGAACAACCAGTGTTCTTAACCTCTCCAGCCCCTCAAATTTTTTTATATTCATCTTGCTTGTCATAGTTTTATATTTAACCTTGAAAAGTCATGCTAGTTGTTTAAAATGTTAAAATACAATATTCAATTTAAGTCACTTGAATAAAAAAGTGAACATTTCTCCTTTCTTGAGAAAATAAAATATGAAGCCAGTTTAATATTTTGTAAACTTTAGTGATTATTAGTGGTAAACATACTTGTTTTATTTTATTGTTTGAGGATTCCATACGTGCATATGTGTTTTGATGCATCTCACACCCCATTCCCTCCCCTCCACTACTTTTCCCTCCCAACTTCATGTGCTCTCTTTTTAAAAACTCATTGAGTCTGCTTAGTGCTACCTGTATGTGTGTGGGTGTAGGACCATGTGCTGGAACATGGATAGCCTTTCAGGGGCCACATCCCTGAAGGAAACTACCTCCCCTAATAGCCATCATTTGCCAGTAGCTTCTCGGCTAGGGGTTCTTCCCTGATCCATGCTGGAATTTTAGTTGGCTTGATCTTGTGCATGCAGCCACAGCCTTTGTGAGTTCATATGTGTAATGGCCCAGTCATGTCTAGCAAGTACTGTTTTGCTGCAGACATCCACTACTTCAGCTTTTACATTCTTCTCTCCCTCTTCTGTGAGAATCCCTAAGCCTTGTGGGGAAAGGCTGTGTTACAGATACCCTATTTACAGTTGAGGAGGCTATAGTTTATTCTCTGCACACTGACCAGTTGTGGGTCTCTGCATTAATCACCATCGACTATAAAACAAGCTTCTCTGATGAGGACTGAGAGATGCACTGATAAAGGCTCAGGACTGGTTTCCATCCTGAGTATTAAGCTTTGACTGAAGTGCTGTGAGATAAGAACATAGTTTTATGACCTCAGGGTCTTTGCACTTGCTCTTTCTCCTCTGCCTTGAACACTCTTCTCCCAATTATTGCTATAGTTCTTTCCTTCACTTGAAGCCTATATAAATGTTATTCACACTGAGGCCTTCTGCAATCATGCTATTTAAAGTTGCAGTCTTTTTTCTTCAGTAGCTTTGGCTCTACTTCCTCCTTTTTCACATAGCACTTTGTTATCCTCTAATATGAATTTTATTTGTTTGTTGATTTCCTCTATCACACTGTAAAATCTCCAGGAGCAAGGATTTTTGTTGTTCGTTAACCTATACCTAGCAGTTATAATGGTACTTAACATGTATTAGGTACCTAGTAAATGCTGAATGAGTGAATAAATAGATAAAATTATCTGTTTTCATCAGAGCGTCCAGAAAACATTACTAAAAAGAAGAAAATACTACAAGTTATTTGAGATAATTTAGTGAACATTTGCTATGGAAACTTTATGATTTTTTTAAAAAAATTAATTTCAGGGTTCAGTGTGGCAAAGACTTGGTGCAGATGTGACAGCAGTTGAATTTTTGGGTCATGTAGGTGGAATTGGAATTGACATGGAGATATCAAAAAATTTTCAACGCATACTTCAAAAGCAAGGGTTTAAATTTAAACTGAATACCAAAGTTACTGGTGCCACCAAGAAGTCAGATGGGAAAATTGATGTATCGTAAGTATGCTGCATGTGTTTTTGAGATCTCACCCTTACCTGTTTTAAAAAAAGCATTTAAGCTTTCAAAGTCAGTTAATAAATGTATTTTAGAGTTTTATAACTTAGTCTGATTGCTCAGTATTACATAGCATTCTTATCATGATTGAGTTGGTAATAGAAAGATTAATCAGTTGCATTGTGCTGTATTTATTCATGGTTTACAGTCATAAAATTTAAAGTGCCTAGTATTTAGTAAAATTATTTTGGCATTTTTAGGCAGATGGGAATTCAGTGATAATATCACTTAAATTGTTTGCATGTGTCTGGTACACTACTCATAAATATTTATATAATTTAACAAAATAACTTGCCTATAGTCAGTCACACAGTTCATGAAAGGCAGAGCCAGTGCTTGAACATGGATCTTTCTGAGATTTTCATGGTGCTGGGAACCAAACATATGACATAATGCATGTTAGGCAAGTGCTCTACCATTAAGCCACATCCTTAGCCATGAGTCTTATATTCTCTTTTTTTTTTTTTGTCTTTTTGAGACAGGGTCTCCCCTATAGCCCCAGGACTCGCTATATAGACCAGGCTGGCCCAGAACTCACAGAGGTCCTCCTGCTCCTGCCTCCCAAGTGCTGGGGTTAAAGGTGTGCACAACCCTGCCCAGCTGAGTCCTGTATTCTTAACTGCTGTGCCACACTGCCTGATTTTGAGATTTTAATAAACTTTTAAGAATTTGTATGATCGGCTGCTTGTCTCACATTTATAATGACATAACCGTATTAGATATGTCATGAACATTTGAGGAACCTGTGATCTTAAAGTTTGATTCTTTTCAGCTGTCTGTGTAGAGTTATGTGTTGAACAGTTATCTTTTGTTCATTGTCTAGTACTGAAGCTGCTTCTGGTGGCAAAGCTGAAGTTATCACTTGTGATGTTCTTTTGGTTTGCATTGGTCGACGACCCTTTACTCAGAATTTGGGACTAGAAGAGCTTGGAATTGAGCTAGATCCCAGAGGTAGAATTCCAGTCAATACCAGATTCCAAACTAAAATTCCAAAGTAAGTTGGATAATTTCCTATGTGATCTTTGTCATTTTAAAATTTTGTGCTAGTGATAGTATTTTTGGCTCTATATAAAGATACATAGTATGGACACAAGGTGAGGCAGGTATATAGTAAAGGAATACATAGAAATTTCCTCCCAAATCATTTATCAAACTTGTAAAATGGAGACTTTTGAATCCTTTATAGCTATTATTATTTTTTAAAAATATTTTATGTATATGAGTATATTGCCTAGATGTGTGTAAGTGCACCCGTGTCGTGCAGTCCCCACGGAAGTCAGAAGAGGGTGTCAGATCCCCTGGAACTGGAGTTAAGGATGGTTGTTAGTTGCCATGTGGGTGCTGGGAATCAAACCCAGGTCCTCTGCAGGAGCATCCGGTGCTCTTAACCACTGAGCCATCTCTCCAGCTCCAGCTATTAGTATTTTTAACTGAAAAGTTTTTATTTATATTTCAACTGTTTATGTACCTTATTTAAAGATGGAATTTTGCTATATAGGCCAAGCTAGTCTTGAACTGGACTCAAGTGGTCCTTCTGCCTCAGCCTCCCAAGTGCTGGGCATTATCTCTAATTTTAAATTTATTTCAAACACTGTTTTGAAAATATGATTTTCACCATGCTGTGGGAAGATAATATTCTTATAAAATCAAATATAAATAAATGGATTTTTTAATTGTTCAAAGATTAGATACTGAGATCAGATTTTTGAAGAGCTGCATTTAAAATACTTTTTGGTGGCTTATTGGCTAGATGAAATTTATATTTCCATGGTATAACTGAAGTACCTTTGATTTCAGAAATCACTGTTTTGCTTTTATCTCTGGTAGTATCTATGCTATTGGGGATGTGATTGCTGGTCCAATGCTGGCTCACAAAGCAGAAGATGAAGGTATCATCTGTGTTGAAGGAATGGCTGGCGGTGCTGTGCACATTGACTATAATTGTGTGCCGTCGGTGATTTACACACACCCTGAGGTTGCTTGGGTTGGCAAATCAGAAGAACAGTTGAAAGAAGAGGTAATCCTAAGTGTGGGCAGTTTTACTCCACTGTGAATTGAACTAATGGCACTAGTAACTAGAAAAAAACATTTTTACATTTAGTGACTCTGTAAAACATTATAGCTTATGTATTTTTTCTTTTGTTAGGATCATAAGGAGATGCTCCTTAGATTTCTCAGCAGCATAGGGAAGATACTGTGTTCAAAAACCAGCAACTGTAGGACTTTTTATATTTGGCTTTGAAATATAGGCAGGTGGTTAGACATTTCTATTTACTTGCATTTCTACCCTAATTCTATTTCATTAACCTGCCATTTAGTCATTCCTTCTGTGTGCTGTAGTTATTTTCTTAACCAACGGGAGATGCTTTCACTAATGGGAATGGATGTTTTTGTGCTTATGTATGTATGATCTCATTATTCATCCCTCACAGGGTATTGAGTACAAAGTTGGGAAATTCCCATTTGCAGCAAACAGCAGAGCTAAAACAAATGCTGACACAGATGGCATGGTGAAGATTCTTGGACAGAAATCAACAGATAGAGTACTGGGAGCACACATTCTAGGACCAGTAAGTATTGTAAAACCAGGTGTAATTTAGTACAGTATTCATTACCGTTCTGTTGCCGTAAGACACCATGACCAAGGCAACTTATAGAAGAGTTTATTTGAACTTACAGTTGTGGGATAAGAGTCCATAATGGTGGGGAGGCATGGCAGCAAAGTCCATAAAGGTGGCTGGAGCAGGAAGCAGAGGAATCACATTTCAAGCGGCACAGGAAGCAGAGAGAGACTGGAAAAGCTAAGGAACTCTTAAAGTCCACCCCAAATGACTTGCTTCCTCTTGCATGGCCATACTTCCTAAAGCCCCCCAAAATAGCACCAACTGGGGACAAACTGTTCAATACTTGGAGCCTATGGGGGACATTCTCATTCAAACCACCATACCTACTGTTTCCATTCTGATGTTGCTAATTACCAGTGATAGTTTAAATAAGGCTTCTGTGCATTGTTCTGGAAGGATACTAACATCATTTTCAGTCTTTCCTACCATATCATCCTAAAATGTACACACATGCTAGAAAACATACACAGGGCCAAGTCCCTCCTTAAAACCCATTAGTGATATTTGGCAACCATGGACTGTTAGGTCCCAAGCCTTACTGACTCTGGAGTTGCCTTGCTCTACCCCCCCTCCCCCCAACCTCTTTCCTTTCTGACCTCATCTTTCTGCTCTTCCTCTTTGCACACGCCTTTAATCCCAGCACTCAGGAGGCAGAGGCAGGTGGATCTCTGTGAGTTCAAGGCCAGCCTGGTCTACATAGTGAGTTCCAGCCCAGCTGGAGCTACAGGGAGACCCTGTCTCAAAAAGACCAAAAACATTTTTTTTTCTTTCCATGTAAGATAAACCATTTTCCTAGGAGGCCAGACTTGGTTTGTACTTTAGGGCTTCAATCTCATAGTAACACCCCCATCCCCCATATAGAACTCTACTTCCAGGCCTTTGCATGGTCTTAGCTCAGATGTTCCTTCTGAGGGAAGGCTTAGACTTTAGTAAGGCTGAAGTATATTTTTCTCATAGGTATGTGATGTAACAGTAAAGTTAACAATATTCAAATGCTTTCTGTGTCACTTTTAAGTATATACGTGTTGTCCATATTTCATTTTTACAGTTTTATGAGAAAGATGATTTTTTTTTTTTTTTTTTAAGCAAAGAAACTGCACGAAACACATAAAAGTAGGAAAGTGGCAGGATCTAGGCAGTTTGACTTCCAAGTCCAAGCTGTGTGCTACTTTTTCTGTTAAACTTCCTGACTGGGAGATTTTTTTAATTGCCTTAACTCCTTTAATAACAGGATTTAAGACAAATTTTTAAGGTCTAAAAGCCTGGGTTCTGGCTCATAGCGTGTAGTCCTGGAAGCATAATGAACTATTTGGCTTCTTTTAAAGGGTGCTGGAGAAATGGTAAATGAAGCTGCTCTGGCTTTGGAATATGGAGCGTCCTGTGAAGACATAGCTAGAGTCTGCCATGCACATCCGGTAACTATCACCAGCATACATAGACTTCATGGCTACCTAAGTTTTCTTTTTACCCACAATGTTTCATCTTTAATTTTACATTTTCTTCCTTTGCAGACTTTATCAGAAGCTTTTAGAGAAGCAAACCTGGCTGCATCGTTTGGCAAAGCAATCAACTTTTAAATTAGAAGAAGGTTATTTTTTTTTTTCTGAAATCTGGAATCTTTTATAGAGGTCACATTTTTGAACAGCATAAACTCACAGTTCCAGGAATTTTTAGGATGGAATTATGAAACTTTTGGGAGGTATTTAATAGGTTTGAACAGAATGGAATAATCTTGTATCTATATTTTAAGTAAATATCTTCTTTCAGTGCATTAACAGAGCAGACAAGACTGTATAGTAGTATCCTGGGAAGTTTTCAGCCTGCATTTTCATGCTATTTATAGAAGATTGGACTTCATTGAATTAACGTTATTTCTGATTCAGTGAGGTGGAATCTACTTCATAAGGAAGGAGCTTGAGTATAGTACTGAACAATTGTATTTGAATAAAACTGATGAAGTTACTTTTAAATTTGGTTTTCATATTGGAAACAAGTCAGTGATTAGAACAAGATTCAAATATGTACAAACATGTAAATAAAAGCGACTGTCTCTCATTTTATTTAACTCCCAAATTCTTAGTTTAGAGGTAGAAGTATATATTTAAGGGTTAAGGTTTTAGAAGGTCTACAAGTCTAAAGGGCATTGCCCAAATGAAGATACTGTCCACAAAACAAAAATATTAAATAGAAACTCAAATGTATTATACCAAGGAATGAAGGTATCAAAATAAACATGTCTTAAATACTTCCTGGTTATTCTGAGTTCATAATAAGATGGTCCTAATTCTTTTGACTACCTCTATCTTTTAATTAATTACTACCACTGTTATAGAACTGAATGTGTCTTCATATTATACATTAAGACATTTGAAATATACATTAGACATTTGAAAGGTCATCCCCCTTTCATTTGTTTTACATATACCTACTAAATACATAGCTTGTACTTTAGTTTGCTATCTTTTCCTATGTAAATTTCCTCGGCTAAGTAAATGACCATTTCTTTACCACTACAAAACTTGCATTTATTGATAAATGTTAAATGCTATTAGATTATTAGATGTTAAAATGGTTATTTAAGTATCTCAAGAAAGGCAATGATCTAAGTGCTAAATAGCTTTTGTATATTATACCTAAATGCGTCATTTCAGGTTAAATAGTTCCTAAATTTGATAGAGACAGCATAGTTTTCTAAACAAAAAAAGCCCAATTAAAAATGTACTTGGAATTTTGCAAATAAGATATTTGCTTGACTGTAATTTAAAGGTTCTAATTTTAAGGGAAATTGGAAAATGTAGTCTGTGGGATAATATTGATTGGAAGAAGTTTATTAGTTTTCAGGCTTTAATTGCATATTGTATTTTGTATGTCCAGTGTCTTAGGGACTGTGTTATAGTCATGCTCATATATTGTGAAGATTGGATTCTCTCACAAACATCTAAAAATACTGATTATATATTTTTCTTTTTTGATCAGATAAATTGACTGAACTCTGAATTCTTTGATAGCAGGTAGCAGCTGAATTTGCTTCTTTTTGTTTTATCTTGTGCCTGAAGTCTCCCAAGATTAAGCAGTTGCTGAGATTTTTCTCTATATTCTAGCTGTTCTATTTACCTCACACTCTCCTGATTTTTAAAAAAATTTATTTTTATTTTATGTGTATGAGTGTTATCCCTGAATGTGTGTAAGTACACTCGTGTCCTGCAATGCCCACAGAAGTCAGAAGAGGGCATCGGATTCCCTGGAATTGGAGTTACAGGTGGTTGTTAGCTGCCATATGGGTGCTGGGAATCAAACCTGGGTCTTCTGCAAGAACCGCTGAGCCATCTCTCCAGCCCCTCTCTTCATTTCTTAACTAATGAATTGGCTTTTATGAAAACTTGTTAAAAATGAGACAGTCTGTCCTCCCTGTTCCCTTCTTAGGAGAGTTTGCTTTACCCTCTGTGTGCTTGCTCTTCAGTGTCTTCACATTTTTTACTGGACTATGTTTTGTTCACATTTTGCAGTTGTTAGCAGTAGGAGGGTTAGTATGATATGTGCCACCTTAAATTTCCGATTGATTTATTATTTTATGTCTATGAGTGTTTTGCCTGTATTTATATTATACTTGTGTGTGCAAACCCAGAGGTCAGAAGTGGGCATCAGTCTCTTGGACCTGGAGTTCAGGACAGTTGTTAGCCACCATTTGGGTGCTGGGAACTGAACCATAATACTTTGCAAGAGCAGCCAGTGCTCTTAACCGCTGAATCATCTCACCAGCTTAGTGTGGTGTGTGCTGTGTTGTTATTTGTGAAAGTGAATTCTCTATCTTTTTAAAATCTGGAGTTTCAGTGTTATGTTGAGTGATGGTTTAAGTCTGAAACATGCCCCCTACTCTCTGGGAGGCTTCTAATTTGGGAATAGTGGAACATAATAGGAGTACCTAGCTTTAGAGACACACAAAACGATAGTTGCCTAATAAGCATTCTCATTCACTATGAGAATGCAAATACAGCTGAGTAGAGAACAAAGTCCTAGGACTAAGGCAAGTTTTAAATTTTTATGTGTATATGCATGTATTGCTGCATGTAAGTAAGTGCACCTGTGTCATGGTTTTAAATTACTCCTTGCAGCTATCTGCCAAGCTCTCAGCATTTGGGGTGGGGGTAAGAAAGGAGCGCTTACGATAACCATTCAGTTCACTGAGTTAATTAAAATTAGTATTTGGAAAGTAAGTTCTTAGTTTTGGCTGAAAAGACATGGAGTGTAGAGAGTGTTTACTATTTTTAAAGAAAGAAATAGATGTACCAGAGATGGTATAGTATGGCTGTTTTGTTAGTAGGACTCTTACCTAAATAAAGGGACCAGATAATTGCCTTAGACCAGAGGGAAGTTGCCTTTTCAAAATTACAGCTGTTTACACAACTTTATCCAGGCTGAGCTTCATTTGCAGTTGGATTGCATATGTGGGTACTTAAGAGGTCCACAGAATAGTCTTGGTCTAAGAAGAATGTGTGAAGAAAAACAGGCTGGGCTATTACTCAGATAGTTCTAGCTATGTAGTTGTCACAGGTCTAGCAATTGCATTCTAATGATTTTCTTTATGCTCTGGACTAATTGTTTAAATGATTGTTTTGTCTTCACCTACAGATTGGACAGATAATCTTTGGTTGTGAAGTTACATTAAGTATAATATAAAAGCTGAGGAATTAAGAGTATAAATTATATATTTGAATAGCATTGTTCCATTAGCAGAATAGTTTGCATGTACTGTCCTAAGTAACGGAAACCTGCTTTCCAGTAACCCTGGCAGTCTACTAGATGATAAAACTTAGAAGACAAAGTTCTTCTTGATGCTTAAAATGGTTGGAGCAAAGTCTCTTTATAGGACTTTTAAAGACTGGAGCAAGAAAGCAACCAGTGAAACGATTGAGGCTGCATCCTTCCTACTTAGAGTCAGCCTGAGAGCCCCACTGGGGGGATTTAGGGAATAATGTTTTGGAAGATGTTGACCTAGCAAACAGATTAGTATTAGCTTATTTACAGAGCTAACAGAATTAGTCTTCTTGAAGGCAGTAAACTTTTTTACAAATACATCTTTATAGTAAAAATAACATTGGTAGGATTCATGAACATCAAATCAGTAAAAAATATAAAGAAATTTGCAGCTGTAAATATATTTATACAAAACCAATGTATTTTATTTAACTCCATACAAAACTCAGTGGTTAAAAACATTAAATAGGTGTGAGTTTTATTTTGAAGATCATTCAGGCAGTTTTTAAATGTACTTTGTACCTCTGCTTTGGTTACTTCAGCCATCTTCTAGCCCTTTCTCCTTTGTTACAAGCAGGTGCTGTAAATAGCAACTTTTTGGCTTATATCCTTAAGGAGTGTGCGGACCTCTCCTTCCAGTCTTACTAACTCTTGAGCTTTATCTTCTAAATATTTTTGATTGTCCTCATATTTCCTTTCTAAATCTGTGGAAGATGGAGAGAGAGTTAACTCTGAATAGTTTATAGTAAGATGACCTGAAAGCATAATGCTTGCCCATAAGGCTGCTTCTAACCCAAGACATAGTGAATATGCCCACTTTTTAAAGAAAAACTGTCCGTGCCATAACTACTTTACAAAACCATGAGCCAGATGAAGGACGCACCTTGTAGCAGCTGCAGCTTGCTGTTTGCTTGAGCCAACAGTGTTTTTGCTTCATTTTGTAGCATTTCAGCTTTTCTCCTGGCATCAGCTGACTCTTCAGTTTTTTTTGCAATTAAACTTTCTACTTTTTTATACTTTTCATCAAGTTCACCATCTAGAGCCTGCAGTTCCACAGTAAGGTAGAAAGAGGTGAAAATGTTAATGTCAGTAATTATACCTAAGAGCCTTAGTGTAGTCAGGCAAGCTTGGATCATGAAGACATTAACTGAAGGACAAGCATTCTGGATTAAGGGACCCCAGGAAACCCAGGCTTCATACTCAACTGAGTTTTAAAAACATTTCAAAGAAAATTCTGAATTGTTGTAAGTCGGTGAGCTCAACTCTAGAAAAGAATTACACTGTGGCAAGCTACACAAATAGACTAGACAGTAAAGCAAGCCCATTGAGGAAATGGGGAACAGCTGGATCTTGAATAATTTTAGATTTGTGAAGACTCGATGTCAGGAAATCAGAGGGAAAAGGCAGATTTAATAAAAACAGAATTGTGAGTTTAAAATGATAGGTGCAAATCTTTTAGAAACTGTTCAAAGAATAGTTATAGAAATTCATTCCTAGATCTTTTGATTAAAAAAAAAATTGTTGTGTCATTTTATTAAATGTCCTATAATACTATTTGGGAGATTTATGCCCTCAAACTGCAGGTAAATACAATGGGAAAATGTTGTCTAACACTGGGCAGGAAATTTTAATGTTTTGTTTTCTTCTCAATTCAGGTGAAATTTATGTAATGCTGAAAAGCTACAATAACTATAAAATTCAATAAAAAGGACTTAGAAGTTAGGGCATTTTACAATTTTAGGGACTCTGCCCCTCAAATTTAAAAAAGGTATCGTTGGAGGTAAATTTAGAAATCAAGTATGTATGTAAAACATTCTTTATTAAAATCTAGCAGCTTTTGAGATTTATCCTGTTAAATATAGAACCTTCCAACAAGAAGCAAGAGGTAGTTCATCCAAAACAAGTCTGAAAGGGGTATGGTTTGATTTCCTACTAGCTGTTCTGTAACGAAAGCAAGCTTTTCACATTCTTTTCTGCCTTCAAAGTATTGTCAATTGGTTGGGTAATTGGTGTGTGACACAAAAATCTTTCTCACTGAAACAGTATAGTGAGTATGCATGTTTTAAGGCTACCACTTCAGGTTAAATTAATTCCATTTTTCTAAATTCTTACCCAAGTTGAGGTTTTAGGGCCTAAGCTATATTTGGACACTTTCTTAATCCTCCCATTCTAAAGACTGCTGCTTTAAATTGGTCATTGGGGTGTTTATTTCTGATGAATAACCCTTAGGTCTTAGTTTCTTAATTTTAGGGAAGGCGAGGTGGAAACTGGTTGCCCATTTATCAACTTAGCTATGGAGTTATAAAGATCTGCTTACCTTCTTGACATCATCAGCACTTTGTTTTACAGTGTATACTACTTTTTCAATGTATTCTGCCTCCCCAGAATTCTGGGCAGCCTTCCGCTTAAGTTCTTCCACATTTCTCTCAAGCATGCTGATGCGCTGAGAGGCATTAGTCAGGGTTTCCTCAGAAGCTGCTGTTTCAGATTCGATCTAAAAGTATAATGTTAATCGTCCAACACAGTGTTAGGAAAGACATGGTCAGAGTCCAAATTCAGTGAAGATAGGCTGCCGTGTTGTTTTGTGATAAGTGGTCAGAAGAATAGTCTTATGGCCAGTGATGATAGCAGTATTAACATTTATCAAGTATTACTATGGAAAAGATTCTGGTCTATGTATGGTGTCTTACATCTTGTTTCATTAAATAACATCTGTATTGTTATGAATTGTTCTAATAAAAAAATTGAAAAGAATAACAAAGCTTAGATAAAGTGCCAAGCATGAGTTATTGCAGTATCACATTGCTGCATGTAGCAAAGCCTTTTGGAACTAAAGTCCCAGGCACCAGACATGGAACTACAGGATTTAGTGTTTTAGGTTTTGTTTTGGTCTGGTATTTCTTTACTATGCCCCTACTCCTCCGTTTTGAAATAGAAATGTGTATTATTGCCATTCATTGTGTGTTGGAAGTATGTATTTGCGTTTTGATTTTGCAGGGGGTTCCAGTTAACAGAGTGCCTTAAGTCTCAGGAGAGACTGAACTTTTGAACAGTCTTGAGATTGTTAAAGACTATGGGGACTTTGAAAGTTTGATTAAATGCATTTTGCAGTATGAGATAGTCATGAGCCTATAGGGGCCAGGGAGTGGAATGTGGTGATTTGAATGAGACGTATTCCCCCTAGGCTCAAGTATTTGAACACTTGGTCAATTGGTGGTGCTGTTTGGGGAGGGACATGGAACCTTTAGGTGGTGTGGCCTAACTGGAGGAAACACATCACTCTGAGAATTCATAGCCTTGCCCCACTTCCAGCTTGCTGTCTGTTTCCTGTGAATCCTTGAAGATGTGAGCTCTCAGCTTTCTGCTCTAGCTCTCTCCTGCCCTGCCTCCACCTCCATGAGGAACTATTATCATCTTCAACCATAAGCCCCAAACAAATTTTCCTATAAGTTGCCTTGGTCATGGTGTTTTTTTTTTTTTTTTTAATTATTATTATTTTTATGTATATGAGTGTATTGCCTGCATGTAGGTAAGTGCACCCGTGTTGTGCAATGCCCACAGAGGACAGAAGAGGCCGTCAGCTCCCCTGGAACTGGAGTTACGGACAGTTGTTAGCTGCCATGTAGGTGCTGGGATTCAAACCCAGGTCTTTGAAAGAACTACCAGTGTTCTTAACCGCTGAGCCATCTCTCCAGCCCGGTCATGGTATTTTATCACAGCAACAGAAAAGTAATACATAAGGATTCTTTCACATTATTCTTTTGGTATTTCTGATTAAGATTAATGTAGAATTTTTTCTTGACATTAACAACTGCCTTCTGGCAGCTTCCTGTGTTGAGAAAGCATTTTAAATGTGCCTTCAAACTTTAGCTAAAGAACATTAAAAAATAAGCAGCTGTGAGAATAATTTCTACCAAAATCTCCAGATTAAGATGGGTGGGAAAATAACTTCCATTCATCTTCTTAGACATTCTTGTCAAATCAGTGTTAAACTCTGGTAGTAGGGATGTCAGCTAATAATTCCAGATACAGAAACTAGGAACATAGAACTCAGAAGTTTCTATAGGATTGTGAGATGCCCATGGCCATGCTATACTGAGTTACCAAGGAAAAAAAATACAGACTCTTACCAGTTGTCTTTTATATGTATGAGTGTATTGCCTGCATGTATGCATGTGTACCCATGTCACACAATGCCCATAGAGGCAGAAGGGTGTTGTGCAGTGCCCGTGGAGGCAGAAGAGGCATCGGATCCCTTGGAACTAGAGTTATGGGCAGTTGTTGGCCATCATGTGGGTGCTGGGAATTGAACCTGGGTCCTGTGCAAGAATAGCCAGTGCCTCTAACTGCTAAGTCATCTCTCTGGCCCAGTCTATGACAGTCAATAAACTTTTTTTTTTTTTTTTTAAGTAAGCAATTTGACCATTTAGTTTTCCTTAAAAGTGATCTTCAAGGACAGGTATGTTCCATAGGCTGTCAATAAACATTGCTTTTTTTTTTTTTTTAAATGTAGAAGACCTGGGTTTGAATCCCAGCACCCACATGGCAGCTAACCACTGTCCCAGCCTCTCCTGACCTCCCTGGGCATTGCACAACATGGGTGCACTTACTTACATGCAGACAATACACGCATACACATAAAAAACTAAATGCATACACATAAAATAAGCCAGGCGTGGTGGCGCACGCCTTTAATCCCAGCACTCAGGAGGCAGAGGCAGGCCAATCTCTGTGAGTTGAAGGCCAGCCTGGTCTACATTGTTCCAGGAAAGCTGGGGCTACAGGGACACCCTGTCTCAAAAAGATCAAAAAAATAATAAATAAAAATTTAAAAAAAAAAAACCCAAACTAGCCAAAGTAAGTAGTCTGACCATTTAGTTTTCCTTGAAGGACAGGTATGTTCCATAGAGCTAACTCTGAATTAATAGCACTGTCATAACAAAGCTGATGTTTGATAAAGACACATGCTAAAATTTGCAAATATTTCAAATCCAATGATTTTCAGCCTCCCCACCCCCACCCCCACCCCCCTGTCTTCTTGAGACAGGGTTTCCCTGTAGACCAGGCTGGCCATGAACTCCTAAGAGATCTACCTGCCTCTAGCTCCTGAGTGCTGGGATTAAAGGCGTGCACCACCATGCCCAGCTTGATTTTCAACTTTTTAAGTGCACCATTAACTTAGGAAAAAAATGAGTAATTAAAATTTTTAGGCAATAATGATTAGTTTCTGACAGATTTTGTCTAGTATGTTTAGAGAGGAGAAAAGGGTGCTTAATGTTCAGTGTCTTCAGAGTCTTTTTATTTCTCCCCCCTTCAGAACATTCCCTACTCAATTTTAGCATCTGTGCTAAGAAATAGTTCAGATTTAACTAGAATATTTTTAATGTTGCCTTGTAAGAATTCTTGTTCAGGGGGCTGGAGAGATGGATCAGCAGTTAACAACACTGGCTGTTCTTGCAGAAGACCCAGGTTCGAATCCCAACAGCCACATGGCAGCTAACAACTAACTGTAACTCCAGTTGCAGGGGATCCGACAGCCTGTTCTGTTCTCTGCAGGCACTGCATGACATGGGTGTACTTATCTACATGCAGGCAACACATGCATATACATAAAATTAAAATATTAAAAAATTCTTGTTCAAAGGTAACGATCACATGCACCTGCTTTTCTGATAGAAGACTGGGTGTTTCCTCCCACACACAACCCAGTTGTGACCGCTTACCGAAGTTAGCAAGTTTTGGGTTCCTTGGATATCATCATCGGCTTGTTTAATTGCCTTCTCTGCTGCAATCTGGACCTTTTCTGCTTCTTCCAGTGCTTCCTTCACCATGTCGGCAGTGACTTTAACATCTGTTGCACTTTTGCTGAGCAAAAGAACAAATTTACTGCTTTTAAAATACAGAAACACACAAATCCTGCATTATTCCACCCTAGCTATACCAGATAAGCCCCCATGGCCAGTGTTTTCAGGTACCTGGCCCTTTTAGCTTCTTCCAGCAGCATCTCAGCTCTGGCAACATCAGCAGCACTCTGCTGCAGGATAACCTCTACTTGAGAAAGGCTTTCGACTCGTTCACGGATGTCTTCTGTCAAGTTCTGTAGCTGCTGTGGGGTGCTAGGCATTTCCATTTTGAGTACTTCATTAGCAACCGCTTCAACGCTGTCTAGATCAGCACTATCCTCTGAAAGGCAAAGAGGTGAGAAATCGGCTGGTTCATGCCGTCAACCACATCCCTCACCTACCACGTGAATAACCCAAGAGATAGTTCCTATGTAAGTCTAGCTTACTGACTGGGTGTGGAGACAAGCCCCCATGTGAAAAAGTGAGTGGCGAGCAAAGGCTTCACAGAGGGTCAGGAACTAAGCAGTTTTTGAAGGAAAATAGGATTTAGAAGGACAATTCTGGTTGAGGAGAATGTTATGCAAGTGTGTCTGAGTGAGAGGTTCAGATTATGAAAAACTCTGGAGGTCACCATTTAAAGCTGGACTGGAAAGCAGTGAAAACTTTTAAAAATGCAGATGAAAAGTGCTGATATTATAAATTAACCTAAATTTAGGAAATTCTAGAAGGTGATTGAGTCTAGTCAGAGAAACAAGAACTAGGACAATATTTTCAACCAAGCCCTGAAGTGTCAAATGTTCTTTAAAAACATGACAAGGTGAAGCTCTATGCCAAATCCTCATCTTTAAGGGGGATTTTCCTGCTTCCATTTCCAGATGTTGGGATTACTGTACCATGCTCAGCTAGAAATGGAAACTTGCAGTAACAATTGTCTAAGGGGAAGTAAAACAAAGAACCTAAGTACCGGTCAGGAAGTTTCTGATCTGCTTGATGAGATTCCTCAGGTCCTCGTTGCTCCTGTCCACCTTTTCTTTGGTTGCATTTGTTTTCAACAGGACATCCTGAGCATTCTGTTTGGCTTCATCTGCTCTCAGCTTTGCTTCAGAGACCTAAATATAAAGAGCAAATGCTCTGTGAAACAATCTTGCTCTTTCTAGAGCAGACCAGAATGTTTAGAAACAGTCTAAAAAGTAATGCTGACAAGCTAATTATTGGACTCATGTCTCAAGCACATTTCTCCTGTTTAATAAAGTACTTTTATGTAGACCCAAAAGCATTCAATATACAAATTCCTACTCAGTATTCTTAGGGCTAGCATTTGAGATTTTTTTCAGGTTGTTTTTAATGCTCCTAAAGCACTTGGTGGTCTAAGAAGAATATGGGTCACTTTAGAAAATGCCCAATTTTTAAATCCTGGCACCAAGGAGGCAGAGGCAAGTGGATTTCTGAGTTCCAGGCCAGCTGGGGCTACAGGGAAAGGGGGGGTGGGGGGGGAACCCTTTCTAAAAAAAAAAAAAAAAAAAAAAAAAAAAAAAAAAAAAAAAAAAAAAAAAAAAGTGGTAACATGCTATCTCAAATTATTGTTAATCTAAGATTTGAGCTGTTTTCCTAAAGCACATTATTCCCATGAAGAGAATATACTTTTAGTCTGACTAGAATAGAAGCCTCACCATCCCATTCTGTGACCACACAGAAACTGGAGCTTTCATATTGGACATTGAAATCTTTTAGTTTTAGCATGTTAAAGTCTCCCTGCAGCTGAAAGCCAACAAAGGTGTCAGAAACAGGCCACCCACTGATTTACCATCTTGGAGAGCTGTTCCACTTCAGCCAGGGCATTCAGGACATCTCGGTCAAAATCCATGGCTTTTTGCCAGGCACTGTGGGCCACAGTGACCAGACCACCACAACCAGGCCCCCCACACTTCTTCTGTCCTTCGTCAGTTCTGCAGTTGGGGCCACCACACTCAGTTTCAGAACAATCAGCTCCTGGAGGAGTTCCACAGGTCTGCAACAAGCCATGGGTCAGCATAAGGGTTCAGAGAGAGTCTGCAGAACAGCCGGGAGGATCTGGGTGGCCCCAGAGAACACAGGTGGTCCTCAGCAAGGGTGCTTAAAAATTGTTCAGAAGACAGTATGGAGAGGTACAAGCACTCAGGAAGTCAACCTACTTGTTTCCACTGAACTCTTTATCTACTCTACGCCTCTGCCCAGATGCACAAGTATAGATAGCGTATGAACCTTTCTAGGATACAGGCATGATCTGTTTTAACAGCTTTGTTCTGCCAGTCTGAGAGCCAAAAGATGGTTCCTTTTCTAAGAGTTAGATTGGGATGGGATAGAGGACAGGTACTATGAAACTTCTTTGGGTCTAGCACCATGTTAAGTGCTGTGGTGACTATGGTAACAAAATCTTAGTAACTAACATCTAGTTAGAATCATTGAACATAAAGTCAAGAACACATGTGCTGTAGTAAGAAAAGTTGGCAAAGGAGGCTGCTGAGGGGTTCATTAATTGTAAACAAGGGTGGGTGGTAGGGTTTGAGCTAGGAAGTAGCAGAACATGTCAGGTGGGAAAGGAAGAGTGTATGTATAAACAAAGGTAGATGAACTTTACCACATTTTCTCTACAACCCTGGTCCACCCTTCTAGCACTCAATTCTCCTTCTTTTACCAGCAACCTCTCAAAGATCACCACATGGTTATGGCATATAGACACGAACAGAAATCAAAAACATGCTACGTGATAGGAAGGATTGCCCAGGAAGAATATTACATTTAGAGTTGTGCTTCTATGGAAATTGTTCATACTGCAATGAAAACCAGTTACCAGAAGACTCCCAAAGCAGAGTTTTTTTTAAAAATACAGTGTTTTTTAGAAGAGATACAGTCAACTCTGGTTTGATAATGACTATAATCTCTTATCTAAAATAACAGTCTTTTACATATATGGCTTACAGTACATATTTAGGATAAATAAAATTTTATGCACTATGGAAGAAAAAGACCTACTTCAGAAGAGAACCTACAACTGTAGGGGTGTTTTCAAAAAGCAATTCGACTGCATACTAGACCTGCTTTATTTCAACACATAGGTAGGGATGAGAAAACTAGCCTGACTTGAAAAAGATAAAGGATGCAAAGTATTTGAAAAAAAATGTGTGTGTGTGTGTGTGTGTGTGTGTGTCTTCACAAGCAAATGGTGTAGAGCCCATAGAGATGATCCTGTAGAGCCCATAGGATAATAGAGACAAAACAAAAAGTTCCTAGGCAGCTTACCAGGTGGGAAAACCTGCACAAAGAGTGTGCTTATTTGTAGACAAGAGCCACTCCCACTCACCCACCACCCACTCTCAAGCTGCCTTCTGTTAAAAGCAAAATTCCTTTAGCAAGCTTAGCTGTGTTTCACTGCAATTTGTAGAAATTTTCCAATGACTGATTTTTTAAATTAGAATTTGTAAAGAAGGCATCAATCCTGAAAGGAGATTGGGAGAGCTGGCACTTCATGTATAACTATAAAACTGTCCACTGTTAGTACAATTTATACATTGCTCTGACTGTATAATTTTCTCTTTTTTTTTTGATGATGAGATCTATGTGTGCTGTAAAGCTTCACGAGGCAATGAATAGCAAACCTTGCAGGCATCTGCAAAATTGATCACAATTCAGGATAGAAGGCATGATTTTTTTCAATTCAGATTAAGTGTGTGTGGAAGGGGTGAATAACTATGGCAAAGACAGTAAATAAAGTCAGTTTTCCCTGTCTCCAATATGCTGGTTCTTACTGCAGGGAGAAGCAGGTAAGCTTGCAGGGTTTTTACTTGGTAACAGAAGGCAACTTGGGACTGGATGGCAGGTAGGTGCAGGTGCCTCCGGTCTTATGAATGAGCGTTCTCACTGTGGAGGCTTTTCCACCTTTTTATTTATTTTTATTTTTGTGTGTACAAGTATGTTGCCTGCACATATGTTAGTACACCCATGTCATGCAATGCCAGTGGAAGTCAGAAGAGGGTGTTAGAGCCTCTGGAACTGGAGTTATGGACAGTTAGTTGTTACCTGCCATGTGGGTACTAGTAATTGAACCTGGGTCCTCTGCAAGAGCAGCCAGTACTCTTAAAATCTAAGCCATCTTTCAGTCCCCTTTCCACCCGATTCTTAAAGGTTCCTGTTTCTAGGCTAAGAAAAAGCTAGAGAATAATGTTAGTATGTAAAAACCCTCTCAGTTCTGTCAGGTAGCCTATGAAGACCAGTGAGGAAACTGGAGGAAGAAAGTTTTGGCTTTCTGCCTGATTTTCATTAAACTCACTACTCAATTTCATTTGGCTCCAGAGTTACTTTGTAAAAGCTTCTAAGAAATTGATCTACTTTCTAGGCCAGCTCAGTCTTTAATCTTTAGCAGGTAAAATTACTGAAACAAAAGAACATTTTAGCAAATACTGATGGAAAGTCTTTTGCTCCCTGATTTTTCTTTTTTGAAAGTTTCTCCCTGAACAATTCAGAGTTCTTTCACTGAGCTGGAGTCTGTTAAAAAAAAAAAAAAAAAAAAATTCACTCAGTGGATACAAAAGTATGGAGAAGTGGTCCTGACTCTTTGGGAACAGCTGGAGGCAGGAGTAGGCCAGGAAGTACATGCTTTGACCTTCATCTGACTTATTCATGGCTGATACACACTGTGGCCCAGCGACATGAACATGGGAGTGCCCTGCAGGTTCACTTGCAAACAGCAATATTGAAGACAAAGCAGAAATGGTTTTGTGTTTTGTGTTTGTTTTCCTTCACCTAGAGGAGGACCACAGAAATGAAGCCAAACCCCAAACCTACCATCTCAGCTGCAATGGAAAGGTCTAGACTTTGGACTTTGCCTGCCAGTTCATCCAGAAGGCGAGCCTGCTCCTCTTGCTTTTCTTTGAACTGAGACTCTTGCTCCAGCATCAAGTCTTCTACTCTGTCTCGTGTGATAGCTGACTGCTCCACAGTGCTGTTGGGGTCTGTGGTGGAGGCATTTACCCTCTTTTCTGCCTCAAGAGAGATCTGGAAATACTTGGTAATACTATCCAAGGCACCTAAAGTGAGAAATGAAATTGCCTACAATTAATCTGTACCCCATTCCTCAACCAGCCCATGTCCATATTTGGTATTTTGTGGCCTCAAATGTACCATAAGGCTTAAACATTTAAAGACTTGGAGGTAGAGTTTCTCTCTAATGACCAGTGAATCTATTTTGTCCCACTGACATCTAGTCAAACTATGGAGGATGCCAAACACTAGAGTGAAAAATGAGAAGTCAGTCATACACATGTTGTTTCTGAATACAGACAAACATCTACTTCTAAACATCTGGTGTCAGGCAGCCAGATTACATACCAATGATTTTTTTTCTGTTGCTTATTTACCTACCCAGGTCCATTCAAATGAGTATCATGTACATAAAAACAGCACATGTATTGGCTTTCGGGACCTAGTTAAACAAAATTTATAATACCAGACGGTGTCATCTAACATATTTCTACCTTTGCTTTTGGGGAGTGGGTCTTATACAGACCATGGTATTAAGTGAAAGATTTTCAAATGTTTCTGAGAAAGCAATAATTTCAAATGTAAAAGGGGGTTGGCAGAATTAACAACCTAGTATTTTAGCATTCATAAGAATCTACGGAAAGGCCAGGGAGTTAAACTACTGACTTGAAAAGTTAGGAAATGGACTCTATTTTAACTCTTACAGGGCCTTTGCTCTGTCTCATAGTTGCTCTATGCCTCAAGTCCCATGTTGGTAAAACAAACTTTTATCACCATTTTGTACCAAAGACTCAATTAGCAAAGGTTTGAAAACTTTTAGAAAACTTTTTTTTTTTTTTTCCTGAAAGTATTATATCAAAAGAGGGTAGACAAATGGTATCTATTATCCAGGGTTGAGTTTCTTCACAAAATGTTCCTCACCTTGAATATCTGAGTTTTTGATATATTCCAGTTGTTCAGCAAGTTCCTTCACGGTGTTGTCAAGGCTCTCGGCTTCCGCCTGCAGTGCTTTCAGCTCTCCAGCTGTGCTGTTACTTTGTGCAGCTGTATCAGAGAGTTTCACTTCCACTTGAGCCATCTTTTCTGTAACATCTTTGGTTAATTTCCTATATAAAGAAAAGTAAGCTTACCTAAAATAAATCAAAGAACTCTAAAGTCTCACTTTTATAATTTCCACTACCATAGTGGAAATTATCACTCTGCAACTTCAGATTAGCTCAGTCATTTATAATAATTCCCTAAGTTCTAATTTTATTCTTATAAGAGACTGTTAAAGACCTTGAAGAAAACCACAAATGAACACTCAGCTGTGTGTGTTGGTGGAAGGCTGCAGGGAGGATTCCAGGTCTCTGCTGTAACAGGAGCACAGGTCAGTGCAGGGGTCCAGCTTGGAACGTCAGCAGTTACAAGCCCCTCTAAGCTGGTAGACAAGTTGAGAGCAGAGGAACATCTCTCAGCCACCAGCCAGAAACACTTTCCTCTGAGCCAGGGGCTCTCCTTCAGGATGGAGCAGTGGAGAGGAAGCCTTGCAGTCACCATGAAGACAGCAGGAGCCACCCAAACCTTTTCACATAGTCCCTGCTCCAAGCCAGGGTCCATCAAACCCTCCTCCTTCCATCAACAATTACCCTTCTGTTTTTCATAAAAAGGTGATCACCTCCAGAGAACAAAACATGGCTTTCACAGCATTTCCTTTGGAATCTAAACCCAACTGCTTTCTGTTCTTTTGTGCTGACTGTTACTGTGTATGTACAGTGTGTGATGTCTGAGTGCACACATTTCACAGAGAAAGGAATGTTTGAGAAGACTTATCTCTGGGAATTACTGCTTCACCTGATGGAATGTAATTGTTTTCTTGGGGGAAATGGCAGTTAATATAAAAATCTTGGACAATCTCACAGCCTTCCTGGTATGTCTTGTCTCATCTGTTCTAGATGCTGATGGAGGAGGATTGCTTGAGATCGAGAATTTAGGGCTAGTCAGGCAGCAGCCCTGTCTCTTAAAACAAATAAACAACAAAATCCAGAAGATGGAAGAATGCTAAACACGGGCCAACAGGATGGCTCAGCAATGAAAGTGCTTGCTCTGCAAGCCTGACATCTGAGTTTCATCTCCAGGACCCACATGGTGGAAGGAGAGAACCGACTCCCGCCAGTTGTCCTCTGACCTCCACATATTCTTGCTGGTATATGTGTGCTAAGACTCACATCACCAACATACAATGATAATAAATAAAAATTAAAATAAAAACTACAAACTTGGGGGCCATTCAAAGAATATTACTAAAGCCTAAGAATGCCACGAATGACACGGACAGGAAGAACAAGCACTGAAGAGCGTCATGAAGCTTAGCTTAACTCTATTCAACGACTTTTTCAGTGTTTCACTTTGATTCAGTTTTCATTTCTTCTCATACCTCAAAAAAATACTGTAATTAAAAATAGTATCTAGGCCGGGGCTGGAGAGATGGCTCAGTGCTTAAGAGCACTGGCTGCTCTTGCAGAACACCTGGGTTCAAATTCCAGGACACGTATGGTGGCTAACAACTTTCCATAACTCCAGTTCCAGGGGATCTGATTGATGTTCTGTTCTCTGCAGGCACTGCATTGACACAAGTGTACTTACACACATGCAGGCATAACACTCATACACATAACCTGGGTCCTCTGGAAGAGGAGCCAGTGCTCTTAACTCTTAACTGCTGAGCCATCTCTCCAGCCCGAGAGAGAGAGAGAGAGAGAGAGAGAGAGAGAGAGATTGTTGTTTTGAATCAGGTTCACACTGCATAGCTCAGGCTGGCCTCAAACCTGTGATCCTCCCGCTTCAGCTTCCCCACTATTAGGATCTAAAGGCCTGTGCCACAGCACTCAGCTCACTTTCCTTTTTTGTTGTTCAGTTTTAAGTCTTACTGTGCTGTCTGGGGGACTCCTTTGTGGCAGGACAAAGGTTAGAAAATATGACCCCTGAGAAGTCTGGCGTCTCAACTAATCCGCATTGCTTTAACTGGCAAAAACAAGCAGTACTAAATATCCAGAGAAGGCCCAAGGATGTTTTTTCTTTGCAGAGATTTTATAATTAGATCAATGAAGCCCTTTTTTAGTGGACCAGTAGCTGAATGGCAAAATAATTTGGGAATAAGGAGTTTTATTTGTGGTGATAAAAGTTCCTTAGTAGTAGCAATACTTATAATAACAACAATTTAGATTTGTAATTTTCCTGCAATTATGTTATAATTTTATAGATAGATCCTTGTGTTTCGTTGTAGGGTAGAGGCAAGAGAGTAGAGACTCAGGAATTAAGTGTGCCACCTGCATTCACAAGCCTAGCACATGGTCTTGTGGATGTGCCTCAGATTCAGTTTTGCTGAATGATAGCCTTCTTTGCAAAACAGAGCACTGAGTCACAAATTTTCTCCAGCCTCCAAAACTTGGTCCCTGGTGATGTGTGCATGTTCACTCACCCAAATGCTCACAGTGGACACCCTGATAAACAAGGGGCCCAGATCCTGTTTAATAGAACCAAGCAAACATACAGAAGTACCACACTGGGAAATTTTGATTGCTCAAAAGTTGAAAAAAACATGGTGAGTTACTACTCGGCTCATTAGCTACTTACTCTGCTTCCTCAAAGAGACTCCCAATATTTTTCAGTGGTTCTGCTGCTGGGCTCTGGGCCAGGATGTCTCTTATCTCACTGACTTTCTTTTCCACAGAGTCCACGGTCTCCCGGTAAGGCCCGATCACACCGCTGATCTTCAAGGCCTTGGCCTTCTCCAAGAACTTGTGGGTTCTGTTGGTCAGCTCAGTAATGATCACATCCCAAAGAGCGAAGCACTGGTGACAGGGCGTGCAGTCAGGGAAGACCCCTGAGTACCCTCGGGTGCACTTGTCACAGCGTGGACCCTCAACACCTTCTACACAGACACACTGGCCTGTGGTCTGGTCGCACTGTGGTGTCTCAATGCCCCTGGGGTCACAGTCACAGGCTGGAAAGGAAACAAGCAATGCTAGATGACCTACTAGATCACAAGGCTCAGTGACAAGATTTGGTATTAAGAATTCTTGGCTACTGTTATAGACTGCACCAAATTCCTGCACACAGGACAACCCCTATTGACCCTTTCTTAATAAGAGTAATAATAATTAGAAAACTTATAGTTAACCCTTACTGTGTATGTATCGGGCATTGTAGAAATGTTTTACCTGTATCACGACATTGAACCCTTACAGCATTCCTATGGGATAGGCAAAATAGTTACCATTGTTTCAGAGATGTGGTTTGGTTTCTACATGACCTGCTTCCAAGTCTCACAGCAAGGAAAAGGTCAAGCCAGTTATCTGTCTCAGCACTCTGTTCTTCAGAGCCCAGGGCCTTCATCCTACCTCTGCCTCCCTCTAACTCTGAGCTCCCTTACAGTAGGACAGTATAGGCAATTCTGATCATATCCTGATGTTAGACATTTTCTAGAAGACACATCCCAAAGGAGCAGCACCTGAATAACTGCCCATCCCTGCTCTCAAACTGAAGCAGACTGTGATAAACTTGATCAAAAGAAAACTAAATCTGAACAAATTCAAAATACCTAGTTTAAAGTTTTTCACTACATATAGTCTATCTTATATGTATCTGACACTGTGATAAACACCCTCACAGTATGAACACCAACTTGTAAAAATATCAGGGGTGACCCAAAGAGGCCTTGGGAACCATTCAGTCCCAACCTGTGACTGGTTGAATGTGGTCAGCACCTTACCCAGAGCCAAATGAGAAAAAAGTGAAATCATGCCTGGCAGGGAAAAATCAGCATTCCTAGCCAACAGCTGTGACTGGCATCATGCCCTCACATTACAATGTCTATGCCTTTAGTGTTCTAAATCTCAGGTTACCAAATTATTTTTTATATCGACACTTGAAAGTTCATAACGTTTGGAGAGCTTGAACAACAAATGACCTGTACACCCATCTCTGGCCTCAAGCCTATTCTGGGGAAAGGTGTGAAAGTTAAGTAAATCTGCATTCTTATTTCCCTAAGCAGACTTTGGACTCCAAGGGAAAGTCATTTTTTCACTTGGCACCAAGCATAGAATTAACTTGTATTTGAAAGTTCAATCATCTTTGCCAAATGAGGTCCTAAACTCATTTACAAGCACTCAAGAGGCTTTTACACATTTTGGTAAGAGAACCTGAGTAAAGACACAGTGTTGACTGTGGCAAAGCGTAACACCCGGACTCTCAAACATTTATGAAATTTTGCATCAGTAGCTGCCGTTTGCCCTGGAAAGATTTTCTGATGCAGTATCTTCCAGAATCTGTTAGACTGACAGTCCTGGGGGGACTAACTTCTCTGCTCTTTCAACCCACAAAGATGTTTGTGGCCTGGAAAGACTGCTTGGCCCTTGCCACATCCTGCTTTGTATTGTTCCTTTACCTGTTTATCACATTTGAGCAGGTTTAAGAATCCAGCACTGGGGCTGGAGAGATGGCTCAGCAGTTGAGAGCACTGACTGCTCTTGCAGAGGACCCAGGTTTGATTCCCAGCACCCATATGGCAGCTAAAAACCATCCATGACTCCAGTTCCAAGGGATCCAGCACCTTCTTCTGACTCCAAGGACACTGCATGACATGGGTGCACTTACACACATGCAAGCAATACATTCATACCCATAAAATAAAAATAATATGTTTAAGGAAAAAAAAAATCCAGCACCATGGTTCAGAACATAGCTGAAGACAGAGGCTTAAAGTCCTGTGTTCCCAAAACTCCCACTGTGATCTGGGGCAAAGGACAGAAAAAATGATTGCTGAAACAAGCCAGGGCTTTCTCATCTACAGCAAGGGTTATGCTTACAACCTACCTTATGGGACTGTCTTCAGAAAAGATCACTTATTTCTAAAGTGTTTCTTGCAATAGTAGCTGGTTTACAGCAAGCACTGTAATAAACGTTAGATTTAATGTCACTTTCTGTGTCCTTTCAAGTGTTTGGTGGTCTCTTGCTCAGTGTTACTTGATTACATTCCACAGGATAAAAGGGTGAAAGTGTGGCCATTGTCTTAGGTTTATTTATGTATTTATTTGTTTATCTGTTTATTTGTATGTGTATGTGTGTATGTACTGATTGTCTATTATGTGCACCATACAGAAGAGGCCAGAAGAGGACATCAGATCCCCTGGAGCTGGAGTTACAAGCAATTGTGAGCTGCCTACTGTGAGTACTGGGAACTGAACCTGGGTCCTCTAGAAGAGCAGCCAGTGCTCTTAACCACTGAGCCTTCTCTCTAGCTCTACTATCTGAGGTTTATTTTTGTGTATTTTCCTGTAACATGATTATTCAAAAGTTTAAAGTTTAGACTATTTCAGCTTTCAACTTTTAGGACTATAAAATATGCTTTCCTTGGAGTCTTGAGTTATTAAAATTAAACTCTGGGATTTCAAAAATTAAACCAAAATAAAAACCAGGTTATATCTATCCAAGTATCTTAGGTACTTGTCATTTTTACTATTTTGTGGAAAGCATTCACTTACTAAAGCAGGAAGCAACTTGAGTTGTAAATCACTTTAAGGATATATGATCCCTGTACTATTTGCTCTATATGGTCCTTGAAAAAAGAATTCCATGCTCAAGATAAATTTGAGAAGTTTTTTTTTTTTAATCATTCTTTTGAAGAGTAAGAAGAAATTCCAAGGGCTAGAGAGATGGCTCAGCAGTTAAGGGCACTGGTTGCCTTCACAGAGGACCCAAGTTCAGTTTACAGCACCCACATGTTAGATAACAATCGTCTGTCTGTACCTCTACTTCTAGGGGATCTGACACCCTTTTCTGGCCTCTGCAGGCACTGCACACTTGTGGTACACTTACATACATGCAGGCAAAACATTCATACACATTAAGTAAAAAATACATAATAAATAAATTAAGAAGAAATTCCAGCACTCGGGAGGCAGAGGCAAGTCAATCTCTATGAGCTTTTGGCCAGCCTGGTCTACACAGTCAGTTTCTGACAAGTGAGGGCTACAATGAGATCCTGTCTCAGAGAATGAGGAGTTAGGGGGACGAGAGAGAGGAAGAGGGCAACTAGACAGCAAGATGATGATGCAAAAAAGAAAAAATGAAGGGTATGGTGGTATATGGCCTTTGTTTAATTTCAGTGCTCAGGCAGAGCAGGCAGACCTTGTGAACTCAAGGTCAGCTTGGTCTACATGAGGAATTCTAGGACAGTTAGGGTTACATAGTAAGACCCTGTCTCAAAACAAACAAACAAACAAAAACAAAACAAAACAACATTTTAAGGAGCCATACGAATTCTTTTTTGGATGAGCTGGTGACTCAGTGCAGCTGCCAAAGCAGGAAAAAGACTGTCTATTTCAAAGGGAAAACTTTGGCTATTTATAAGATTTTAATTTCAAGTAGTTAGAGAAAAAAATTTTTAAGTTGACATATCAGTTGAATATTCTTCAAAACTCTTCAGGTAGAAAGGAAGAGACCAATGGAAAAAGGATTAACAACAGTTGCTGACAAGAAGTCTTTGTGCCATTAAGGCCTCAGATCCAAACTTGGACAGTCTTCTGCTGATGGCAACACCAAGTTGCCAGCCCAGGTTTGGGGACTACCAATGTACTAGTGCAATGGGTATTTCTCACATGTTTAAAACCAAGGGACAGAAAGTAAAACTGTGAGAAATTCCTGGAAACATTACCAAACACCTGCCAAACAATAACTATACTGGAAAAGTTGACTTTGCAGGCCCTGTTTCATTAACGTCCACTTGAGAAAGGCTTTTATATCTGAATAACTGATCCCAGTGAATAGAGTTCAACTATCCACTCTTGGAGAGAACAAAAACTTGTAGTTGGCATTTCCCAACAGAGTTGTGCATGGGCCACCTCACATCCTCTGTTGTAGGAGAGAATATGTGCTGTCTCTTGGAATTTCCAGAATATAAGAATAAACCATGTGGGATACTGGAGACCCAGTTTGGCATGCTCATTGCCCACCTGTAAAGTAAATTTCCAGATTATCCGACAGTTTCACCCCTTATTGGGGATCTTCAGGCCTCTTATAAGGAGCCTATAAGAAGAAGCCTGATACTGAGGAGGAACTTAAAAAGTGCTCCAGAAGACTGGAGAGATAGTGCAGTTAGTAAAGCGTTTGCTGCATAAGCATGAGGATCTGAGCTGGATCCCCAGAACCCAAGTAAAAAAAATCCTAGTGTGGGGGGCTGGAGAGATGGCTCAGCAGTTAAGAACACTGGTTGTTCTTGCAGAAGACCCAGGTTTTGCACTGAATATATAAGCATTTTGTTATTGTTTGCATATAAGATACACTTGTACATCCAGAAATGAGTCTATTTGTGGTCACTTAAACTTGTAAGAAGCCTGAAATTTTGATTTTTTGCCACTGCTGTAGACCTATTATCCCACTGAACCACATATTCTGAATTCCGATTTCACAGTAGAAGCTAGAAAGATAGCTCAATGGTTAAGAGCACTAGGGGCTCTTGCAGTGGACCTGGGTTCGAATCCCAGCACCCACATGGTAGCTAACAATTGTCTGTAACTCCAGTCCCAGAGGATCCGACAGCCTCTTCTGACCTCTGCGGGCATTGCATGACATGAGTGCACATACCTACATGCAGGCAATACACGCATACACATTAAAAAAAAAAAATCCTAGTGTGGTGATACAGACTTGGAATCCCAGCCTTGGGGAGGCAGAGACAGGCAGATCCTGGTGACTGCTGGCCAGCTAGCCTAGTATAATTGGGGAGATCCAAACCAAAAACAAGGATAGCTCCTGAGGAACAACACTCACAGTTGCCCTCTGTCCATCATGCACATGAACATACATGTGGACACGCACCCACCCACATATGAATATACACATGTGCACATGCACACACATATATACAGAGATGTGTTCCAGAGTAAAAATCTAGACATAATGAAAGCTTAGGAACTACTCTGTGATGTCTGCCGCCAAGAGTGAATAAAATCTACAATACAATGGACATCTGTTTACTAAAAGAAGACTTTTTATCAACTTAGAATGATCCACAAGGAAACAGTTTTCTGGACTGCTGGTCAGTTACTCACATGTACTCACAGCATGCACAAGTCCTGTGTAAGCTCAAACCAGACAAAATCTCAGCACAGACATAAGGAAGTGGGTAAGAAACTCCAATCTAACCTAAGGAAATTTTGGCAACTGATGGTTGCTGGGAGCAGGAGAAACAGTCTCTTTTAAGGATGGGATTCTTGGGCTCCAGTGGATGGACCCATACTGAAGGACATTTGGAGATACAAATTACATTCTATAGGCCTTATTATATACGATAAAGTACACTAAATTGGGCAGGGGGCAACAAGGGTAGATAGGTATGGATAAGGGAGGGGATCTAAATACCATCAAATTATATCATATAAAAAACAGCAAAAAGTCAATAAAAAATAAAAAAAGGAATGATGTTGTGAAAAAATTTAAAGATAGATTCATGCAAGTGGATGATGGAAGAAAGACTGTGTTGTCACAGGGTGTTCCATCCTACTAACCACAAGGCTTATACCTGTATCTGACTGGGCTACTCTTAAAAAAAAGTGTCTATTCAAGGGACCAGCAGATACAGCCTTCATGGGTGGTCAGGAGACAAGCCTTGTACTTGAGGTAGGATCTGTTGCTGCTCAAATGATTAGCTGGCATGACCATAAAGAACTCTTCTGTTGTTTGATTTGGGAAGAACAATGGGCTCGGGTGAAGCAGTACACTGCACAGACCTTTTAGAAAGGACTACAATGGTGCATGGACACACTGAAGGAAAGAGACAAGGTCCTGACTGTAGAAGAACTGAAAGCTGCTTGCACATCTGCTGCTTATGGCTATTTCAGACATGCTGGCCTTGCTCATAGCCAGTTGCACAACTATGTCACCTTTGACCAAGTGCTGGACCACAAAGGAAATCCAGCTGCTGATTTGCTGTACACCTTCACTAGAATCAGCTCCATTGCATGGCTGGTATTGCTGAAGAAGTACTGAAGAACTGACGCTCCAGAAAGCTGCCCACAAAGCAAGACCGTTCTGGACCATAAGGAATGGCAGCTAGGCATTTTTTTGTCTCTGAGATCTTTGCAAAAGACTTTGGACAACTTATTTTTCCATATTCTCTGGGACTGTATTTATGAGCTGGCAACTACTTTCCTGACTGCTTTTCCCCAAGTACTTTCTATGACAACTGCCCTCGTGTGCCATGGGAGCACACTGAACATGGCCATGTGGCAGATGCTGCTACGTGAAGCAGTCGCTGCAGTGACGGCCAAGGGCTCAATGTCCTGGGAATAAAACCTGCCCAAAGGTTATAATAGTTCTCAGGCTGAGCACTGTGTGTTTTTAACCTAACTGGTTATTGCCAATGTTTGGCTTTGAGCTTTTTTTACATTCATGTAGATATAAAAATTAGTAAAGAAAATAGTGCAACTAAAAAATAACTCCATTTTTATCTGTAAATATTTAAATATATTCTCTGTTCTATAACTGTTTTCTTATTTAAAACATAATTCCTAAGAAGTAGATACATGAAGAATAGTATACCATTTTTTTTTGTTTGTTTGTTGAGACAGGGTATTCTTATACAGCCCTGACTAGCCTGGAATTTGATATATAGACCAGGCTGGACTTGAATGCACAGAGATCTTCCTGCTTCTGCCTTCCAAGTTGCTAGGATTAAAGGCGTGTACCACCATGCCTGGCTTATTGCACCAATTTAAAAATGCTGGAACTTAGACAAGAACAGCAAATTGATATCACAGTGGGAATTAGTGTATGTATCTATTTTTCAGACACTTAAGGTTTCTGCTTCTTTCCACCTTTCCCTCTTTTTGAGACCTCCTGCTACTGAGCAAAGCCCACCTTCAGTAGTCTGGCATGAAGGCTTTTCACTACCTGGTGAAACCCAGTCCCCCAGAACTCCAGCAAAGGTGCTTTTCTAAGGGATCCTTATTGTGACATAGCCATATTGTCTTTTAGCTAGGACAGTAATGTCCTCTCTCTAAACACCACAGAGTACCAAGCTTGTGGAATGAACAGGGAGCCTGGGCTCTACAAGTCTGGCCTCTGATCCCAGCTCTGTCCTCAGAGGCATGACTTTGGAGAAGTCACTTAACCTCTGAGCCTGAGATTTGTCAACTGTGACAGGGAGGCCATATTTACCCCTGTAAGTTATTTGTTGCAAGAATACAATTGAGAATATAATATAAAACCTGCCTAAAAATGCTTAGCACCCAGAAGATTCTCTGAACGTTGATGTACTACTCTATTTTCCCAAATTGCCTGTAAATGCTTCCTTTCTAGAAAGAAGCTATGTCACCTTTCCATTGTGCAACAAAGCTGATGGTTCACCTTTGTACTGTAAACTGAAATCTGCCTTGGGATAGAGAAGTGCTGTGTCCTGACAGTCAGGTAGTGGGTTATCTGTTGTCCCCTGCCTACAAGCATCACTGGTCCCCAGGACTTGCTTCAAGGCCAAAGACTTGTTGATACTTTGCATGGACCTTTCTATTTCACTAAAAACAAGGAAATATAGGGCTGGTTCAGCTGGTAGAGGCAACTGGCACCAAACCCGATGGCATGACGTCAATCCCTGGAACTCAGATGGCAGGAGAGAACCAACTCCTGCAAATCGTCCTCTTAAGCAAAGGAATCTTAGATACCTTTAACCCCTACATGTGCTTTTCACTTTTCTGACATTCCTACCTTTCCTTTTTCTGACCTTCAATTAACAGAACTTCAGTTCTGAAATGAAAGCTGCTGGGTGACTGTGACTTCACTGCAGAAATGAGCTCTCGTCTTCCCTAGGGGTTATCATCTTTTATGTGAAGACTAAAAGAGTAAATATGTAAGGCTGTGCTGGCTATTTTTTCTAACATGCCTCAAATCTGGTGCTGGAGTACAAAGGTAGCCACAAACAAACTATCAAGAAATGGGTGCAGGCCAGGCGTGGTGGCTCATGCCTTTAGTCTCAGCACTTGGGAGGCAGGGGCAAGTGGATCTCTGTGAGGTCAAGGCCAGCCTGGTCTACACAGCAAGTTCAAGGCCAGCTGGGTCTACAAAGGAGACCCTGTCTCAAACAAAACAAAACAAAAATAAAAAAATAAAGAAAAGAAAAAGAAAAAAAATGGGTGCAAAGCTTTATTTACCAACATGGACAGTGGGATGGGTTAGGCATTTGCCTACAGCATGCTCAACTCATGTATACCCCACACTTCTGGAAACACATGTTCTGTCCTTAGGATTATATAAGGTTTCTCCCTCTTAACAACAGAATTTATGGTTCTCAAAGGCTCAAAGGAAGTCTCATTTTCTGAACTATAACAGAAGTCATAAAGAAAAAAGTGGGTAGGCTGGACTTGGTGGTGCACACCTGTAATCCTAGCACAAATAAAGACACGAGGATATGGAGGTCAAGGCTATCCCTCACTATAAATGAATTTAAGGCCAACTTGTCCTACAGGAGATCCTATCTCAAAGGGGGCAGGGGAGGGAAGAGGACTGTGGAAGAATCTCAACCCAAGAAAAGAATGTAGGCATTCTAAAGATGAACGTGTAGGCAAAGAATGTATGGTGCTTTTCTTTTTCTTTTGGTGGTACTGGGGGTTGAACTTAGGTCCTCCCAGATGGTAGACAAGCGTTCTACCACTGAGCTATATCCCCAGTCCAGCACAGTGTTTCTCTACTATCCAGAGCCTCTCTCCTGTGCCTCAGAGTTATAGCTTCCCTGGATGTAGACCACTGGCCTCTCCATGGAGCCAGTGGCCATACACAGGCACTGAACTCCTTCCATTTGCAATCTATGAATGGACAGAAAGATTCCTCCTGTGACCCTGACCTCCACGGGCACAGTACAGAGCTCCAGGGTGCAATTTACTCCAGCACACTCAGCACTGGAGAGATGAGATGCCATCCTAGCACAGTGGTGGGCTTGTTCAGATTTGGCACGATTGGCCAAGAGCTCCAAGCTTCCTGGACAATAGGAACATTCAACCACTTGTATGTTGGAGGCTCAAATCATTTGTCTTTTACATAACTACATTTTTTTTCCATAAGGAGAATACTTAGATATGACCCAAGTCTTTCTATAAGCATATTGTTTGCTAGATGGCAGCAGAAAGTCCAAATTTGTGCTCTCCAACAAACCATTTCAACAGAAAATATATTTGGCAATTAATTACATAATTCCAGAAGAGAGTTTGTTCTTTTCCCACAGTGCCATCTAATTTCGGATGACGTTTCTTGCTATTGCTGATCTCTGGACCTAGTCCTTCAAGTTCTGGTCCTCTACTGCTAGTGCATTCCAGCAGAAACAGAACCCTGAGCCTTGTCTCCTTTTGCACTGCTGCCCCTGCCCTCACAGCCCACACTGTGTTGCTGCCACTTCCATCTACACATAGCCTTGAGGCTGGTGATGGGCACCACACTATTAGCTGCTGTCTCCTCTCTGAAGGCTTTGTAAATAATGAGCACTTTCCACAGTGTGTCAAAGGCACTGGCAGTCCCACATGTTCTTATTTAAGAGCCTGCCTGTGGCCTGTGGACCTGTTATCATCTTTGGCCCTGGGTACCAAATGCCTATAGCATATGTTCCATCATGATGATAAGCCACATTCTCCCCTTTCCCAAATGTCCAAAGTCCCTTCCTCCCTGCTCAGTCACAGAGATGGAGGAGAGATGGTGTGGACCTTAATGTTCAAAATAATGTGACATTTTATAACTGAATTGCCAACATTAGCAACTGGGTCTAGTATCTTCACCCCACACCTTCACACTTAGGGAAACGAATCTTCCTGTTCCCCATTTGAAACAGAAGAGGTTGGAACAATGGCAGGAGTTAGCAGGAAGCAAGGAAAAAATGGAATAGCTACTCTAGCTCCCATCAATCCCTGCTGGGGTATTTTTCACTGAGCTCACATCCTAAGAGAAGCTTATAGTATTTCCAAGGGGCTTGAAACCAACTTTTTTGCTGTTTGGATGGGCTGCAGGGATGTGATGACTAAAAAAAATTCTAAGGGTGGAATGTGCAAAGATTTGAGATTAAGCTTTATAAAGCAAATTCTGTGTGTATTTATTTTGAAAAGTATGTATCTGCAGGTAGACGCACAGAGAAAGAACTAGAATGATCAACACTAAACTGAGTGAGAAAAGTGCATGCTTCTTCGTCCTCTAATGCAGAGGGAGTGCCTGAGTTGAAAGTGGCAGCTGGCTCCAGAAACTTGTACTTCACAGTGGAACCTCTCCACCTGCCTGCTCCCTCCTGCCCTGGAGCTACTAGGATCCAACTGGCATAATGATTTTTGTTGTTCCCTCATAGCAAGTCTGGTTATCTTAAAGAGAAAAAGGAAATACAAAGGGACTAGCAGAAAGGAACAGCACATCCTGTTTCAACACGTTCCCTATAATCCCCATTTGGCATTGCAGGGCAGGCTTGTTTTTCCTGGTTATCAGTTGTGTACATTATGGGGCTGACTTTTCTTCTAGATAAAATGAACAAAGAAGTTGGTGAACATCAAAGCTATGAATCTCACTCTTCAAAGTTTCTATGGCAAGATCTAACTTTGACCTAAACATGACGTGGGAGTCTAGAAGCCTTAAGACCGCACACAGATTTGCAGAGAAAAGTTTAAAGAAAAGATAAAAGGGCAAAGAGAAAGGCTCTGTGTAGTCCACCAGCAGTTGACGGACTTGGATTCTGGGCAGAGGGCTTTCATGCTAATAAGGCTACCAGAGACAAAGGTCAGAGAGCTTTCATAGCCAAGGCTATTTTGCCAATGACACATGCTGATAGAATCAGGGTGTGAGCAAGACAGAGACATTGTCCAAAGAAAAACCTAATGCTTGGGGTGTTGTAAGATGAGGAATTAAACAGATTAGTGATTAGTGATCGGGGCCCTGGAGAGTCCACATTTTAAGGAGGGTCTTAATATAGGGTGACACCTTGGAGTAGCTGGTCCCCTGCCTATCAGGACCTTCTAATGGAAGTGAGAAAGTCATGCTTTATTAGGAGCCTACATCTGGGTTAGAGAACTACAAATGGAAAAGCACTTGTTAATTCACATAGCAAACATCATCCCCATGTGAAACAAACCTTGACCTAAGAGGTCCACACAAATCCTCTGGCCAAGCCTCATTGAAAAAAAAAACAAATCAGATGCAATTTGTTCAGGTCTTGGCCTGTTTCAAGTTTTCCTGCTGCTAAGGCACATGGTTTCTAGGTTTCTGGACTTTTATGGGAGACCCTGAATGAGCATCTCACTTGAGGATCTCTTATTTCCTGGTACCGTTGTATCCAAAACAGAAAAAGGTCAATTACAAATTTTTAGTCCAATAAGTATCTACAATTTCATATGGGCAACAAAGAAAAATATACTAAAGAGCATATAAAACTGTGGTGAACAATGGAAACTATGGGAAATAGTTATCCAATTGTATATCAAAAACAGAAGGAAACAAAGATTGGGTAGCATTTAAATAGCTTACAAAATCTTTGTATAAATCTTTTCAAGATCTAAAAGTAACTTGCCCGGTCAAAAGAAGTTGTAACATCATAAAAATTAAGCTCCTTAGGATTCATATAATTTTATTAAGTTGGGTTGTTTTTGCATTTTTGAGATAGGGTCTTGCTATGTAGCCCAGGCTAGCCCACACCTTCTGCTCTTCTTGCTTCAGGCATCTGAGTGTTGGTACCTACAGGCCCAAGCCACCACAACTGGCAGTAAGTTTCTGTCAAGAAAATGTCCAATTTCTCTCAACTTATGTGAGAATCTGGGTTTGATTCATGTTGAGAAGACTTGGACCCCAACTACAAATTTCCTTGGCTGAACCTGAAGACTATACCTCCTCACCACCCGCCCCAATTCTCACTGGTGTGGACATAGCATTAGCACCCGGGTCACCAGTCTGCCTGATTCGTTGCAATCAACTGATCTTATCAGAATAACCATCTATCTATACGTGTGTTGTCAAGGAAGCTGGCTACAAAATATTACTCAGATAAGAAAACAAATCAAATTGCAGACATACATGGCTCAAATAGTCCCACTTTGGTGCCCTTGGTGTGACGCTGAAGGAATAAGCACATCTACTTTTTCCTAGATATACACACAACTAGATTAGAAACTCTTACATAGTAGCAAATGCCTTTAGTCTCAGCACTGAGGAGACAGAGAGGTAGGTGGATCTCCATGAGATTGAAGCCAGCCTGGTCTACATGGTGTGTTCCAGGCTAGCTGGGGTTACAGAGAGACTGTCTCAAAACAAAAACAAAAAACAAAACAAAACCAGAAAATCTTTTTAAAAAAAACAACAAGCACAAACTTCTTGTGTAATTTCAACTGTACTTTAGAGTTTACCAAAGGCCCTTGCAGACTCAAGATCCCTGTTTCCTCCCAGCCCACCAAAGACTCAGCAGCAGGCCCGGCCTTACCTCGGCATTCCACATCAGGGTCTCCCCAGAAGAGCTCCTGGCACTCGCTGCAGGTGCGGCCTCCAAAGCCCGGCATGCACTGGCACTGGCCTGTGAACTGCAGCCAGAACACAGACCCTGGTCAGGTGGTTTCAAGGGAGAAGCCAGCTGTAGTTCCCTGACCCCAGCTACCAGGCAGAAGTGGGATGATCAGCCTGGGGGAGAAGGCCCCTCACCAGCACCTCCTAACTGTTCTCTTGCAACAGGGCTTGGAAAGGTCTATAGGATGGTAAGATTTATGTTTCTTCTCTTTAATCTTCACAGATCAATACCAATCCTAGGCCTCCAGATCACTAACTTTGGAAGAGAGTCACTTTTAGCCTATGTAGTAAATAACAGCACTTTTTGCAGTGCTGAGGATGGCTATGCAGCTACTCTTTCTTTGAAGAGTAGTTAAGAACAGTGTCTAATTTGGGAGTCAGAGAAGAGAGAGAAATGCCTGTCCATTCTCAGATGAGCCCGCATCCACAGCTGGGATGCTGCACTGAAAAGCTACAGTTAAATGAGGACAGTGACACTGCCTCAGGCAAGGGGCTCAAGTGAGAGCTGACTGCCAGTTCATGCTGTTTGCCAAGCTGTGTGCAATGTTCCCCTAACTGTGACAAAGCTATCTGCGGGCTAGTGGCTAGTGTTTGGTAAAGGCCTCGCCCCTGGCCCAGCCCCTCACCTCGTTGCAGGATGGCCCGAAAGAGTGTGCACCACTGCAGCTACATGGCTCACAGCCGGTCCCACTGGCCAGCTGCCAGGTGTTGGGGGCACAGTGGTCACAGTTCTGCCCAATCACATTAGGAAGGCACAAGCACTGACCAGTGGCTTTGTCACACTGGCAGTCAGAACCATTACAGTGCTCCTTCACAGTGCCCAGGTAATTGCAGACACACTCTGAAATAGAACAGCACCATCAAATTGACATCTGGGCACATTCACAAACAACAGGCATGCAAAAGTTAGCTGCATCTTAACAGCTAAAAGTTTCCTTCTCCAAATCTCAATCTTGATGCAAGAAGGACAAAAAAAATGATGCAAAATAATCTAAGATTACTGGTCTTTAGAAGTTCTTGTGATTGGCTACACAGCTCTGACACCCCCGGGAGACGACACGCTCACATGAAATACAATGGCAGATTCTGCTTGCTGAGGAATATTTTCATAATATGCAGATTCAAAAAAGTTGGTGGTGAGTCATTTTGAAATTGAAGATTTAATTGGAAATAATCAAAAATATGCCAGTGGGAATGGAGACATCCAATGATCTCAAACTCCTGGCAGGAAACAGCCATAGTAAGTGCTAGAAGCAACAGGTTGAAATGAAGCCCATTAACCTAGTAAGACTTTCAGGAATCCTGCCCTGCTGGTCCCCAGCATTCCACACATGTTTTATAAACAAAACACAGAGGCCTGGGGGCTTTGTGGCAGAGAAAGCTTGGCTGATCTCCTGATAAGACAGAAATAGGAAGATCTGAAAGATTTTGCAGGTTACTTTTTTCTCTGCCCTGGCAGAGGCTCTGAGCCATTAATAACATCAGGGAAGTATGGGCCACCCACAGCGGCATTCAAGGTCTCTAAGACCTAGCCAATCAGCAAGTTCAAGGAAAGAACACAACAAGGATGCACTCTGCTGTGTGGCATTTATCTTGGTGACAACCACAATCTCCCCTGGCCCAGAGCCACATCTTGAGACTTGTCTTACCAGAAGATGAGGATAGAAAGAAAAAAAAATTCAGTCTCATCTTTCATTTGTTGACTGTAAAATTTCACCTCACTGAACAAGTGTTTCCCCATGTGAAATAAGTACACCAACAACAGACCCAGATGATAAGGAAAGGGTGGTGATCACTGTGATGTATCTTACTTCTACAGTCCTGGCGGAGGGCATCACCATAATACCCATATTGACAGAACTGGCAATGGTCCCCTTCCGTGTGGTACAGGCACTTGAGGCACCTTCCAGTTTCCTTGTCACAGGCCTCTGGATCTGTTGTGTCAATGTTGTGGTGACACTGGCATGGCTGACATGACCCCCCAAAGTCCGAGGGATTGCCAAAGAATCCAGAGGCACAGTCGTCGCATCTGGAGCCTATTGGACAATAAAACCAAGCACAATGTTCAGTTTAAGCTGTCTAAAGGTCTGCTCACCAGCCCACTGGCATGCCGGCCAAAAGGTTCCAACCAGGTGGTGCTTTCTGTCACCTCACAATTTACTAAGCCTAGAGCCTGGGATCTCAGAGGCGAAAGAGCTGTGAGGGAAAGATGTATTCTGTGGTCTTCAACACAGCTTGAGTGGCCTCAGAGGCCACAGCAGGACAGCTATGACAGCCTTAGCTTCTGGTTATACCATACTAGGTATACTAGGTGGAGCATACTAGGAAGGAAACAGCCATGGAAGAAGTGGATTTGATGCTAAATCCTAACCCAAATATTATATAAAAATGGGAAAAAAATCAGTGAGCCTCTGTGAGCAACCTGTCAAGAGATCTTCAGTGATGACCCAGTTTCCCACAAAATCCTAAAATGATACTCAGGAAGAATTTCCTGGGCTGAGCATGAGCCAATCTAGCAATTGATCAGTAGCTTCAAGGATGAACTAAAACAAAGCTAAGCTCTCTCTCACAAGTGGCTGCATCACTGTTAGCAGCCCACGTGAGCAGAATGACAGTGAGCATATTCAGCTTTGGCCTGTCCTTTCCTGGTGATTCCTAGGTGGTCTTTTCTTCCTTTAGCCCACTGTTGGGTCACCTCGTAGCTTTGAGGTACTGCCTAGGAGTGAGGTATGGGAAAGAATAAAATGATTCTTCCTAGTTAAGAAAAAAATCATTCTTGAGGATTTTTACGGCTTTCAGTGTTTGCTATACTGTCAGTTTAATACTATTCTCTTCCACACTCAAAAACTGACTCTGCCCCACATGCCACATATGGGACATAAGAATAGAAACTTTCTGACTCTCTTATTCTTTAATTAAGGATTGTAAAGTTGTATTTAATTGGCTCACTCTTCATCTTTTTCTCATTAATAATGAAGTAAAGACACATCCTTTCTTCCCTCTTTGCTCCCCAGCGTATGGGCATGACTTACCAATGTACCCGGGATCACAAACACATGCAAGCTGGAAAGTAACGGGGTCTTGGTAACAGCTCCTGGCAAACTGGCGTCCACTGTCAGGACCATCTGGGCAAGGGCAAGGGCGGCAGTGATCTCCAGACCCAATGATGGGGTCACCGTAGTAACCATCCAAGCACCTGCATTGGTTGAAGAGAGTGAGGCATAACACAGAGTCAGAAGAAACCTGTCCCAAGAAAAGGCTTAGAAACTGTGTTCCATTTGAGGATGTTATCACTCGTTCCTCATGTTCACACATGCAGGACTTTGCATAGCAGCAGTGGTTTTCAAACTGTAGTTATAATCAGAATCCCCTAGAGGGCTTGCTTAACAGATTGCTAGGCTCCTCCACCAAATATTTTGATTAACTAGGTTCCTTGTGGTGCTGATGCTAGTTGATGTGGGAAACACACTTGCAAGACCACTGTATTATGGTGATATCCCTGGATTCATGTGGTCCCTCATTCGCTGCTCCCTATGAGCACCCCACTGACCCACTGACTGCCTGCCTGGATTTAGTTCTGCTTTCTCTTTGCCTCAAGGAGTCATTGTCAGCATGGATTATTATTGTTAGCCACTGTGTGTTAGCATGGTGGAGGTCGGGGGCGGGGTAGGTAAATGGGTTGGAGTGGGGGGTGGGGAGGAGATACCTAATAAGCTAGTAAGCTTATCATGGCTATAGGTTTAAAAAAGAAAATTATTGACACAATGGCTATAGATTTAAGCCAACCTGCCATCCAGCTTTTTCTAGTAACAAAGCTGATAGGAATGCTCTGCAGCTGTGACTCCTGAGTCCATCCCTTACATGGTTCCAAACTTGGGCAGGAAAGAGGGGTGTTATATATAAACTTTCAAATCCACAGGTCCAATCTCCTCCCTGTTTAAGACAGAGCATGTGTGGAGCTTAAAGGGTTTGTAAAGCTCACACATCTAGCTAAATAATGAGCCAGGATTTCAATTCAGCCTCCTGGCATTTAGCAAGTAATTAACTTCCTGTGTCATGCTTCTGACCTCGAGGTAACTAGGTTGCTAACTAGGTTGCTTTTTTATTCTCCATAACATAAAAGTTTGAAGGAACTTTGGAGATCATCAGTCTACCCTGGCTATTACACACACAGGAAGCTGGATACTCTTATTTACCCGAGGTCATAAAGCAAGTGAAAAGCAGAGCTGGCCCTGCAACTCAAGTTTAAGGATTTCCAGTTCAGGGTACTGTTCATTTGTTTTATTGTTTGAGACAGAGGTACTAGTCTAAAATGAGGGAGAAGGATCACAAAATAGAAGAAAGCTATTTGGAAAATATTAACTATGCATTAAACATTTTGTATAACAGTATCTGAGGGAGTTTCTGAGACCTTTCTAGGTGAAATAAAAGCCAAGATGTCGTGACAAAATTGCAGTGTTCATTTCCTGCCTCTCCCTGTTCCTCCTCCTGAAGGAACATCTGACCACATAGTTTCTTTTTAGATTAATGGGATTAAAACTTTGATCATCTGGGAATGAGGAACAGAATGATATGAAATTTGCTCATATTGGACAGCAGATTTTAATGATTTAATGAAGTGTTATATCCAAACCTAACACTAAGAGCCTTTCCTTCTCCACGTCCTCTCATTCTCCACAAGAAATCAAAGCTCTTTATAAACAAAGCCCAAAGCCAGTTGTAAATATCAGCCCAAACTATTTCCACAGGATGTGCTTTCAAGTACATCCTAGTGTGCCTCTTTTCGAATTGGCATGGTAGATTCGCATTCTTTGTTTACCTTTGGTTTCTTATTCTGCTCACTCCTTGTTAATCTATTTTTTTTATCTATCTCTTTCCCTCATATTAATCTTCTATCTTCTGAAAGAATCAACGAAGAAAAATTTAGGACAGAAAACAAAGATGACACCAATATATTAATTTCCTCCTTTCACTCTTATGTAACCATTTCCTGTATTTTGGAGGGGGGAAGGGGGTCTTTTTGAGACAGAGTCTCCCTGTAGACCCAGCTGGCCCAGAACTCACTATGTAGACCAGGCTGACCTTGACTCACAGAGATCCACCTTCCTTTGCCTCCTGGGAATGCTGGCATCAAAGGCCTGTGCCACCTTGCCCTAGCTCCCCTTATTTTTATAATACAATTTTGTAGCTGGAGTAACTGATTCATAGGAGTAGCCACTGGAACCTCCAAATTCCTGACTATCACACTAGTACTAAGCCAAGAACCATTCATTTGCTTCATGAACACCTTGATGCTTTACACTGACCACATACTGAATTTTCATTAACAACTCCTTCTCACTGGATGAGCATCTTTATCACTGGCTAAGGCACTCAAGTTTCAGAAGTGGCTTTTTACAACAAACTCCCATGTACAGTGGTTTAAGGCAAGATTTAGTGACATAGAAAGGTAGAGACTCATCCCTGCCGAAGCAGGTCCTAACAGTCTGCATTTCTCAATCAGCAATGAACAGTATAAGGCAGCACATAGGTTTTTCAAACCGACTACGTTTATCCACTGAGTTAAATTGCTGTCACTGGAGGCATATTCTATGTCCTATTATTTCTTTCTTTTTCTTTTGCCAGTATCTACCTAGTCCCAGTCCACCTGGAAGTCACTATGTGGACCAGGCTGGCCTCAGTCTCACAGAGATCGGTCTGCCTCAGTCTCCCAAGGGTTGGAATTAAAGGCGTGTACCACCACGCCCAGTGTCTATATCCTATTCTTAAATCTATCTGTATCCATAATAATTACTCAATTAGTATTTACTAACTGGGGGACAGCTCTACTTTGCTCATTTTATGTCTCCTGGAAACTGACTTCATACAATGTTTTGAAAAACAAAGCTATTTAAAATGACTAATCCCTCTTGGATGTGCTTTCTGCTTTGACCCAAATTAGGCATTAATATTTCTTAACTCTCATTCAAAGCCAGAAAGTTCTGAGGTGGATTTCTCATAGATCTATAGTGAACACCAGGGCAACTCCCAAAGGGCAGACTCAGGGTGGCTGTGACCGCTGCTGCGGCCCTAGCACCAGAACAGTGCTGGACACAAACCAGATGTGAACTACATGTATACTGAATAAATGAATAAGTTCCTAGAAAATACCGGGGTAGTCAGAAATTAACCATTTAGAGTTTAGAAGAGATTAATTCTGTGGCTTGTCTAAGATAATGCTTACTTAGCCAAAGATGATGTCATTCTTTCTTCTTTTTCTTTTTTTCCAGACAGTCTTGGTCTCACTATGTAGCCCAGGCTTGCCTCAAGCTCCTGATCCTCTTGCCTCTGCTTCCCAAGTGCTGGGATGCCAGCCATCGCGCCCAGTATGTTATCTTGCTTTCATGAGGCTGTGCCCACATACCTTTCACAGTTATGGCCCGTAGTGTAGTCCTGGCAGCTCAGACACTCCCCTGTCACTGAGTCACAGTCTTCAGCATGACCGTTACATTGGCAGGGCTGGCAGCTGGGGAAGCCCCAGTAGCCAGGTAGGCATCGGTCACACTGCCGTGCGTATATTCCCTGGAAACAGTGACACTGGCCAGTGACAGCATCGCAGAAGGCACTGACAGATCCTTGCAGGTGGCAGTCACAAGCTGTAGACACAAGGCAAACAAAGAACTCTTTATCCCAAACTTCCCTACAATAAGCAGTGAGAGGAGCAAACTATGCAGAACTTGGGTCTAACAAAGATTTATTTGGTCTGTTATTTGTAGGTAGCTCTGCTTTGAAATTAAAATTACATTTTTTTTTTCTCCATAGTTATGATGAGATGGTGGTAAATAAAGCAAGTGCTGAAGGAATGATAGAAATTATAAGAAATCAGTGTTCTGTAAATGGTGGGCACTGCAGGACCTGCTGATTGGTCAGGAAAAAAAAAAAAAAAACTTATCTGAGAAGAATGACACAACCAAAGAGCTCTGCAGAGGGAGGGAGGAAAAAACAAGACAGCCACAATAATGCTTCTGTGACCTCGGAACAGCACTGTTCAGACACAAAGGGCAGCTGTAGTTGATGTCTAGTAAGTAAAATATAGTATAGATGTTCATAAGGATTTTAAGTTATGTGATGGATTGAATTATCTTTAAGCCATTCAGGAGATTTCTATGGAAGATCTGCGATCTAAACTGTTAATGTTAGCTATTTCAGAGAACTTGCAAAGAATGTCTAGTTCCTGTGTGTCTTAGGAGTTACTAAATAAGAAATGTGCATTATTACCTGTCAACTTTTATGAGAACTTTTGCAAACGAATCTGTAAGCAGGTAGCTTATATAGAGATTGAGAATGTGAGTCCCTTTTGTTTAAATTTTAATGTTTTAATATTTATTACTTTTTTTTTTTTTAAAGAACTCTTTAAATAGAGATACATGCCCTCATAGGCACTCGACCCCAGTTCATAATGTTTCAATAGCTTCAGGGTGAAGCATTGCCTATAGAAGTTAGGGAAGCCCCAGGATCACTAGGTTCATCTGAATTCATTACAAAGCTTCTTAATACACCTACGTTTGCATCCATTGGGGCCAAAGCCAAAGGTGCCCGGGGCACACCTGTCGCAGGTTCTTCCAACCACATTTGGCCGGCACTGGCACTGGCCTCCGTTGGGGTCACACACAGAACTCAGGGAACCCTGAGGGTCACATTCACAAGCTGCAGGGAGAAGACAGGTCAGACTGATGACATGGGCAGCACATCACACCTGCCCTGGAACTGGTCCTCTGCCTCCCCTCAAACTCTCCCTGACCCTTTCACCCCTTTTTTACTTTGTCTCCTTAAAAATGTCAGTTAAAAAATAAAATCACCCTATGCTGACTGGGAGAGTGCAAACAGGGTAGTACTGGCAGATCAAAGCAGTTTCTCTAGGCAGGAGGGTGTAAAGTTTTCTCCCCTTTCCTCCATAGCTCAGATATCAGAGGACATTAGACCTCTGTAACTCTTGGGAGTTGGCCTGACCTTTCACAGACAAAAACATATCTGATGCCTCTGATTCTCAAACCCCCATGTCTATAGCCTACAGGCTACATCCGACATAGTTCTCCCTAGTTACCTCTTATTTGTATATTTCTTTTAAAGATTTATTTTTATTATTTAAAATTGTGTGTATGTGGGTGGGGTGTGTGTGCACATGAGTGCAGGAGCCTACAGAGGCTAGAGGTATTGGATTCCCCTGGAGCTGGAGTTACAGGCAGTTGTGAGCTACAGGATCTGGGTGCTGGGGACCCAGAGCAATATGTACTCTTAACCACTGAGTCATCTCCTTAACCCCTTTATAAATCCTTAAATACTGATTCCATCTTCAATGGCGCTTGATCACTAAAACATTTATAAAAATAAAGACAAACCCATGTTGAGACACTAAGTCTTGTGTGCTGTCTCACACAGACCTTCAGGACATGCATCCTATTACACCACCTGGTGCCAAACACATCCTGTAGCCACTGCAGCTGCTAAGCGACACCTACCGAGGCCTGTTTGGTGAATCAGGGCAGAAATGCTGAAGATGATGTTTCTGCAGACATCCGTCATTGGTGTCTTCACCACACTTCTGCTGTTCTCCAGACACCGGTACCTCTGGAAGGTTTCCCAGACACTGTTGGTGACCTCCCCATCTCCTGAGCCTCCAACGGTGAAGATGTCCAGGGACTTACAGTAGGGCATGAGAACTAGCTGCAGGGGACGAAAACAACAGAATGTCCTCACAGAGGTGCCCGCATCATCAGGTAAATCCAGTAATCATGTCTAAACCCCCATGCTGTGCTCCTCCCCCAACACTGTTCTGCAAATCTTCCCAGTCTTAAAGACTCTGGCCAGAAAATACCAAGATATACTTCACATTGCTTTGTGGGTCCTGAAATAATGTTACTTCATGAAGCACCTCATGTTTGGAGGGAAGTGGGTTGAATGCATCCTTCCCACAAGTTAGACTATTATAAACAAAGAAACTGGAGGGTAGAGGACTCATTCTGTCTCACCGCCTGGCACTGCCCCTCCATGCAACGCAAGGCAGCAGCTGGACACTTTCTTGCGTGTGTGGAAAGGAGCCTGGCACTTACTGAGTCGATGAGCGTGTAGGGGCTCTCCACGTCACTATCAGAGGAGGTGTACTGTGGCAGCTCCAACCTCACAGTGTAGTTCATCCCCTTCTCAAAGCACACTGGGCGAGGGAGAACCACGTATCTGCCAAGTCAAGAGAGAAGAATGACAAAAAACAGCTTTTAAGCTTGATGAAAAATAAAAGCTCTTTGGTGATAATTCCAATGGAAAACTTCCGTAACCAAGGCTTCCCTCTGAAATGGTAACTTGATTTGCAAGGTACCAGAAAGATGAATGTAGGTATTGGTTTTATTGTGCTGCAAACCATTGTCACACTGACCTTGAGCCTGGTGATAAGGACACCACCTGATTGTCATCATCAGGAACAGTGTTACCACATCGGCTGCTGGTTGGAATCTTCCCAGGTCGCTGGACGGTGATGACAGCTTTCTCCCAGTGGTCAGGCAGCTAGAGCAGGAAACAAACAACTGAAGGGAACAGCTGCATGAGCCCACTGCAGCCCATCCAGTTAGGAAGACCTCTCCAAACTGGTCAATTACCAAGTTTAAACAGAAAACACAGGCTGCTTTCACTTCCCTCTGTCACTTCCTCTGCTACTAAGCTCCAGCCCGAATCCCTTCAACTCTTCTCCTTGCCTCTTCCCAATGTGTCTTTCTGTCTGCTCTCAAACCGCTCATGTAATAACAATCATACCCCCCCCCCCCAATAATATACAGTCCAAATGCCTTTGCTGGTCCTGGCATTTTTCCCAAGAGCAGCTGTAACCACATCTAGCTCTGTGAAGGATTCTCAACGAACACCTCTTCATTTCTGCTCCTTTCTTCACTTTCTATCAGTATGCCAAACTCCACTCACATACTGTATGGAACCAAGCACTGAAGAGCCTGAGAGAAGAGGACTGAGTCCCAGGCTAGCCTTGGCTGCAAAGCAAGACCCTGTCTCTAAAGAAAAATACAAATTAACAAAAATTCATACCCATACTATAAGGCCTAGGTTTGAGTCTGTTTGAAACATTCTAGAAGCCCTAGCTCAGTGTGCCTGGTATATGACTTGTTCCATCTTCTGGTGCCATCTTCAATTCTGCTGTCATGCTTCTAGACTTTCACAGCAGTTGGGGGACAGCCACTGTCAGGCCTTAGGAGGAGAGTTTCTCATACACTCTTACTACCTTAACACTGTCAGGCCCCACAAGAGATCACTAAATGTTTGAGAAGCTTGATTCAAGGTAGATAGAGAAGATTGCAAAGCCAGTGGCTAATCTATTCCAATGCAAACCTGACCATTCACAGAAAAATCTAGCATCCATTAGAAGTACTGCTAACACTCTACCCTGCCTCACTTCACACACACACTTCCGCCCCCCCAGGGCCACTGAGGGCTTCTTTCTTCACCTGTGGCTCATAGCGAATTAGGATGTCATACTCCATGGAATAGGGTATGTTGTCAATGAAAAACTCCAGGTAAGCCCCCTCAGGCACACGGACAAAGCCAGCTCCGGTCCAAGATGGAGTCCGGTCCTGAATGTATTGCCGCTCCACCACGCTGACTCCCTAAAGACAGAAGGAACACTAGTTATGCCTTACAGGAAATGGCATTGAGATACATTTCACAGCCAAAGAAGTCCAAGGATTCAAAATGTGGCTATATTCTGTTTCTTACAAACTTCCCAGAAGATGTAAAATTTAATATATAAACAGGTAATTGGTTTGCTTTACTTTGTGGTTAGAGTAGTCTTGTGACATTGGAGATGGAACACCAAAGGTGGGGATCTACCTTACATGACATAGGCAGGGGGATAAATATAAAAAGAAAATCCCAACTGCTCATCAGCATGGCTAACAGTGATGAAGTACTCCCTGGATTCTCCAAGGCCAGCCCCATATCTACTAGTTTGTCCTCCTATCCTAAGTACATGCTAATGAGCGCTCTCTACCAATGAATCCATTCTGATGAACTACAGACACAGCTACTACACAGAAGTCGTGGCTGGTCATTTCCAAAGATGGCCATCATCATTTGCTTTCTTCCTTATACCTATGAGGAGCTTTACCCACCAAGAAGCACAGCCAATGTTACCCTCCCTGTGAACAATGCTAACCTCAGATTTGTGACTAATAGAATGTCAGAGGATGACATTTTAGGACTTAGAGATCTGGCAGTTTGTTACTTCCTCACTAGAAGCCAGAAGTCAAGTGACAAGTCTCACTGTCCTGATCCTGCCATGCTGTGAGGAACCTCAAGAGAACAGCCTGGAGAGGTCAGGTGGGGAGAAAGAGCTCTCTTGCTGTGCCAGTCATTGACGCTAAAGTGCCAGGCAGACATTTTATGTCAGTACGTTTTGGGATGCTGAAACACATTTGAGCATACATGATGTCAGATCTACAATAACTCTGGAGCACAAATAGAATAATGGAAAATACTTAATCGTGCAGACATATTAACCAAAAGCTTTATTAGGAAATGCTCCAAAGTCTACTTGTGAGTCCCAGATTGACTTAGTTTTAAATAAAAATGTTTTCAAGAAAGCATGTCTCCGCCCTTATTTTATGTTCACCAATGAAAACTATAAAATGCTTCTTAAACAGCATCTTTAGAAGCACAGATATGTCACAACAGTCCCCCATGAGATGCTGCTTTGCCAGTCTGCCACACTTCCCTACTTACAGGCCCCAAATTGCCTTCCTCAGCTTCATAGATGTAGTGGTCCAGAGTGGTGAAGTAGTAACCGGATTCCACCTCGTTGCACTGCCGCCCAATCATATGAGGCCGGCAGGAGCACTGGCCTGACTCCGCAGAGCAGCTATGGGAAGGAGAGAGCAACTGAGCTTACTGTGGGCATAAAACTAACCCACTGGATGCAGTCCTGTATTTGCCATTAAATATATTGTGGCATAAGATGCTTATGCAGAATTTTTATTTCACTCAAAAAGTAAGTGCGTGGAAAAATAATACCTGTAAATGAATCCAAAAGTTAGCCTAAAAACACGACCCCGAACATTCTTTGTGGTCATTTTGGTTTGACCTCTCTTCCCCACTGCTCCCTCTCTGCAGCATGTTGAGACTTTCCACAGATACAAACTTTCTTCCTTTGGCATCTTGTATCTTTTGCTTCATCTCCTTTCCTTTGCTTCAGACCTACTTACCCAGCTCCTTGAAGGACATCTTCAATTTGGCTGTCCCAGAGGTGTCCCGAACCAATGGCTCCAAAAGGCATCGCTTGATCCCTCCCATGACCTCTACTGGGATGAAGGCAGCCCACCCCACACTGAGGCAACAAGAACCAACTACTGGGACCTGACCCTTTCCCACAGGCTGTGCCTGCTTTTTTCCTACTGTCAGCAAAGCCAGTGACTTTCTTCTCATTGATCTCCTTTTTGTCAAAGTTGGAACCTCTTAACCCAGGCTACAACCCCTCTGCCCAGCTGCCCCATGTAAACTTTCTAGGATGCACCAACCAGATAAGTTCCTCGCTCAATGGCCTTGAGGAGCTGCACTCCGCCTTCTAGTCAGGCCCTTTTCCAGGCTCACCTCTCCTAGACCTCTCCGACCACACTGGATACTTGCAATTTCTCAACTACACTAGGTGACTTGGTCTCCCTTTGCTTACCTTGTTCCTTCAGCCTAGAATGATCTCTCTATCCCTATAACAAAGAACCTATAGATGGAGACTCAACTCCCCTGTCGTGGCATTTCCTGACTACCAGCCCCCATTCCACAGAGCAAACTTTCTCCTTCATGCCACAACCTCCTTGAGCGACAAATGATGTCTCTTTTACCTCTGTATGCATAACACCCACAACAAACCTTTAGAGAAGGCATGCATTCCTTCAAGTTGAGGCACGGAGTCTTCAGATCCTTCTCTCCAGAGTCTAACCTAACTTTCCTAAGGTTTATTTGTCAGTCTTATTTTTTTCTTAAGATGTAGTTGTCTAAACAGTACACCTTGAAGCCATGCTCCTCCTTCCTCAGCCTCCTGATTGCTGGGATTACAGACTGTACTACTACCACACCTGGCTTCATGTCTCCATTTCCATTCCAAAAGAAGTCAAGATGTGATTTACAACTGTATTTAGCCCACTCCCAAAGTTCCATCTGGTTTTCTCATTCCAAAGCTCATCTGAAATCAAGCACTGAGGCAAGCTACAACTCTCAGGACGATGTAACAGGCCAAGGCTTGTTTAAAATGTCCCAAATGACTGTCACGGTCCAGTGGACATCCTCCTTATATATCATGTCATTATCCCGCAGGAACAGGAATTCGAAACACCACAGGGCCAGCTCCCAGGGGAGGAAAACCTGTTCTAATTAGGATCCAAAATTCAGCTATCAGAGATTGCATCATGGGGGCAAAAGAAACACCCCCGCTCCCAGCAGATGTTTACTAAAGAAGCAAACGTCGGGGCTGGAGAGATGGCTCAGCAGTTAAGAGCACTGGTTGTTCTTGCAGAAGACCCGGGTTCGAATCCCAGCACCCACATGATAGCTAACAACTGTCCATAACTCCAGTCCCAGGGGATCGGACAGCCTCTTCTGACATCCACGGGCATTGCACGACATGGGTGCACTGACCTACATGCAGGCAATACATGCATACACATAAAATAAAATTTTTTTAAAAAAGGAAGCAAATGCCTAAAACATGAATTACCAAAGAAGATGACAGCTCCCTCGCTGTCATCAGTGACAAGCAATGAGGGTTAGGTTGGTGATACCCATGTGTTCCCGAGCCTACCTTTCCCCGGCAGCACCATTCTAAACAAGCAACAATCCCAGGAGGACCTGATCACATGGAAGGACCTAGAAAGACCTCACTTCTGGTAACTCTGTGACGACAAGTTTTTGTGGCCATTTCAGATCACCTCCACCATTAAGCAGGTCTCCAAGTCCACAACGACTGCTTCAACTACCCTGTGGCTCTAAGAGTCCCCACAAAGATGGCCTTCAGCCCTAAAGCTCTCAGCACCCCATCTCTGCTGTGCTCAATTCTCCAAGGCTAGCCATCACGGGATGCTCCCATGGTCAGCCTGGCTGCTCTCTAATTTGTTCTGTCCTTAAATGTTCATCACTACTCACCCCATCTTCTCATTCTCTCCCTAAACGCTCAGCAGATTTCAAATTCTTTCTAACGGTGTCTGTGAGATACAACTTTATTCTTTCTTAATCCCAACATTTGAGTCTTCTTTCAAAATGTTTCTCCACTTGGCAGCCTCCTCTCGTGTCACTGCCACTATCTTAGTTCAGTGCCTGTTGCCACAGCAGCTTCTTAAACTGACATCTCCCTGTGTCCACCTTCCCACACCTCTGCTTCCACAAAACCTGAAGGTGTTTCTCTGTACCTAATCATATCAGATTATGAAACTTCTGCTGGGCTTGCTGCCGTCCTGTCCCAACAGCATTCCCTGAAAACAGCTGCTTCTTTTCCAGGCGCTGCCCTGTGCCTACAGAGGAGCCACACTCCTTGTCCTCTTCAGCAAATGTTTACTGAACAAATATTGTTCCTGCAAACTTTGAGCTGGCATCAGGGCCCTCACTTTTAGTCCACTGTATCATTCTTCCAAATCAGTCCTTACACTTCTTTGGTAAGAACATTATTTCCGGATAAATGATGTTGGGGAGAAGTGCAAAGGGGAAGGGAGAGGAAGAAAGAGAGGGAAGGCTGGGGGAGGTCCCTGTCCTCAACAACTTAGAATCTAATTGGGAAGATAAAAAACAAAGCAATTAACCAAGATCAAATGCTGCCAGGAACAAAGCACTCTGGGTGAACAGGAAGATGTACTTCATATGATGGAGAAGGTTAGGGGAGGTTTCATGGAAGATGTGGCCCTGAAACTTGAGGAAGATTCTGACAGGCAGGGAAAGGGCAGGAATGGTGAGAGAAAGAGATGGAAGATGTCGGCAGATACAGCAAAGATCAGAGCAGACCTCCACCCCACCAGACCCACTCTCATCCCTCCACTTTGACCCTTTCCTCCAGCTAGAAGGCCCTCCTCAATGTGCTGTTAGGCATTCAAACCTCACTCTGCTTTTACAACTCCTGCCTAAATGCTATCTCTTCCCCAACAAGAGAAAAGATGACATATAACGATTATATTCTGTGTCTACTTAAAAAGTTACATGACAGAAATGCTATACTTTATAATTTTTTAATACTCTCCACAAGTTTCTCTGTAAATGAAATACAAATTCAACCTGTTGAACCAGTAAAATAATGACCTAAAATAAAGTTCCGTTCTGTGCGAGGCAGAGCCTCCGAAGATACTTTTGTCCTCATGTCTGGAATCTGTGATTCGTGACCTCACGCGGCAGAAAGCACTTTGCAGATGTGAATAAGGACCCTGAAATGTGGGAGATACCATAGATTATCTAGGTGGACTCAATCTAATAACGTAAGTGATTAAAAGTGAGAGGGGCAGGCAGAAAATTGGGTCAGAAAGCTGTGACATAAGGAATTGACAGACCCTACACAGCTTTAAAGATGGAGGAAGGGGGCTGTGAGCCAGGGAATGTGGGCTGCCTCTAGAGGCTGGGAATGGTGTTTAGATATCAGCCAGCCAGAAAGTGGGAACATCATCCTACAGCTGCAAGTAACTGCTAGACTCTACCAGAAACTTGAATAGGCTGGAAATAGTCGCCCCTATGGTCCACAGAAAGCAATGTACCCTACCAACATCTGTCTGCAATCCACCGAGAAGTCTGACCTACCCAACTACAAGATAACAAGTTTATGGTGTTTTCAGTCATTAAAATGCAGTAATTTGTTCTGACAACAACAAAAACTAACAGTGGCTCTGTTTCTCAATAGGTCAAGGTCAAGATTATTTAACACAGATTTATTCTCGTAAATACAGGAATTTAAAAATTCTGTTGGAAGCAATTATTTTTGTCTACATTCAAATGAGAAGGAAAAGTGAAAGTTCAACTTTTCTCTGTTAATGATGAATTATTCAGAGAAAAATATTAAAGTATAAAATGCATCATTCCTAAGTATCAACTGCTATTCGGCACTGCCATCTCCTGCATAACTGATTCCAAGGAAGAGCTGGCTCCTGGGGACCAGCACCATCCATTCCTTTCTTGATGTCATCACTACTTTCTAACAGGTAGGAACAATGCTCTAGAAACCCTTGTATGTCCATCTCTCATAGCATCTAACCAAGGGTTAGATAACGCATTCAGAGTATAGATCAAAGTGTCTAGTAAGCTGTGCTCTGGTTTCAAAGTTGGTGAATTTCCTCCCCTCACTGTTGGAGCACTACATGACTGGGCTGGTGCCAAGGGAGATGCAGAAACATGAGACACAATTGCCATTTAGAGAGCTAGTAATACAAACAACCATAAAGCAAAGCAGAATAAAGTGAGTGCTAAAGGGGAGGCAGGAGCAGAGCAATCGCAGAAGAGTCAGAATTGGGGCAGGAGCCTCAGGGAAAAAGGACAAGTCTTCCACAGTGGAAGCGACAGGCTGCAAGCCAGACACGAAGGGCCTGTCTAGCCAATGAGATCATTTTGAAGGATGCTGCAAAGATGTTTATATTTTTCAACATTTCAAAACATTTTTAAGTACTGTTTACCTAGCAACCACTGCCACTAATTCTTATTTATTCATTAATGCAGGCAATTTAGACAAAAATTCATTAACGTGGCATGAGTTATATTAAATTATTAGGTCTTAGTTCTTTAAATATTTAAAGCCTCAGATTAGTTGTCAAATAATAGACCTGGATGACCAAGCTTTTACTGTATAACCCCAAATCCATTTGGTTCACTAAATAAAATATTTTAAAATGTTTTTCACTTTAAATGACTTATATTTGATTCTATTCCTAAGTGAAGTAAGGGGTCACATTTGGAGACTGCCTTATCCGCACCATGCATATTTAGTTACTGCATCTTAAAAAGGTTTTGCTTCTCAAGTTCTTCTTTTTTTAATTTTGTTTCTTTAATATTTTCTTTATTACTTTTATCTTATGTGCATGAGTGTATGCCTGCATGGGTGTAAGTGCACCCGTGTTGTGTAATGCCCATAGGGGTCAGAAGGTGTCAAATTTACTGGAACTGAAGTTAAGGACAGTTGTCAGCTGCCATGTGGGTGCTGGGAACCCAACCCAGGTCCTCTGCAAGAGCAGCCAGTGCTCTAAACCACTGAGTCATCTCTCTGGACCCTCTCAGGTTCTTTTACTCAATCAACACTTAATACATGTTCACAGAAAAGTGAAGGAAGGGTAGGGTCTGGTGAGATGGCTCAGTGGTTCAAAGTGCCTGAGGCCAAGCCTGATCATCTCAGTTTGATTTCTTGGACCCACAAGGTAGAGGCAGAAAACCTGCTACTGATGGCTGTCCTCTGATCTATACTACACTACACACACACACACACACACACACACACACACACACACACACACACAAAATATAAAAAAAAAAAAAAAATTAAAGAAAAGTGAAGAACATCAGTTAAAAGATATCAGCATACAATGGTGTCTGAGGGACCAGCCTGAGTGACACTAAAGAGCTCCTCTTAGAGGCAACATTGAAAAGGTATACCACAATACTCTAACAACGCGTAGGCCTGGGAGGCATCTATAAAGGCTCTTTTCCCCCACCATGGACAGGTGTCTCACCAATCATGCCACCTGCTTTAAAATTCTCACTGAAAGTGTCTGTTTCACAAACTCTTTTGATAAACATATTCTGGTGTTTGTAAGTTTTTGCAGGAGAGAGCAGAAGACAGGCCAGGGTGGAGACCAAGACAGGAAATACATGTAGAGCAGAGAAAAGGAGGAAACGAATGGAGACCATTGAGGGTAAAGGAACATCGGGCATTCCTGAGTTTATGACAGGAGAATTACATCAGCCACCTTCATCTGCCCAAGGACTTGGGGTTATGACAACTCCAAAGGGGGGGATCAGCCACTAAAGATGGAAAGTCGTACAGAAAATCAGAGAAGGAATTCCATGTAGGACAGCACTGCTTTTCCTCCAAGCTTTTATGCAACCATCCCAGCTGCCTTTCCTCTGGAGTTTTCTAAGAACAGAAATTCTCTGGAGTCAGAGGCCACAGGCTGTAATGTCTCCAGCGCACTCTAGAACAGAACAAACTCAAATAAAGAGGCCAAACAGAATGCTTTCTTGTGACCTAAAATCTCATGTCTTCCCAGCAGTTGACTATGGGGTTTGGAAATAACCTTGTAAGAGAGTCAAGTTTTGAGCACACAAAGCTTGCTCAATGAATTCAGCATGTTCTCTGAGGGAAGATTGGGAACTACAAGGAAACATCTGTCGATTCTCCCTGTGGTCACACTGTCCCCACCAGATGTTCAGACTCTGATCCACTGAGACACCAAAGTTCTTCTGGACTTAAAAATGGTTGACTCAATTCCCACAAAATGAGCATCTTGCTAATAGATTTATATTATAAATTTTGGTAGAGATTCATGTTTCATCAATTCAGAGAAAAACAGCATATTTTATGACTGTATGTAAACCTTAGGAATAGACTGAAAGTAACAAAGAAATAAAATGGAAAGATTCTTCTCACAATCAAGTAAGAGTCCATTTTTTTTCTATTACACTGCTGAAAAAGAAAATATTTGCTGATACCAGCTGAGGCTGGGGATGGGGTACTTTTATAACTGAGGGGTAAGAAAATCAACTAGTATAATCTGCCTGGAATAGTATGACATCTCTGTTAGAATGGAAGGTTCTTGGCTTCAGCAGTTTCACCACTGATAACCTGGTCTTCAGAGGTATTTACAAGCATTCATTAAGACAAAGTACAGACTATGGAAATAATGAAATAAATCACTGTATTTTCACATGATAGCTACAAAAGTTATTGAAAAGAAAGAGGTGGATGAACGTAAGTGGATAAGAAAAAAGGTTCTACAAATGAAAAGAGTAAGTTTCAGAATAACACATTCATCTCTTGTAAAAAATATGAAAAAGGTTAAGTGGAAAATCATGGGCTATTTTTCTCTTTGAATTTGTTTGTCAAAACATAAATAAAGAAGAGTCTGGGGAGATGGCTCAGTGGTACACAAGAGATGCCAAAACCCTTTAAATGTCCGGTGGGTGTGGCATCCCATCTGGAACCCCAGCTTCATTACGCAGAAATGGAATTCCCAGAACAAGTTAAGTTAGCTGGGAAGACTAGTCCTATAGGTGAGCTCTGGTTTGATGGAGAGACCCTGTCTCAAAGAATGAGGGGGAAGAGTAATCAAGGAAGATTCCTAACATCAACCTCAGGCCTCCACATGCACATGTACACATGTGGACCCGCACCCCCCCATACACGTGCTCCCTCACATGCGAACATGCATACATATAGATAAACATACCACATAACTTATTACAGACATCTATTCTTAGACATTTAAAGGTACATAATGGGCCAGGTGTGATGGCACACCCTTTTGATCCCAGCACCAGGGAGACAGGTGGATGAATCTCTGAGTTGAGGCCAGTCTAGTCTACATAGTGAAACCCTGTCTCAGAAAAAAAAGAAAAAAAAAAAAAAAAAAACCTAAGATGTCATTTAAAAAGAAATGAGAAGCTGGGTGTGGTGTTGCATGTTTTTAATCCCAGCACTCGGAGGCAGAGGCAGGCTGATCTCCCTGAGACAGAGGTCAGCTTGGTCAAGAAATAAGAAAAGTTAATTTTTAACAGGCAGACCAAACTGTTCTCATTTAAGGATTGACAAGAAGCTGCTAATTAGAGGCACTTCTAATGGCTGAGGGGAAAGTGGGAGGAGATAGACCCTGAGAAGAAATGGGTTTGCAGTTCACTTTATACCTGTCTGAGCTATTTTTTTTTTTTTTTTCAAACTACGGACATGTGTGACTTCCACAATTTAAAAAAAATATGGAAAAGTAAAAGCACAAAACCAATTAACAACACGACAAAATCAAGAAATATAAACATATTAGATTTCAGAGCTAACTCCTAGCATGACAGAAGTCCTTGAAAACACTGAGCTCATAGGTACAAATGATTATCGGGTATTTAAACCAAACATGAACTTCCTTTGCAAATCTTAAGTGACAACAGAACCCTAGGCTTCTAGAAGTCTTTTGAGTTTCCTCAGAACCTGGGTCAGAGTGCCAGTGACACTCCACTCACTCACCTGTTGTTTAATGCTCCCCCGAGGTCACAGTCACAAGGTCGACATCCATCCAAATCGTTGCTTAAGCCCCAATGCTGTGGCTACAGAACAAAAGATTAAATATGTAAGCGTGGGTTCCTGTGACTGCACAAGAGACAAGCAAGGGGCAAGTTACAGCGTGCCCAGATTTCCACCAAATGTTTATTTCCACTGTGAAAGCAGACAGAACACAGGGATATTCTGAACCAAAGAAACCCAAGTGCTAGACCTCAGAGTAAGAGGGCTGTCTTGCTCCCAGCAAGCAGTATAGAGACCAATTTTCTTCATTTGAATTACTCTAGCAGTAAGAAAAATATGGCAAATATTTAGCATGCCTTTACATTTTCCTTCAGTTCAGTCTGTCATAAATCCCACAAGGAGAGCCTTTAGGATTCATGTACGTGGAAACACAGCAGAAAACAAGGGTTATTCTCACAACAAGAAGTCAGGACACTACTGGGCCTTAGGATGCTAGCCATACAGGGAAGATCTCTGCACTAAAAAAGTGAGCAGATTTTTATCTGCTCAAAGGCTCACTCAATTTAAATCCGACATTCAGAAATGTATCTAAGAATCTATCAGGATTGTATACAACCATACAAATTTAGTGGTCATGAACATACATTATGTATGGGGCAGGTGGATCCCCTAAACAAAACTCAACAAAGGCAACATAAAAACACTGTAGAAGACACAGGATAATTTTTAAACTACTTTTTGTAAGTATTCCATCTGGGGCTGGGGATGCAGCTCAGTGGTAGAGCACTTGCTCAGCATGCGTAAGATGTGGGTTCAATGAATAGCCCCCCCCACCCCCTCTTCTACAAATTTACTTGAACCACTAACAATTAACATTTTGGTTATATTTCCTCCAGATTTTGTTTGCCCTGATGAAATTTTTCCTACATAATCAAAGTATTATTCACACCTGTGGCCTCTTGGCTCTGTTTTGTCTTGTTTCTTAGTTTAACAAAACAAGCGTTTCTTTGCCTTACTGCCGTTTTCAGCAGCAACCAAGTATCACATTGTATGGAAGTCCCCAAGTTTACTCAAGTATTTTCCCACTCCTGAGTCCATGTCTACTGCCATGATTAATAAAGACGCAATGAGTCTGGAGGGAATATATCTTGGTCCAACTTTCTGATGATTTCATTAGGATTCTCAGAAGTGGGGTCACTGGGTTAGGAGCATGTACATTTTTGTTGGCTTCGGAATCATCTCTGCAAATGCTTTCCAGAGTAGGAGCCAATCTGCAGTCCTGTCAGCAGCTAACAAGTAGCAGCACCTCATTACATCCTCACTAACAGCACTTTGATTTTAAAGATTAAAATCTTTTCATGTGTATCAATGTTTTGCCTGCATGTATTCATATGCATCATGTCTGTGCCTAGTGCTAACAGGAGGCTGGGAGCCACCACGTGGATGGTGGGAATTGAACCCAGGTCCTCTGCAAAAGCAGCCAGTGCTCTTAACCGCCGACTCATCTCTCCAGCCTCAGCATTTTCTTTTTTTTGTTTCTTTGTTTTCTGTTATTGTTTGGTTTTTTTGAGACAAAGTCTCCCTGTAGCTTTAGCTAGCCTGGAACTCACTATGTAGGCCAGGCTGGCCCCAATCTCACACAGATCTGCCTGCCTCTGCCTCCTGAATGCCTGGATTAAAGAAGTGTGACACCACACCTGGCCAGCATTTTCATTTTTAAAAAACTGTTCATTTGGCTACAAAAGTGGTGTTCTATTGGGGTTTTATTTATAATTCTAACAGTGAACAGCTTGTCAGATTATTCACTAGTAATTCCTGCTTTATAACTTTTCTACTTGTGTCTCTTAGCATTAACACATAAGGATGATGGTAAAATCTGTGATGGAAAAGCATTCCATATTAAAACATTATGCCAGTGATGATGGTGCACATGTGCCATATGAGGACTCTGGTTGTAGACATGAGAGGACTGTGAATTCAAGGTGAGCTGGGCTACATACCACAGACACAAAAACAAAAACAAAGCAAGCATATTCACAAACTACTTATCCCATGAGATTAGGATTTACTTACCAGGCACTGGTCACAACGTTGTCCTGTCACCAGGCGCTTACAGTAGCAGTAACCAGTCTCAGAGTCACAAGGATTCCCGCCAGGAATTGTCCCCAGGGGATTGCAAGCACAAGCTTTATCAAAGACAAAATGAAGCAAAGAACACAATGCAAGTGAGTCCCAAATGGTGGTTTGGCCATAGAATTACAAAGTAAGAAGGGAACTGTGTCCCTGGGAGAAATCCCCAATTGTGTACTGAACTGACTTACATTTACAACCAAATGGATCTTCAGCACTTAAGTCATAGAAGCCTTCTTTGCAAACATCACAATGTTCTCCTTCCACATGTAATTTGCACCGACACTGCCCGGCAATGAGACCAGCAGAAAAATCAGTGTAACTGTCACAGATTCCTTCATTCATAGAACCAGCTGGATCACAGGCACATTCTAAGAAGAAGAGCACCATGTTAAATGCACCAGGAAGCACGCCAAGCTTTTGTATAAATATGTATGTTCTCCACCCTCCAAAGCCCACCAAAGTGAACTGAAGAACGCCTAGTTAGCAAGTAAATGCCTCTCCCAACATCTAGACAGTGATTAACAATGCTGGCTCTGTCGTGCAGAGCTTCAGCTCTGAGATTAGTGTTGACAGATACTCCCTGTGAAAAGCAATGGAAGCAGGTTCCAGGTGTGACATCTCCCAACGTACGTTCACAGAGATTTGGGTCTCGGATGTCTCTCTCTGGGTGCTGGAAGTAGAACGGTTTGCACTGCTCACAGTTGCGTCCCATGGTGTTGTGCTGACAGTTGTCACATACTCCTCCACTGACATTCCCAGTGGCCAGGAAAACCGCCATGTCAAAGTGACATGAGCTGGAATGTTCATTGCAGTTACATTCTGTGTGAAGAGACCAATATTAAGAATAGCCTTCTAAATCAATTTACCACTGGAGGATGGAGCTCATTTAGCAAATCAGGGGCTGAGTTCAGGTGAAAGCAATCAGCAAGAAGGCCCTGGAGGTGAAAAGGGACATATGCCACACTGACCCTGGTTGAAACCTCAAGTCAGGCTGGAAACTTTAAAAATGTGAATTCTATGAACAATTATTGCTATTAAGAATGGAAATCGCTTGGGGAAAGTCCCCAGGGAAACATAAGCTCAGGAGGCATTGACATTTCAATATGAGGCTTATAGGTTAAAGGCCTGGCTGGGAAGCAATTGGATCACAAAGATTCTGCCTTCACACATGGCTTAATCCGTGGATAGACTCCTCAGTGGATGGCATTATTGCAAGGTGGTAGGAACCAGGAGGGCAGAGTCTTTTGGAAGAAGGAGATGACTTGGGGTGGTCTCTGAAGGCTGTTATCTGTCCCTCTGACTTTCTCTGCCACAGACCTTCTTCCATGTGTTTCTGCCTTACCAAGACTTCAAAGCAATGGCACCAAGTGACCACAAACTGAACCAGGAGTAAAAATAATTCTTTGCTCCTTTTATTTGATTTACTCAGCTATTTTTTCAGTGATGAAAACTTACTAACACAGGAAGAAATTTGCCATTCCGCTGAGGGTACCTTTAGCCCTGCAGACTGGAATGGATCGAAGTATTTCTATTACTCTAAAGGCCATTCTAGGTGATGCATTCCTAGGAAAGACTCTTTGGGCTCCATGCTTTGCAGACTAGGACAGGACATGTGGGGGAGTCCAGTGGAGAGTGGTGCACACTTGAATCCCAGCACCTAAGAGGCTAAAGTATTAGGTTGTGAGTTCATAGTGAGATATACTAACAACAACAAAGAATCCCACATAAGGCATCCATTCAATTCCCCTCCTCTCCATCCTCACTACCACACTAGGCCAGGCAGGCTCTTTGATAGAAATGAAGATCTGTTTAACAGCTCTATAGCTCACTTTTTCTGGTACAGAATTTCCCTCTCTAGCCTTTCAGCAGTCACACTGGCCCAAACCAGCCTTAAATCATTTTGTCATCAACAGTTGTTCTTTTCTGTTTAAAAGGAGGTTTAACTCAGCATGGCCCCCACCTTGTCTGTCTCCCCTGCAAAGGGCCATCCTGCCAAATGACTGAACTGAGTCTTATCCACGGATGCATCCTTAGTATCTACCTATCTGTATTCCTCCCTCTCCCTAAGCAACCCCAAGCAGTCACCCAGCACAGCAGGTTCTACTTGACTACTCCAATTACCTCTGCTTTCTGAACTTCTACAACAAACCTCCTAGAGAAGCAAAGGTAAATGTGCTCTTCAAGGGTAGGAAAATATATCAGAATCACTGTGAGTCAGGAGGATAAGGTGGTGGTGGTTAATATTACCACACATCTCTGCCTAGAGGGTAATACTAGGAGAGAGGGAGGGACGGGAGGACAGAGGAAAGGAAGAATTTAGAAGGGAGGGAAGGATGGCAGTATACTAGAGGCTACAGTTGGCTGGGGATGGAAACAAAGCTGGAAACCTACTCCATCTCTTAGACCATAATGATATGCCATAGACCTTTAATCACTGTGATAAAATACCTGAGAAAAACAACTTAGACAAGGAAGGACTTATTTTGGTGCACGCATTCAGTGGTAACACTTCATGGCTGCCTGGCTCGTTTCTAGGCCTGTGATGAGGCAGAACATGATGGCAGAAAGGCATGGAATAGTAGAGCTGCTTACTCTTTCTGGCAGCCAGATAGCAGAGGAACAAACCAGAAGGAGACAATGCAGCTTCCAAGGAATACTCCTAGTGACCAAGTACCTCCAATTAGGTCTTACTTCATAGGCTATTTGGCTGGGAATGCATCAATGGACTAACCCATTGATGAAGTTAGTACCCTTGAAAACTAATTACCTCTTAATAGCATGACCAGCTAGGGACCAAGCCTTCAACACAAGAGTCCTTTGGGGGCAAAACTCAAATATAGCTCAAAAATACTGTATTTTTCTTTCATTTCCCTTGTCTTCTTGTCTTGAAAGCAGATACAATATCATGGACCACATTTCAGTCTTCCTGAGTGAATGCCAAACATACTAATTTTTGTTCACTGAACTCAGTGCAAATGTATTATTATTGGATGAACAAAACCAGGAAAATGACAGCGACTTTTCTTCCCTCTGCGAAAGTACACTTTTAGAGCACAGCTACACTAGAATCCTCACTGTCCAAACTTACTTCCGCTGACACTTACTTTTGCAGGCATTGCTCTTTCGACCTTTAGCAGGTCTCCATGGCAAATCATGGTAGAAATCCATGCACAGCTCACAGTTCAAGCCCTTGGTGTTATGTCTGCACATGCAGTGTCCATGAACCTAAGAATTTACAAACCAGGAAATGCAAGTCAGAAGTGTGTGGTGGCCAAACTTCTCCAGTCAGCAGAGATATCCCCCTTCCATTCTCGTCTCTAGTTTTGCGCAGTGAGGGTTTATCTGTTTTTAGATTTTCTCTCCTCTCTCCCCCACTAAGCAAGTTCTGTCTGTGTAGCTGATGGCAATTGCCCCCATTTCTAGAATAGTTCCTATGATGTAATGGACATTCAATTGAGTATCTATGAAAAGTAGCAACATAAGAATTTATAAACAAAAACTAGGGCTATTAGATGACTCAGTGGGTATAGGTACTTGCTTTTAAGCCTGACAACCTGAGTTTCATCCCTGAGACTCATATGGTAGAAGGAGAGAACTAACTCCTAAATGTATACAACTGACCTCCACACCTCCCTTCCTGCCCCATCTCTGCTCTCTGTCATACACACATACACACACACAAATTTTAATGTCATAAATTTTTTCAATAATGTCTCACTATGTAGCCTGACTGGCCTGAAATTTGCTAGGTAGGCCAGGCTGGCCTCAAACTCACAATGATCTGCCTGCCTCTCTGTTTCCCAAGTGCTGGAATTAAAGATGTGTGCCACCATGCCTGGAATAAAAATTTCCTTAAAAAAAAACTAGTTATATAAGAATTTTTAAAACCCCAAACTACTGTTAATACAAACCTATAAAAGTCATGATGCAGAACTAAATACATGCCCATCATCTGAGAACCAATTCTTTTTCTAAAAAAGATTTATATTTTCACTTACATGTATGAGTGTGTGTCTATGTGAGTGTGTGCCATGTGTATGCAGGTGCCCATGGAGGCCAGATAGAGTGTTGGATTCTCTGGACTTGGAGTTATACCCAGCATGGGTGCTGGGAACAGAACTCAGGTCCTCTGCAAAAAGCATTAAGTTCTCCTATTCACTGAGACATTTTTCCAGCCCCAGAACCAGTTCTTACCACTGCAAGTTTTGCCACAACATCAGGTTAAGCATTTCCTTTAAAAAGTTTGTTTTGCCTGCTTTTTTTTCCCCTTTAGGCATAGCACTTAAAAAAAAAAAAAAGTTTTTTTCATCCAGAATGAAAACTTAAAAACCAAGCATTTACATTTACCTTCCTTCAAGTAAGGAAATATAAACTCTGAAAAAATATACAAATTAATTTGTTTTATAAAAACCCCAAGATGCACTACTCATGCTGTTCCACAGCAAGGTGTGCTTAAGACCCCCGAGGCTGTGAGGACAGATGTCATTTCTACTCAGCAAACATGCATGCACATGAGCTCTTTACCTTAACTCTGGTTTCCACTGACTGGAATTTAGGAACAGGACCAACAGGTCCCTCCTCTTCCTGCACCTGTCTTGACAGGAGTGCAGTTAGGTGAAGATTAAAATCCTTTCATTACCCGGGGTGCATTAAACTGAAACAGTCTCCCAGCCCACACCACAAGACACTCAGCATCTGATATGTAGGACAATGTACTCCAAAGCTGTAAGACTGACCTGACATCAGCTACGTAGATTTGTTAAGCTGGAAAATAAATACAGTCCGAAGCATTCTCAGAAACAGATTAGATTAACGACACATCCCTCCCCTTCAGGCTAAGGGAGCCTGTTAAGAACCCTACTTGTTAACCCATGAAGACTTCCAGTTGGAGTAAGGAGAAGGCGAAAGTTTTGAAGGTGGAGTACATAGGATTCTGCACCTTTTGGACAAGGACTAACAAGCTTTGAAGAAACAGGCAGTAAATAAGCCTGGCATTCATGTCATTACGGGAGGCCCAGAGGCTGGTCTGCGGTGCCTAGGCAGACCAGGGAGCTAGATTTGAATGCTCAGCTCTATTCACTCACCAATGCTAGCTCCTTGGTCTCCTCTCTCCAGGTCAGCTGGCCCCAGTGACCTCCAGAGTCATATGGGGCATTAAAATCTTAAGGCTTCTAAGAATTTTCCTGGAAACCACTTAATTAGGTTGGACTAGAATACCCCAGCCTCTCTAACCTTTTGGCAAAACACTGAAATCTCAAATTTCAAAACATGCAATTTGTAAACAAAAATACAAAAGTGTTAAAGGAAAAAAACCGGAAAGAAAAGACAAAGAAAACTCCATTTGATCTCTAAATGGTATCACATGGGCCTGAGTTACAATTATCAGTTTCTTTGGACTGGAATCAACTTGCTCTTTCTAGCACAAAGACTGAATGTTTGTGGTTTTTAATCTTTCTTAATATAAAGACAGACTGGATTGTTATTTAGACAACTTTTTAATCCTTGGTGACTAAAAGATCTATTTTGACAACAGCCCACAGTACAAATTCTAAAAATTATTCAAGGTCTCTGAAACTAGTAGTCTGTATATTCTTGTAATCTAAGAAAGTCTTCAAAAGGTGAAATAACCATTTACCCACCAATCTGCCACAAAGTGCGAAATCTAAGTTGAGAAAATTAAATCCCCTAAAAAACAGGCAAGTTTTACAGATTAGCTTCCACTAGCCTTTTGGAGTTCCCTGTAGAAAGGGTGGAGGGCACAGAACTCACCATTCCTTCTACTTCTTCACTGACTCCGTCCACAGGGGCACATTCGCTGGCATGGCCATAGCAGAAGCAGTTCCCGCGAACCACCATATCATAAACTGCATAATAGTACTTTTCCCTGATCTCCATTCTAGAGTCCAGAAGGTTATCTCCCAGAGTGTGTAGCTTCACAAACTTGATCCTCAGGTTGGTGATTTTTAACAGATCTACAAAGGTCACCAAAAAGATGAAAGGAATGATCAATCAAGCAAGCATTCTTTGGTGATTATACATCATTTCTCTTTAGTGAAAAGCTGGATAAGGGACAATGGCTTAAGGAAATGTCACTCTTCTTGAATGAATTATGGGAGAGCTGTAAAGCCTAATACAATGTGACAGTCTCTGGAAGCAGGGAAGATGGCTACCTCCTCATCAGTTTAATAAGAATATCTGTCCTGGGATGCATCTGTTTGCAATGAAGTTTCAGGAAGATGTGTGAAAGTGAAGAAACTATTAAGAAGGCAATTACATGAGTTCCAGAACCCACTGTCCAGTAATCTAAAGTGCTGCAATACCATCTGGCTCTCTCTGCCATTAACGTCAGTGTCAAAGTCAGAAATTCCATTCGGGTGGGAGAGGATATATCATAGGTTCCAATTCCGATTATTACTGTACCAGGAAGAGATATCTGGTTATTTCTGGAAAAGAAACACTATCTGAAATTTCCTGCCACTTAAATCCAAGTTACCGAAACAGATTTAACACTAAAGAATAAATACAATCCAGGGAAAGAATATGTCAACCAAGTTTTAAATAACATTGTAGCCTATAACTTTTCTGTCTCTGTTTCACAAAACGTTTCCAAGCTTATCAATATAATATGATGACATAAGGACAATGGGGCTCCTTACCAGGATGTCAGGGTTAAGTCACTTTTTTCTAAGAAAGAGTTACCTCTAAGCTAGTTTGCTTTCTTTTATCTTTCCTCTTTCACCATATGTCTGTAGCTTATTCCAGAAGCTGGGCTATCAGTCATGTCTACAGTGATTGAATAACTCAAGATCTAGTCAACCAGCCCCACCAGTGTTTTCCTTAATGACTAAGGTTTCCTGTTAAAGTGGACCTCAGGAGATCTGGTTAGTCCATCTGTCATCTTGCTGCTGTCTGAATCCTGAGATTGCACTTAAGCTTTCCTTTTGTTTGTGCTAATGCACATTTACTATGTATGATACAAGACCAAATGGTAGTAGTTTAGTGCACTGGATACTTTCAAAGCCCAGACACAACTTTAAGTAGCTATAATGCATGCATAGCTTACAATGAAGACTACAGAAATGGCTGGGGGCGGAGAGGGAAAGTCCATGCATTAAACTTAAGGTCTTTGTAAAACTCAAATATGAAAGAGAGAACCCACAATCCTGCGCTGAATGGGAGCTATGAATGCCATCATCTGTAAAACGCTCCTGCACACAGTGAGCACTATTGACCAGAGGCCAAACAACAAACGTGAAGGGCATTTGGAGTATTTAGAAACCCTTGAACTGATCTTTGTGGAAGCCCTCAGAAGAGCAAATACCCGCCCGACTCTCTCCTGCCATGTGGAACAACGGAACCTTGGGCTGCCTGCTCTTCTAAGAGGCAAGTCACTTTTAAAAGTGAGTCTCAGAGGTGTCAACAATGGTGACAGCTCAAGAAATACTGTTCCCTTGATTACTAAATAAATCAGAAGCAGAATCCCCTAACATGGCCACCTCCATGATACAGAAAGTCTCTGGATGCCATTGAACAAAAGGTAAGAGAATTAATATTATAAATGCAACATGTTTACCAAAGTCCCACATGCTTCACCTGCAAAAGAGACGATGAATCTTTTTAGGGACTCAGGAGACGTTTGTCAGGAGATGCAGACATCTTTCACAACAAAATTTTGAGACATGAAGGAACAGTTTTAATAGCTCACTCAGAGATTAGCCCAGAGTTGGCCATGCCATTAAACATTTGTTTTACTGTAGAATGAATGAGGAAATTACACACCAGAGACAGTCTGAGCCACATGTAAAATTAATTTAAGAGGGGAAGCAGCCCTTTTCTGGCAATATTCCCTGGATTTCTTTCATTCTGTTATCCCATGCTATAAGGCTTGGAAGTTCCAGGAGACCTTGGTTAAAAACAGCTGGCAAAGATCAACAAGATTCAGATCAACTGATTGCACCCCTAGAGCAAGAGAAAACAAGACAGTCTGTCTCCTTTTTTTACCCTGACATTCAGGACAGGCTCTATGCAAGATCTAAGCCACAGCTCCTGGCAACAATATTAAGATCAACAGCAACGGCAGCTTCAATGAACTGAACATTTTCCATGTCAGAACTTTTGCTGGTCATTTATATACATTGTGTTATACCCAACAACTTTAAGGTAAGTATTACTATCTCATTTAATGATTAGAAAAGAGGCCAAAAAAAGAACCAGGTCACATGGCTACAATATGATGGAACTGAAATTGAAATCCAGGTCAAACTTTTTTGAAAGCCAGTTAGTTCAATTGTTACACATTCTGTTCCCCAAGATCACACCTTGAGCAGTGGAAAGTACTCTGAACTGAGAATCAAATCATACTGACTCAAGATTCACCAGCCATTTAACATCCCCATTGCCTTTGTACATTATACAACTCTGTACCTCAATCCATTCATCTATCAAAAGGCTTTATAACCCTCCACAGAGTATGCCTGGCACTTGTGATTTTTCTCAGTATTCTTGCTTTCCATCTTCTGTGGGTAAGAGTCCTTGCCAAGAGTTTTAGCAGAGCACAGGCCGCCAGTCAGAGATATTTCCTAGTATCTCCTGTGCTATAGCTACAAATTTAATATAGCCCTTTACAGATTAGAATGAGGACATAGTAATGGTGATCTAACTCTACTTGTGTGGATAAACCTAGGAAGAGGGGTAAGTCTTATAGCTGGGATCAGCTAGATTTAAAAAATAATAAAGCATGCTCAGTTAAATTTGAATTCCAGTTAAACACTTTTTAGTGTAAGTAGGTCCCAAATATCGTATGATACAAACTTATATGAACCACAAATATTGCATGGGACATACTTGTACTAGTCACAAATGTTATATGGAACTTTAAAAAAAGAATATGCTATTTATCTGTAACTCAAATTTAACTGGGTATTTTATTTAGTAAACCTAATTGTGACAACTGAGTTTTACTTCTTTGAAAATCCCTCCAGCTGATTTCTTACAAGAAAAAGAAACTTCTATTTTATTTGAGAGACTATTTTTTTTATTAGAATAGCTTAATATATTGAGCTTAAAAGAAAAGGTCATATGGCCAATGTAATTGTTGGAACACTGTTGACATGAATCCGTTATTATTATCAAAATGTGTTCCCATCAGTGAAGGCTGACAGATTACTGGTAATTTCAAGAACTTCTGGAAAACTGCAGAGGAAGGAAGAAGGTGGATTTAGCGCTGAGTGTTGAGATTCTGGGTGGCAGGACTCTGGTAATACTTAGTCCATGAATGATGTTTCCCACCCAGGTATTTACTTAAAAAACAAACTTACTCTGTATCCTTGGGCTATAAGGGTCTTCTATTTTGAAAGCAGGATCTAATGCACGGAATATCACCTAAAGATAGATAAAAGTGTTGGTATTTTTGCAACGATCAAAAAGTAGACAGGCAAGAAAATCATAAAATAAAGCAGCACACAAACCTCTCCTTCTGTTGAGGGCTCAATGTCAGAATACCGAGAGTCACAGATGATGTCATCCACTCTCTTCATGGGGCCAGTTGAAATGCCTGGGAAGGAGCTCTCACAGTCATAGGCGAAGTATCTATACACGCCCCAGGTCTTCCCAAAGTCAGAAGACCGCTCTATCAGCATAGCAGCTGGCCGGAAAGTCTAGAAGCAGCAAGAGTCCCATTTGATGTTTTTGATTGCTAATCTGTCCATTTTAAAAATGTCACTCATCGCATGCCACAAGCCTTGACTACATGTGGTTGGTATTTGAGACTGCAGCCGAATGTCAAGCACTACAAGCTGTTCTATGGGACCTGTTCCTGCAAGAAAGCGTCTGGTCTCTAAATTTAACACTTTTCCCCACACCAGCAGGTTAGGAAGCTACTTCTCTTCAGAAGCTGATTATAAACAGGCCTTAATAGCAAACATATTTTGGTATATTTAGCCACCATGCCCATGATACAACTGAATTTGAGTGCCTGCTCTTTCACATCTTCATTTAATCATTCAATAGATATGTGACTGCCATTCAGCACCAGACAGTGGATTATATTTTGTCCATAAGCTACACACAGCCTGATAAGGAATCTATATGGACATAAAAATTCATAGTACAGTGTCAAATACCATAGTACAGTCATGTGAAACATGATCTGAGAATACAACAGCACTATTCACAGCAGCCACAGAGGCAAAGAAGCCCAAGTGCCTATCACCTGGTAAAGTGGAAGAGCAATTGAAATAAACACAATGGACTATTATTCAGCCACAAAAGGAAGGTAACTGATACGCACTGTAACAAAGATGAACCTTGAAACACTGTACTAAGAGAAATAAGCCATACAGAATTTCAAATATTATATGATTCCATTCATATGACATATCTAGGTTATTAGAGACAGAAAGTAGACCCAAAGCTTTCAGGGGAAGTGGGGAGGGACAGCAGGGAGTCACTGCTCAGTGACTATAGAGCTCCTGCTTGGGGTGATGAAAACATTCTGGAAATGAATAATAATGTACAACATCTTGAATATATCTACCACCACTGAGCTGTACACTTAAAAATATTTAAATGGCAAATTTTGTTATGCATACTTCACCACAAAAGCAAAAATGTTTAAAGGAGGAAAAAACCCAAAAGAATGTTTCACAGAGAAACTAGCATCGAACTGAATCTCAGGGACTGAGAAAACTGCTCAGTGTGGTCCTAGGTTCAATGCCCAGTACTGAAAAT
>NW_008335967.1:1545214-1570190 GCF_000622305.1 Nannospalax galili | reverse complement strand
TTTATTTATTTATATTTTATGTGTATGAGTATTTTGCCTGCATGTATGTAAATACACCATATGTGTGCAATGCCCATAGAGGCCAGAAGAGGGAGGCAGAACCAATAGAACTGGAGTTTTGGATGGTTGTTAGCCACCATGTTGGTGCTGGGAATCAAACCTGGGTCCTCTGAAAGAGCATTTAGTTCTCTTAACAGCTGAGCCATTTCCAGACCCAAACCCCCATCTTAAAAGGTGGCTACTAGGCATTGGGTGGAAGTAGTGTAGAAGTTGGTGGTCAGCATAGGGAGATACCCGTTTGCTATGTTAATGGGATTGCTTTTGGAAGTGAGAACAAAGGAAGATTTAAGTGACAACTAAGTGAATGGGCTATACTTTAGAAAAATAACTTTTATGCAGAGTTATTGAACATAAAAAACAAAAGTGGGGTATCAGAGGGAAAGAAAAAAGACTGAATCCTCAAAATAGGCTGAAGATTCAAGAAGGCGAGAGGAACAAAGTCAAGTGGAATTAAGAGACAAAGCAGCCGGAACTCTAAAATAGGTGAGCAGGCCGATGCTTCCCACCCGTGAACATGGTATGCGCATTTTGGGACATGGAAATCAGATTACCATGGAGGAAAATTGAAAGTTCAGCCAATCTAGAAAACAGAACCAAAATAAAGATACAAATCCTCTGAATTAAAATCATCACTTGGCAGAAACCCTTACAGAGAACTGATAATAAAAGGTAGCAAAAATGACCCTTTCTTCAAGCTTTCTTCGTAATTCTGACTTTAACAGATACTGAGCTACATCCAGGCATAGAAGAAAGCAATGCTTTATTAAACTGAAAAGTGTATTAGGTAATAATTTTTAAGTAGGGAGTGGGAAACCCCAATGACCAACAGGAGCCTGCTGTTGCCAAGCACTAATGGGGCACTCCCATGAGGCCAAGCTCACAGCTGGGAAGACCTAGAAGGGCTTGGGAGGAGCCTGCCTAAAGGCAGCAGAGAAAAGCTTGTCCTGGTTGGGCTTGCTTCTCCTTCCCTTCTGGAAACTTCTAAGTCCCAATAGGCCATTGACCAGTCATTCAACTTCCTGTGGAGTTAAGAAACTGCTGGAAATTGGAACAACACACTTCACCTAAAGAACGGAAGCCTTTCCCCAACTCTGCTTAGTCATCAACCTTTTCTGGCTCCATGTTGCTGTGCAGAGGGGCCTCTGAACACAGAATAAACAAGAGACTGGAAACATCTGGTTATAGCAAAAACACACTGGGCATGTGCAAAATGAGTTTTTCTAGTCTAAGAAAACCCAATCAGCTTAGCAATCAGCCATCTCCATAGCCAGCCTGGTTGAGAATTAAATGAGTCTCTCCATCTTTGTTCCTATCCCCTCTTCCTTTCCCATTACCACTATTAATGGGATCGCCATCTTTCTAAGCACTCAGACTTCTAGGTTACTTTGGATACATTCCTTTCCTTCTGCGGTTCTGTCCCCAGTCTTTCTCTACTTCAAGGTCAACCTTTGATTCTAAAGCATCCAGATGACCATTTAGGAAGCAGGGGCTCCTCCTCTGCACTGATTCTCAAAGGCAGCAGTAGCAAAGGGTGGCAGAGTGTGGAAACAGGTGAATACATGTGACACCAAAGTGCCCCCCAAACAACTTCCCTAATCTGGAAATTTGAAATGCCTTCTCTATGCAATCCAAACATAAAATCCAAACCTTTTTTCTTTTATAGACAGTGTCTTGCTATGTAGCCCAGGTGGCTTCAAACTGATCCTCTTCTTCAAACTCCCAAGTGCTGGGGTTACAAACGTATCACCATGCCAGACCTTTTAATCCGAAATTTTTTTGAACTCTGAAGTCTGACACTCAAAAAGTTTTGGAATTTGGTGCATTTTGGCTTTCTCTCTTAATTAAATCTAGAATAGATAATTTTTTTAAAACTCCCAAGTTCAAAATGTTTCTGGTCCCAAGCATTTTGATAAGCCTCATTCAAGCTGGAATAGAGGACTCGGGGGCTGCAGGTCTCCCCCTCCTACGTGAGACTCCCTGCTCGCCTTTGTGTGAACATCAGCCTCCAGTGCTGACCTCCCAGTAGCCAGCCCCCTCTCTTCCTTGTCCCCATCCTTCCCTCCTGTTCCTTGTGGGCCTTTTCTGTGAACCACAGATTGTGTTTCTTGTGGTAGCTCCGTCCTTCCTACAAAGTTCACAGTCTTCAGCAAGGAGTCAAGGTCCTTGTGACTCTAACCTGCCTCGCCACTCTTACCACCCCAACTCAAGGCAAATCCACATGGTCCTTGACCAATGAACCCTGCCCAGTGGTCACACCAAAGGGTCCTCACTCTTGGATTGTTTCCTCCACTAAGAGCAGTTTTCTTCATCTCTTACCCCTACTCATTCCTCTTGGCCCAGCTCAACAGCAACCCTGGTCTTGCCTCCTGAACTGTTCTCCTTTACCTCGGGCTAAAATTAATATTAACTTCTTTCTGCTGAAGCACAGCATTTACAAAAACTGTCAGGTTCCCAGGATATCAAGTAGACAGGATAGTAATATAGTTAATTTCCTAGTCTGTCTTTCCATTGCTGTAACAAAATACTCTGATCAATAGCAACTTGGGGAGAAAAGGGTTTAGCCAGCTTACATCTCCTAAGTCGCAGTTCATCAGGGAGCCCAAGGTAGGAACTCAGGACAGGAACCTGGAGGCAGGAGCTGGAGCACAGGCCATGGAGGAATGTTGCTTACTGGCTTGCTCTCTTGGCCCCTACTCAGACTGCTTTCTTAGGCAACACAGGCCCACCTGCCCAGGGGTGGCACCACCCACTGTGGGCTGGGCCCTACCACATCACTCAACAATCAAGAAGATGCCCCACAGACTTGGCCACAGACCAGTCCTATGGAGGCAATTCCCCAACTGAGGTGCCCTCAACCCAGGTGTGTCAAGTTGACACTAAAGCTATCCTGCACAGTTAAGATTATCCGTTCCCAGGGCTGGGTCACAAGTCCAACTTATCACTGAGGATGCTACACTCATCAGGAAGGAGAACATAAATTTATACCCAACTCTGCCCAATCCCATGGGTGCTAGAACCTGAAGCATAAATCTCCCTTATACTGAAGCCTGACAACTTGCACCCACAGATCCCATATCAGTTTAGCCACTACCTCCTCCCTCAGACCTTTTACACTTATGCACAGAATTTCATCTTTGACCCATTGTATTCCCTTGAATGAGCATGCAACTACAAAATATGCATTCAAAGGGCTTTGGAATGTAAATGAACTGAGAACCATCCATGTACTTGAGCAGATGCCATCTCCAAAGACAGGACCACAAACATCAATAAGGAGGATTGTGAATAGTTTGTTTTGTTTTTGAGACAGGGTCTCCCTGTAGCCCCATCTGGCCTGTAACTCACTATGTAGACTAGGCTAGCCTGGATCTCACAGAGATCCGCCTGTTTCTGTTTCCCGAATGCTGGGATTAAAGGCGTGCACCACCACACTCAGCCCAGTTACAAATATTTTAAAGTGTGATATAACATGAAGATGAGATTCTCATGTGGGGCCGTGTTTCAATTTAACCACTGGATTGAGCATGGTCACTGAAAGCTCAAGGTTGGTGACAAGGAGTCCCTGATGAGTCATTTAGGGAAAGCCTTCCCAACCACTCTCAGTATCGGGTATCAGGATAAACCTTCCCATCCCAGCAGTCACAAGTCACTTGGCAGGGAAGGGGGATGAGGTGCGCAGGCCTGGGAACCACGATGCAGCCTGATGACCTTCCTAGTCACATCTGACTCCCACGCCCACCCTTGCCCCTTGGTTTCTCAGGCTTGAGTGCTGGAGACAAGTGAGACTTTCGGTGGCTCCTTGCCCAAGTGGTAAACCAATCCCCAACACTTCTTCCTAATCTGAGAGGGTGCTGATAAGGCCCCGACTCCAACCGAAAGCTATTCAAAAGTGATTTTAATCTGGGAAGCAATAAGCAAATTATGGGTTTTATGTGTACCAACATGTACTTTAAGCCATGTGAAGTCTGTCATTTCCAGGCAGCTGCTTAAGAAGAAACAAAGGCACTTTGTAAAGAGGCATTCCCCAGTCCTGGAGTCATTTTGCATCTCCGAAAAATCAACATTTAAGAAGGCATGCACATTTCTTCAGGAACTATAAAACTCTTCCCACAAATTTTGCAAAGCCTTGAAAACTAAAGAAAATATATTTCCCTTTTGGTTACCAAAGTCAACATTAAAATATAAACACATGGGAATAGAGACGCACCCTGCACATGTTTTATTGTGGTTTGGGATGGAGTCCACACTCCCTTTCTCTATGTGGGGAAAAGATCTCTAATTGAAAGTTTATAGTTGAATTACCTTAGAATAGAGATACTCTCTACTTATATCTATGAAGATAATGTATTTGTTAAAGCTAGTTATTCATACCCGTGTTTTAAAAACTGCTCAATTATCCCAATTTATAACAACAATAACATTTAAATTCCCATTAAGGCCAACTCACAATAAACATTGCTTCTGAATGGGGAAATTATGCAGTGCTAGTACTAGGTGTGAGATTATGCAGTACTAGGTGTGAGAAAGGTTGGGATTCCATACCTTGAAGGTCATGATGAGATGAGTGAAATGGAATTCAGCTTCCAAATCCAACTGGATAGTTACATTTTCCAAGCCTACAGATTTTTTTAAAATACAGAAGAAAATGGTGAGGTCAACAGAACATCTAAACTCCTAAGACCACTTTCTTAAGTGATCTTTAAGCGCCCGTAGAAATCGTCTTTAAATGCACTTTAAAGATGAAGGTATTAATGATAATCCTTTGCACTTATTTTGTTGTGAGGCACAATTTAGAATGATGCTTCAGTTTTCCATAAATCACTCCAGAGATCAGTTTACTGTATCTGCTCACTGCAATAAGACATCTGACAGAACACCCCTCAGTGTTGTCAAGACAGACATTTGCTTAGGAAGCCTGAATCACTGTCCAAAACCCCCAAAGACAAATGACTATGTGTGTGTGTGGGGGGGGGTCACTTCCTGTGCACAGTAGGGAGTCCGCTTGCAGTCCAAAGTCCAGGGACACAGCAGAAACACAAATACTCCTTTTCTTTATATGACAGCAAAGAAAACAGATGAGTCTGCCACAAATGAGCCTACCACTGCCCAGCTCAGGGAAACTTAACCTTACTGGGACAACCTCAGGTGTTAGTTCTGCATCTGAAAAACAATATTAATAAGGTAAAGAACCAGTCAAATAAATAAACCTGGCCCTGAACAAACACTGACTTCTTCCCTTTCAGGGGGGAAAGCCTGAACAAACAAATGAGCCTTTGCACAGTGCACAGTGCCCTGAGGGTCAGAGGGACCCACTAGAACACACTAAAAAGGCCACTGGAATTCCTGGGATGGGAAGCACTTCCCCCACCCCCTAGGGCCCTCTAGGCTGCCCCCTGGAGCAAGGAGACTGTTCACCTTCCCTATAGGAAGGTGCCTTTAAGGTCCATCTTCCCTAGCCAAAGAAGTCTTGTAAAAGCAGGAAGACAGGAATGTGTCAGAATGAATCATGTTACTGCTGGTATATTTTCAGGAAATCTGTAGGACCTTTTGAAATAAACTTGCTCACTGGAAAATGGCCAAGTCGACCAAGGGGGAAAAGTGGTCACTGGAACGGATATGAGTTAGTTGGAATGTTAAAGAAAAACACTAAAATCATACCAATGAACCTTATCTAATTAATTAAAAAGAATCATCTTACAAAACTACTCTGGACATTTATTTTTTTTAGTGAGCTATTAGCTAAGCAACTATACATCTCTCCTCTTCTAGGCTTTTAAAAACTTATGATATTTGTTCAAAATTAAAAGATAAGGAAATAATGTAAAGTACAAAGTAAGACTAGTACCATTCCTGTAACATAGAACTTACGCCACACTGTGTGTGCCTAAAGAACATTCCATTTAGATTCACAGCCTGATAAAGCAGGATGGCTTGGGCTTTTTCTTTTAATAAGAAAAAAAAATCCATGGAGAAGAGAAACAAGATCATTTTATAGTGTATGCGACTTGCCAGGTCTGAGAACAGATCACTGTGAAGAGTCACCAAAAACCGTGGTGCATTTTAGGCCAGTCCCTGAACTTGAGCACTAGGATTCAACACTACCATGTATCCACCCAACTTGTGCAAAACACACAGAAAGGAGATAAAGTCACAATCAGGGGGAGAGTCTTCAATTGTGAACTATCAGACAACAAAGATATGACAAGTTATAGTAACAATCCTGACTTTCTGCAGGGCAAATTCTATCTGTCTGATCTCATCTAATCTGCGTGACAGAGCTCAAGTCCCTCAGTTTGCAAAATCTTTCTGGCATTTGAGACCTTTTGTTTAAAAAAAAAAAAAAAGCCATAGAAGCCGATTAACTCCTGAATCACTAAGAAAAACCTTTTATCACATGAAAAACTATTTTACTGCCTCTTGGCTTAAGTGGGGGTGGTCTGACTCCTAGTGTCCAGGCAAACTTCTAATGGTCTTTCTGCTTCATTGTAGAATGTGGGCAGTCAAGAAGTACTCCTAGCCCCTGCTCATAAAGAGGGCTCTAATGCTATTTCTGATGTCCTCTGTGATTCAGATTTGAAGCATCTTTTACACTGACCTATCAACCAGGATATTCCCCTGTAGGAATTACTAATTCTGTAAAAGTTAATCCAAATACTGTGTGCTTTCTGAGGGCTCATCTCTCAATCACATTTGTAACCAATGGATTCCCAAAGCCAACCGATGAACAAGCAACTCTCTTTAGAAACGGAGTCATCTAGAAAATCTGAAACTCACAACCAGTAACAAAGAAGACACTAAAGAAATTGCTTTTGACAGAATGATGAATGAAAATGGCTGCATCTCAGAGCCCCCTTGGGACAAGGCAGATAATGAAGAACTGGTCTTTCCAAGCTGTTTACAGCCAGGCATCACTTCTTCCAAGACCCTTTTCACAATTTTTAAAATAAGATTTAATGAAGTCAGACATCTATGGTGGCACTTCCTGTATTCTCAGCAGTTGAGAGGCAAGGCAGGAGGATTGCAAGTTCAAAGCCAGCTTCTGCTACAGACATATAAAAGATCTTGTTTCCAAAATCAATCTAAAATCTAATGCTATACTGTTAATTAACCAAAACACCAACTCTACCTTTATTTCTTAAATTTCATATGGCCTCAGTTTTACAGCAGTATTAACATATCCGATCAATGTATTAAACCAAATACCGAAAAGGAAAAGGGGCTGCATTCCCATCACTGACAACTGCTTAACATGGAGCCATAGCCTGTCCAGACTTGGCAAAATTACAGCACAGTGCTTATTTTAAGGTACTATTAGTTATATCATGAAATTTTCTGGAGCTGAAAGATGGGGGAGGGGCTGTGAGTTTGTCCTTTTGGAGGGGTTGATAACAATGAAAACCATTGTGTTCTGTGGGGCAGTAAGGGCCTGAGATACACAGGGCCTTCCCATGCCCTCTCCTGACTGGCCTTAGCACACACCCACTGCCCAGAGAGCCCCCTTAGGGTGAGGCCTGTTAATACTCATTGGGTCTAGCATCAAAGACTGCTTTCTTACAGGGCACAAGCTTCAGGGAGGAGGGTCAGATATGGTCAAGACAAGTGAGTGCTCCAGGCAGCCAGGCAGTAAATCTCTCAGGGGTTCTCAGCACTGGATAGAGAGGCAGGTCACAGTGACACATCCAGGAACCTGTGAACTCCTTTCAGGTTACCAGTCACATTCCATGGAACTTGTTCCCACACCAACCACATACCATTTTCAGACTGCCACCAGATCTTAAGGCGGTTTGGAGCAAACGTGGTGACCACATTTTCAATGAGATGGCTGTCAGGATTGAGGGTGTCATGATAAGGTTCTCGGGAATCACATATGAAGCATTTCTTGTCTTCCTGAAAACAAGACAGTTTTGTGAGTCTATGAAGCAATCTCTTAAAAACTCAGTAAGTCCACAGTACAAAAAAACCAAATCACTAGCTTCAAAAAAGGTAAATGAAAAAAAATTTCTCAAAAATTTACTGAGTTGTCTAAAATACTCCAAAATAATTTCCTCCTTTCTTGCAAATTCAAGATCAAGAATAACATAGAACATTGTTTCCAAAAGCTACAAATTTAATCAAAATCAAATGTCTAAGCTTAAATTTTAATCTCTGTAAGTATCCAGAGCAGCTTACTTTGGAGTAAAATGTAGGAGAGGTATTAGAGAGTTTTTGCTGACATAACGCAAACTGAAAATGAAAGGGGGTTAAAAACAATTCACTTGGCCTGGTTTCCTAAAACCTACATAAGGCAGAAACTAAGTATTAGACAGATAGTAGAGAGGCTGTAGGGACCACAGAGCTGGGCTTCTTCATCTCTATTCTGCCCAAGCAAGCAGGCGAACCTGAAAACTACTAAGAGTATTGGGAAAGGGGATACTGAGCTATCCTGTTATGTTGGGACCACTATAAATTGAGGCCATTTCAAAGAACTCCACTTGGACTCTAGCTGGAATGTTGCTAGACTTTGGTTTCAGTAGTAGTAAAATGAGAAAAATCTCTCATATTCTTTCTTCCTAAAATGGCAGTCACAGCCACCCAGGCAGTGGGCAGACCTCTAGCTATTCTCTGAAGTACATCAGGGTAGATCATAAACATCAAGAATTAATAGATTCTTTTCTATATGGAACTTTACTCAGTACCTACATTTTCTGGAATACAGATTGTTCTTACTTTTAAAAACGATGTTAAGGACTTAATATATACAAACCGATACATAAGTAGAATTTGGTCAAGAGCAATGTTAAGTCCGTTATCAAGTGCACTTTTACATTTGTATTTATTTGATTAGCTTTTTGTCAAAAACAATTTGAAGATGTTAGAGAAAAAGAGGCAGGTGTGGGGAGTGGGGGTCAGGATGCATGGGAATCCAGGATTTAATATTCCTGCTTTAGTTTTTATACCCTCTCAGTGTTTCAGAAAAAAATATGTGTGACAAGAACTACATAATTTCACGAGTAACCATACAAAGTAGAGAAGCTGGCTCTACCTGCTGTTAAATCCAGTTTTCACTGTGGTCAAAGCTGATTTCAGAATCTGGTAATTCATTGACAGGATGCCCTCACCACTGAAGCAAATGTGGGCAAGACAGTTTAGGTAAAATAGAAATGCTAGTATTAGAAAAGGTAACAGTAACTGCCTTCATTAACTTGTAGTCAAGGAAACTAGTAATGAAGAACAATTACCAGGACTTAAAAAAAAAGTTTAATTATAGCCTCCCTTCTAATCAGGAGGAAGCAGTCTAGACAGCTCTGTTAAAAACCTGGAAGCAAATGAGTGGAATCCACTTCACCACATTCCTTCGTTTTAATTTACCAGATCTCCAGAATGGACTTTCTGCTTTGTAAAAGTGGCTCCATCTGAAGCCTCTGTAGAGCAAATCCCAGGTCACTCTGTCCTCCTATTGCACGGGCAGTTGCCCACGTGGGTGGACTGAGCATGTTCGAAGCAATTAGCTTGAAATTTTCCCCACTTGTGAGACTGACATCTTTAGCTATAGTTAGAGGCCTGATTCCCAGCCACCTTTGGAAAAAATCTAGGAAAAGGATTGTTACTCTGGATAGCATATGGTGTGTTTTCTTTTACATTAGCTCAGACTATAGAAACATGACCTCTGTATTCTAAAACCTGGGTCCATTTTTGGAAGCAGGTAATGCCCTGAGAATTCATTTCGGTCTTCCACTATCACAATGCCATGACAACCAGGGCATTTTAAGGAAGGAAATGTACGACTCTTGACTGAATCACCTTGCAAGGCTTCAGTGTTTCCAATACCTTTATGCCCAAAAGAAAGATGGGAAACCCAACATCGTAGCTCAGTATACAAAGAAGAGAGTAAACCGTCTTCAACACACACTTTCAAAGACAGTGGAACAAACAACAAAAAAAACATCCAGGATCAGGCAAGGCACATGCGGGTCCGCAGCCCCGGCTTTCCTTACTTATGGTGGTAGTTGACAGTCGTAGGAAATGTTTAGCGGATATAATAGTGTAAACGGAGATGGGGGCGACAGGGTGAGCTACCAGCCAAATCCCAGGGCTCCCGGGCTGGCCGTGCTTCCTATCTGGATTGCCAGCAGGATGCGGAGTCCCCAGGGCATGCCCCTTGGGTCTGCTTCCAGGAGGCTGCAGCTGCGGCTCGTGCACCAGTCTGACCGCGCTCACCTGCAGGTGGCTGACGATGCAGTAGGGCTCCGGCTTGTGCAGTCCGCAGGTCGAGGTCACTGAGAGCTTCTGAGCTCGGCCGATGAGAAGGTCACCGGTGGCAGGGTAGCAGCTGCCTTCCGCACAGCCATAACTGAACTCCGGCTCCTGAGCGCGCACTCCGGTGCGGCACAGGGCTACGAGAGAGGCAAGCAACAAGGTTGGGGGGTGGGGGAGAAGGAAAGGAGCGGACAACAGGAGCAAAAGGAAAACAGCAAGAGGAGCAGACAGAGAGGATTCAGAAAAAGGGAAAACACACGAAAAACACAATGGAGAGATAGGCGCAGGAGTGGCCGGGAAAGCAAGGACATGGAGAAACCCAGGCACGTCACCAGATTTGTCCAGCAGGTAGCTGAGCGCATCATTCTTGGGAAACGCACTCGAGGTTTTTTGTCTACAGTGATCTGCCCCAGGCCAGAAGCCCTGCCGCAAAATGTGGACTTTGTGACAGGGCCACTTCGACGTGCCTGGACCAGGGCGCAGTGAGGCTGACCGCCACGCACTGCACACTTCGTGCGTGAGAAGCCGCGTGCACGTAGCAGTGCGCGCATCCTTGGTGTGAGTGTGGGAATTCCGTGAACAGGCGTGCACGCGCCGGGGTCACAGGCGATCCTGGAGGGTGAGGCGCCGAGTGGGCGGTGGGTGAAAGCCGCTTCCCGGAGCTACAGGCGAATCGCTGTGTGCCTGCAGCTCCGGAGTGGCTTCAACGTTCTGCCATCCCAGCAAAGCACCCAACCCAGCTGTTCACGGTGCCATCCCGAGACAAACAGCGATGGTTAATTAAAGCCACATGGCTCCAATCTGTTCCCAAGACGAAGGCAGGGCTGGGGCCCGAGCACTTTCGTGCGTAATGGGTTCTTCGAGGATTCTCCGCCGCCAGCCCAGCTACCCTAGGAAGCCTGCCTTCCGCGGTGGGGAAACAGCAGGAATTCGCACAGGGTGCAAAGGAGCGATGGCCTTGGCAGGTCGCCGAGCCCCGGGGATGCGGGTCCGCGGTGCTCCGCGTGCGCGGTCCCCGGCCACCTCCGAGTCTAGGGAGGCGGCGACCGGTCCCAGGGGCGTCGTTTCCAACCAGTCCCTCTCTCCCGTTCTCCCAAGGCTCCATTCAAATCGGGGACAAACGGGTTTGGGGATTTTCTTCGCCGAAGCCCGGAGCACAACCCTTCCCCCACCCTTCCCTCCGAATTACCTAGGACAGCCAAGGCGAACACCTGGAGCAGCCCCATGTCCAGTCCCTGCTGTGGAGGGGACGCGGCACAGGAAGGAGCGAGCGCCGGGCGAGCTGCCTGCCTTTTCTTTGCGTCTTCCTTTCTGGAGAGGTAGAGGGGGGAAAAGGCAAATGTTGAGAGAGACCGGAGGGGCCCTTCCATTTCCTGCCGCTCCCACGGAAGCCGGGGCTGGGTCGGGGAAGGGGCCAAGCAGCGCGGACACTTTGTTCTCCTCACCCGGCCGGGGAAGCGCTCTCGCCGCTCCGGCCAGCCCCGAGCCCAAAGAAGGGAATTAGAAAGTTTAGCCTTGGGAGGAACCGAGGGAGGCGCCTCTGCTCATGCGCACAAGGACAGCGGGGGCCGAGGGGGCGGGAGGCTGCAAGTTGGCGAGGAGGGGGTAAGGTCTGGGTCCCACCTACCCAGGCGCCTCTTTTGTTTTAAGGCCGCGTCTGCGGTCGCTGCTGGCCTTGGGTGCTTCCAGTTCCAAGCCTGGGCTGGCGGGTCTGCTCCGGGTGTGCGTCCGAAGTGGAGAGCCGAGGGGTGGGATGCATTGGGTCTGGTCTCGGGTTAAGTGTGCAGATCTGCTGGCGACGGGTGCTGGGTAGGACCTACCGTGGACTGGTACATTTACATTTGCAAGAAGTCCAGGAAAGATGCATCAGGCTAGGAGTTCAGGCACCTAGCCCGGGAAGGTGGGTTGGGTTAAAAAGGGAGCCGACTTGTATGGTTCTTTAAAACTTGAATTGCCCCATCTACATCCTTACCCCACACCCCAGCTTCAAGAGCAAGGGCTATGGGTGGGCGTGACATGTGTATTGTCTTAGTTTCTTAGGAAGAAGGGACACAGGTCTACATTGCGCTTTTTTTGAACACGCTTTTATTCTGGACATACCTGAAGTCCCTGCTACCCAGGAGGTCATCGCTCTGAATAATCCATGTGTTCGAACAAAAAGAAACAGCCTACTTCGTTCCTTAACCCAGACAGTGGCTTTAATTGTAATTTCTTGGACTGCTTTTCCCACCCCACGGTGGAAAAGTTGACACAACTAAGAAAATGGAGATTTTTTTCACCAGACACCCTTTTCCATACTAAAAACAAAACGGAATCTCACCAAATCTTGCAGCCAGCCCACTGTGTATAAGTGGAGAGGTTGGCCTGACTGGTTAAGTGGGGTAAACAGAAGCTCCAGGACCAGACCCTACTGCCTTTCTGAGAGTTTTCCCAGTTCAGTTGCTTTTAACTATGTATGGAGTCAGCCTTAGAGCTTTCTTTAGTACTGTTCTTTAGTACTGGACAAACGTGCCTGGAATGAGTGGAGTATAAGTCAGTTGGACCAGATTTGTTTTCCAGTCATTTCAAGGAGAAGGGATTAAGTGGCTAATTGGTCAGTTTTTAACTTAGCTGCAATGAAATCAGGCCTAGGGAAGTTTAATCATTAGACCATAGAGCAAGCTGTTCTGCGAGTTTAGAAATGTGCATTAATTATTCACCAAATCAGCACTTGCCCAGGCTGCAGTCAGGAGATCTGGCCTCCCTGATGCCTGGAATCCTCAACACTGGCTGCCCAGCCCACAAAGCAGGGAGAATGGGGGTCTAGTACTGCAATGGAGGTCTATAGAGTTTACAGGAAAAATAGTAAAAGGCAAACTTATTTTCTTCTTGCTTAGCTTTTAGAGCTCTAGACCAAAGGTTCGTATTGCAGTTTTTCATATACAGAAGTTGTGAGTTCCAAGTGCCATTTAGCTCCTCTTTTGTTTTTAAAATTGTTTGCCTGACAATGTGCCTGGTTTTTATATGGGCTCAGGGGATCCAAACTCAGGTCCTCTTGCTTTTATATGGCAAGCATTTTGTTCACTGAGCCATTCCCCTAGATTGTAGGTTGCTTGAAACTTGCATGTGTATGTACGGGGAGAGAGTATATGCCACTTACCTTCTGACCTCTCCATCAGTGAATCGTCAACGTCTAATCTCACCTTGTACTTCCCTCTACTCATCCCCTAAGAGCAATGCTCTCACATAAAAACCTGCTGGATTTCCTCCCATCTTAAGAAGGAAAAGAGCTCTGCCTTTAGCATGCACACCTCCCACCCTCTGTACCTTTCCTTCTATGGTCCAGTCTCTTGTCTTCAGGTTTTCTGCTTCCTTGTAGCTCCCCCCCCCCCCCCCCCCCCGTCACCCATCAAACACAGCTCAGCATCCATCTCCACCAAGTTGTTAGCTTACCTGTCGCTGTCATTGCTGAAAGAAATGCACTGTGGTCCTGTTTGATCTCTTGGTGGCATTTGCCTCAGACGATCACTTCCTCTGTCTTTAAGACTTCTTTTATCTGGGCTTCTAGAACACAATTCCAAATGTTTCCTTTTGGATTTTGACTCTTTTATTTCTCTTGACCTCAGATCACTTAAACATCATTGCTCTTGGGCTAGAGAGATGGCTCAGCAGTTAAGAACACTGGCTGTTCTTGCAGAGGACCCGGGTTCAAATCCCAGCACCCACAGTTGTCCATAACTCCAGTTCCAGGGGATCCAACAACCTCTTCTGTCCTCTGCAGGCATTGCATGACATGGGTGCACTTACCTACATGCAGGCAAAACATGCATAAACATAAAATAAAAAAATAATTAAAAAAATTAAAAAAAAATCATTGTTCCTAAAGGCTTTGTCCCCACCTTTCCCTCCACACACATTCATCCAGCATGGAGGCTCCACCAACTGTTTTTTTTCTGACTCCCCTGCATCCACATCTATACCCTGTACCTGAAATTGAACTGTCTTTTTCTTTTTCTTTCTTTGCATCCAATTTCTAACAAGCCATTGAGTACCTCCACTTTGATGACATATAGGCAAATAAGATTCATGCAAAACTGAGCTCATTTCTTCATCACTCTTTAGAGAACAAGATGAGTCATTTCCCATTTGAATTATTGGCAATATGGTTCACTCCTTAGACAGAAACCCAGACAGAAACTCCTTAGACAGAAACCCAGGAATAGGCCTGGCATAATTAGCAGGGTATAAATGTGGAATTTCTTTATTATTAATAAAGACAATGACAGCAGAGCATTAACCTAGCACAGGGTCTGCTGAGTGTAGCTGTACAAATCATGCATCCATGAAGCCAATCAGGTTGGACCCTTTTTCTCCTTCACCCACCACCCTTATCACTAGGTCCTGCCATGTCTACTTTCCTAGCAACTAGCTGTCATGTCTCCATTGATTCAGTGCCATTTTGCTGCCTTTCTTAGGAACCCCTATTCCTGTTCCAATCTCCAGAGCCTCTTCTTTCCAGTCAGCTATCCCTAGTATGGGAGTTTTTAGAGGTGCAAGCTTGAGCATCTGATTCCCTTGTTAAAAAGCCTTCAGTTTCTTCCTTTTGTCTTTTCTTACACACGAGATATTATATATCTCTATGACGTTCTCTCTGTTGCATGGGCTCTCCTTGTCAACATGGTGAACTTCCACACATCTCCATGGGTTCCACTTCCTCACAGCCTTCTGCATGAGCTTTTCTGTCATCCAGCACCTTGTGAAAGCCTGATGCTGCATACATGACACCATGCTGTAACTATGTGTTTACACCCTCATCTCTCCCAGGAAAAAGTGAGGCAAGGACAAATATTGTATAACATCCAAAGCCCAGTGTAGATGCTCAATAAATGCTTCTTGAATCAAAAAAAATTCCTTAAGTCATAAATATTCACCTTTTAGCTACCTACTATGCATTTCTTTCTGGTCAAGGAGAAAGAATATCACTGCCCAGGGGGCTGGAGAGATGGTTTAGGGGTTGCTGCTTTTGGAGAAGACCAGCATTCAGTTTCCAGCATCGACATCGTGGTTAACAACCATCAGTGACTCCAGTTCCAGGGGGATCTGATGCCCTCTTCCGGACTCTGCAGGCACTGCATACAGTAGCACACTTACATGTATGTAGGCAAAATACTCATAAAATTAAAATAAAATATTTTTAAAAATTACTGCCCATGGGGCTGGAGAGATGGCTCAGTGGTTAAGAACACTGACTGTTCTTTCAGAAGAACCGGGTTCAAGTCCCAGTACCCACATGGCAGCTAACAACTGTCCGTAATTCCAGTTCCAGGGGATCAGACAGCCTCTTCTGTCTTCTGCAGGCATTGCACGACATGGGTGCACTTACCTACATGCAGATAATACACAAATACGCGTAAAATAAAAATTTTTTAAAAATTACTGCCCAAATGAGTTCATGTTAGTACCTCCACATTTTACCCATGAACAAATTCTTGCAGTGTATTCTGTTTTTTACAACTTCTTTGATTTCTGAAGGTGTTCCAAGTTTAGGAGGAGAGAATGTCTTGTTTGTAAGCCTCTGGGCTTCACTCTGGCTGGGACATTCCACTCTGGGTCTCACTCATACTTACCTGGTACTTCCTGCTTCACTCACTGGAAAAGTCTCTGAATCACGGATGGCAGGTAAGAGTGCAAACTGCTGGCTATTCTGTCTCAAAGAATAGTTTGAGGTAGTTACCTCCTGGAGGCATTCATTATTTTCATTTGAAAAAAATCCACCAAGAGTCATTTTCAAGGTCACCTTTATTTCATTCTTTACATGCCAAGTAAGTGTCTCATCTTACATTCTAATTGACAGGGAAACAACAAGGACTTTCCATTCTAAACTTTGATCTTTAGATCTTAAAACCTGACTATTTACATAACCTTGTTCTCATGAAAAGTATTAGGTCTTTTGTTGCTTTGAAAATTGCCTTGAAGTGTATTTTGTGAGATTCAAAACTGATCTCACAAAAAAGCTTCCTTAGGTCTCACATGTCCATTCTTGAAAGAAAATAATATGAACAATAGCACACTCTTTTGGTTAAGGAGCAAAAGAGACATCACTACCTGATTTATTTAGGAATTAATTTCACTTACAGACCAATTCTTGATTTCTGAAGATGTTGCAGGTCCAGGAGATAGCAGTCAGTTACTGTGGTCAGTGGAGTTCAAGACAGGTGTCACTGAGTAGTTCTGTGTGCATCCTTTCTATCCTATGTAGAGTGCACTGTAGTTTTGCATTAAATGGTCTTGTCTATAGGATCTCTTGAGGGACAAAGCCTGCATTTTGTTAAACTTTGTATTCCATCAGGGGAAGAGTTTCTAGTATATTCTGGACATTGACTAGCCACTTGCATGAATAAATAAAATTGAATGACCCCTCTTTCTGACCACTCAGAGATCACACAGCAGCATTACTGTTATCCTATAGAAACCATATCAAGCAGAGGTCATGACATACTTCACCTTGAATTACACAACAGAAGCCTTTGTTTGGACTTACATTTCTATCGGTTCTTTCTTCCTCTGTTAACTTCCCTTGGATTTCCTTGAGGGACTAGACTTTTCAGTTTCAGTCCAAATTTTCAGGATAGGGCTAATGCCTGCATGGACTCCAGGGATAGATGGATTACCACCTCCCTCCTTCTGGTGACTGGTTCAGGGATTAGCTATAAAACTCAAATTTTCCAGTTATGGTGATCCTGGGAAGTTTTGTGAGAATTCCTGAGAAGAAACCCTATCTTGCTGCCTATGCTTAGAGTTATGTGACTGTCAATCTGGAACTGGAGGCTGCTTGAGCCTGGAGTCAACACGCCGGAAAGCAGAAAGTGGATCTTAAGGACCACTTTGAGGTATGTTGATGCATTTGTGCCTGAATCCAAATACCTTACCTTAGCCAGAAGACCCTTATACTGTTCAATGCTAGAAAATCCTTACAAAGGGTTACTCATCTAGTAAGTATTGAAAACGTGATATCTTAAATGAGAGTACCCAAGTACGTACTTGAATGCTTTAAGATGGTCACTGAAATAGGCATTTAGATTTCACCCAAGCTCTGTGGGCTTTGGCAAGACTGCACACTTACTGCATTTCATTTCCCAAGAAGGTGGGAAGTATGGTGGTACTTTATTTTCTTTAGAAAAATATGTGTTTATTTGTGTTTGTGTAAGTGTATGTGGCATGTGCACATGAGAGTCCGAGAGAGAGAGAGAGAGAGAGAGAGAGAGAGAGAGAGAGAGAGAGCTGGCTCCTGTGAATGTGCAAGGGGCTAGAAGAGGGCATCAGGCGGCCTATCACTCTCTACCTATTACTTTGAGGCAGGGTCTCCTCTCTGAGCTCCAGGCTCTCACTTTCTCACTAGGCAATTTCTCACTGATCCTCCTGCCTCAGCCCCCCTTGGAGCTGGGGTTACAGGCTTGCTCTGGCTTGTTATATGGGTGCTGGTGTCTGACCTTGGGTCTTCATGACTGAGCAGCAAGCTGAGCCATCTGTCCAGCCTGCTTTCATTTCTACCATCTATGCTAGTGAATGCCAAACCTTTTTCTTTTTTTAAGTTCTAGCCTATGTTTAGTTGGAATGCCATAGAAACCCTATAAATGGGGCAAGTTTTGTCAGTTCGCTGTTTAGTCTTTGTTTATGGATTTGGTTGCTAACCTGGCTCTTTAAAAATGAGTAGCAGAGATTGATGTCTCAGGTGTGGCTAGATAGCTATAGGAAGGCTCTTTTAAGGAAAATTTAAAAATCAGATTCATGGCAGGATTAACTAATGTAGTCAACTAAACACTTAAAACACGAATACTGCCATCAACCAAAGCTTCATTCTTTCTGGATTCTGTATTCACCACCATTCATGAGTGACTCACCATGTTTACTGAAAACACCCCTGGAAACTTGTCGATGCTAAGTTTTAGAGAAAAATAAAAGTAACTTTAAATTAATTTTAATGATGTCATCTATCTTTTTTTAAAAATGTGTATGAGTATATTGCCTGCATGTGTATAAGTACACCTGTATCATGCAATGCCTGGGGAGGTCAGAAGAGGGGGTCAGATTCACCTGGAACTGGAGTTACAGATGGTTGTCAGCCACCATGTAAGTTCTGGGAACCAAACCCGGGTCCTCTACAAGAGCAGTCAGTACTCCTAGCCATTAAGCCATTTCTCTAGCCCCAATGATGTCATCTTTTTAAATAATCCACTTAAACTTTTATTTTAAAGATTACTTTGAAAAACTTTATTTCAGTTAATGATGATTACTTTGATCAGCTTTGTAAGGATGCTAAAAATCAATAAAAACCAGAGGGGGAAATCCAACTTTCTTTATTTCTATATTTCAAGGTATTAGGTCTTCCTTTTCTCCAATTTTTGTTTGTTTTTTATTTGTTTTGTTTTTGAGACAGAATCTCACCATGTGAATCCCGAATGACCTAGAACTCCCTGTATAGACCAGGCTGACTTTGAACTCAAAGAAATCCACCTGCCTCTGCCGCAGCAGTGCTGGGATTAAAGGCCAGAACCATTTCTCTCTCTGTCTCTCTGTCTCTCTGTCTTTCTGTCTCTCTGTCTCTCTCTCTCTCTCTTTGGCAGTAAACTTCAGGGCTTTATTATGCAACAGAGAGGGCCATGCTTGTGCCCACCCACTCCCAAACTTTTAAATAGTTATTTCTGAGGTTCCTGGCAACCCCCTTATGATCTCCACATGGACTTTTAAAGACAATATAGCCAGGAAAACTCAAGTTTCCTGAATTTTCATAATTCATTTTACACTGACGGCTTTCAATCTAGATCTGTCTTTAATTGTCAGGTCACGGTTAGACTCCCTGCTCCCTCTTTCTCCCCATAGATGTTAGTGAGTGCCAAAAGTGAACTGAAAGGAAAGCTGCCTGTGTTTTAAACTAGCTAGGTTCAGGGCTTGTCTTTTGTACCACAGGCTCAGGCTGACAGGTCTGTAACCAAGAGAGTAGATTAGAAGCCATATAGTTCTAGGTTGTTAATTATTATCTGGGATGATGCAGGAAACTGGGTTTCATTAGCAAACTAAACACTCAGCTACTATTATTGCCTTGTATCTGAGCAGATTCTAATTCCCAATTCAGTATTCGTTCCCTGGGGAAACAAAATCTTTGCTCTGAGCACTAGTAGAAGCCACATCCGCTCTCAAGCAGCAGGCAGTCTTGCCTCCTCTCCCACTATAATGCCCTTGGCTTTCTAGATGAATTAACTGTACAACAGCCATGCATCAGAAAGAGAAGCCTCTTCCTCTGGAAAGAGCATTTATTTCATTAGGGCTGCCCTGCCTGTCCCTCCCAAAGCTGCTAATCAGATTGAGGAAGGCCAGCCCTCTCAGAACCAAATAGCTGCATCTTTACCATGTCAGAAAACATTCACCCCTGGGTCTCACTCTAGGATTAGGTGTTACCTCTAACACTGGGCTTCTGCTAACCAAAGATGGTGTAGGACCTGTCAGTTCTGTTCTCCATGGCTAATGAAATATTTCCATTCTAGTGAGGATCTAAGACTCAGCGGTTTCTCAATGATCCTGTTTGGAAATCATGAAATATGGGGTTGTTTTACCCAGGAGATTTTTTTTTTAAAACCTAGGTGGTGACATCACCTCCATTTGGCTGAACTTTGACTTTGGCAGCTCCACCTGTGTAGTTAGTACCTCAAGTCTGTCAGCAGCACAGCTCTTATCCCTTGGCAAGCATCTCTTCAGCATCTGTTATATGCCAAGCATTGCTACATACAGCATCATATAGTCTCCACATAAGGGAGACGAGGCTTACCTTAAATGTATATGATATTGGTGAAATAAACAAGGAGTAAAGTTTAAGAAGATGGGAAAGCAATTTTTTTCAGTGCTAGAAACCAAACCCAGGACCTCAAGCATGTTAGGCATGGATACTACCAGTGAACTACAGTCCAGCTCCCCAAACACTATTTTCTATCTTTTAAAATATTTTATTTTTAATCACGTGTGTGTGTAACACCTCACAGAATCCCAAGTGTAGGTGTTTGTGTGTGTGTGTGTGTGTGTGTGTGTGTGTGTGTGTGTGTGTGTGTGTGCGCGCGCGCGCGTGCGCGCGCGCGCTCATGAATGCAATTGCCCATGGAGAACAGTAGTTCTTAGAGACCGGTTGCCCCTGGAAACCAGAAGAGGGCTTTAGATCCTCTGAAGCTGGAGTTACAGGAAGTTGTCAGTTGATGTGGGCTCTGGGCACTGAACTCAGATCCTCTAGAAGAGCAGCAAGCACTCTCTCAACCACTGAGCCATCTCTCCAGCCCCACAATTTTCTATTTTGGTAAATAAGATTTACATATTTATATAAAAACAGGTGGTGATAAAGTTCAAGAAGGAGACACAGTAAATAACAAGTGCTTTAGGGGAAGACCTAAAGCACTTTAGGATTATCTTTGGAGTAGGAGTTGTTTTTAAGTAAAGAGAATGTATTTGTCTGAACTGGTATAAACAAAGAAAAATTCTAACCAAAAAATCTGTTTTGAAGCACAAATATTTGTTATACTTTGAAGAAAGTATGCTGACAAAGTCTGGGTTTTGGTTTTTTTTAAAAAAATCTTTTTGAGACAAGGTCTCCTTGCAACCCCAGCTGACCTGGAACTCAGTATGTAGGCCAGCTGGCCTCCATCCCATAGAGATCTACTTGCCTGTGCCTGTGCCTGTGCTTGTGCCTGTGCCTGTGCCTGTGCCTGTGCCTCTGTCTCTGCCTCTGCCTCTGCCTCTGCCTCTGCCTCTGCCTCTGCCTCCTGAGTGTTAGGTAGGCATGCACCACCATGTCTGGCTTGGGTACTTTCTTTAAAATAAAATTCCAAAAGCCTATGGAATTAAAGTTCACGTCATCAGTGGATTTACTGAATAATAAGACAAGCTCTTACAATGGGAAGGTGATAAGTACCACCACATCTGTGTGCCTCAGTTTCCTTATCTGTGAACAGTACAAAGTTCAGATGCCTTCATCAGTATTACAGGCCTTAGAAATCTGACCCTTATTTAATCGCTCTTTGGTCTTCACATTCTCCATCTATCAGCCTCCCCTCCCAACCCAACCCCACCAAAGTCTAGCCTCAATTATTTGCAAGTAGTAGTCACATCTTAGAAGACTCAAACCATGTTTTGGACTCTCAGAATTCCTTCTCTCTGGAATGCCCTCTTTCCTGCCAAGTGAGTTTTTCTTATGTCCACAACTAGCCCAGCTCTGGTAGGTGTTCACATGTAGAACCTTCTCGCCCCACTACCCAGGCATAGTAAACACTTGGCCATATGCTTATTGGACAGAGAAGAGATCTACCATAAAGCCGGGCATCTCACTTTGGTTATCACTGCTATGTTTCTGGCACTGCACAGAGCAAGCATTCTGTGGGTGTGCAGTGAGTATCAGCCAATAAAATGGTGTGTATGGATATGGATTTTCTATGCATTATATTGTATGTGCTTTAAGAACATCTTAGTATCCCCAGCAGGGTGGGCTCATCAGATATTGTTGAGAGCATTCAGGAATGAAGTAATAGGACTGTGACTTTGGTGGGGACATCATAGATGAATCTTTCACCAGAATGCATCATGGAAACACAAATACTTTTTTTTTTTTTTAACTCTTTTTGAGACATGGTCTTCCTGTAGCTCCAGCTGGCTTGAACTCATGGAGATCCACCTGCCTCTGCCTCCCAAGTGCTGTGACTAAAGGCTTGCGCCACCATGCTTGGCCACAAATACTTTTAGAGGCATATCACTTTACGCAGTGAGATATACAGAAAACAAGCAGTTTGTTGTGATTTAGATATGTGAAGTATGACTATATAAACTATGAAGTCAACATAAACTTGTACAGTGACTGTTGTGCACTGTAATGAGGAGAGTGTAATCTACAGGAAGACTACCAAGAAGTGATCTATGTTCACAGTCATTTTACAGGCTCAAATAGTGACTATGTAATGTTAAGTCAATGGCCCAAGTCTTAGCTGCTTTGATCTGTAATGAGTTTCATGAGAGCAGTGCTAATATAAGTAATTACTGAGAAGGTTAAACTGTGTTTCTCTGGAGGGTGATCTGAAATATATATTAATTTTAAAAATATATAGCTTCAGATATGACTGGGAAAATACACCAAATTATGTATATAAACATGCTTACAGTATTAATTTATTACAGAAAAACTGGAAATAATCCAAAATAACCATCACTGGGAAGTTATTTTTAAAATCAATCTATTTATTCTTTGAGAATTTCATACATGCATACAATGTCTTTTGATCATATCCCCCCCTACATCCCCTCCAACTCCTCCCAGACCCCTCCCACCATGTACCCCTCCCAACTTCATATCCTTTTTTTCTTTAAAGAACTCCATGAATTCAATTAGTGGGGCCTATACACACAAAGCTGTAGGGCCATCTACAAGTCCATGGGCAACCTACTAGGGGTCATACACTTGAAGAAAACTGACTCTTCCTACCCAAGTAGCCTTCAACTACCAATAGCTCCTCAGCTAGGGGTGAGACTTCCCAAGTGCCCCTACCCCACCATCCACACTGGAATTTTGACTGACTTGATTTTGTGCATGTCTTGTTTAGGCAAACACAGACACTGAAAGTTCCTGAGGTCAACGGTCCTGTCATGTCCAGAGGACACCATTTTGCAGTAGTCCTCCCCAAATAGTTCACCCCCTCTTCTGCTTTGCTGCTTGAGCCTTGGAGGGAGGGAGTGTGATACAGCTGTTGCTTTAGGGCTGAGTACTCCATAGTCACTTACACTCGGCACTTTGGCCAGTTGTGGGGCTCTGTATCTACCATTGTTCATTGCAAATGGAAGCTTTTCTAGTAAGCGCTGAGAACCGCACTGATCTATGGCTATAAAGATAAGTTGTGGGGCTGGAGAGATGGCATAGCAGTTAAGAGCACTGACTGCTCTTGTAGAGGACCTGGATTCAATTCCCAGCACCCACATGGCAGCTATGAACCATCCTTAACTCTGGTTCCAGGAGAATCCAAAACTCTCTTCTGACCTCCGAGGCATTGCAGGATATGGGTGCACTCAAATACATGTAGGCAATACATTCATACAAATAGAATAGAAATGATAAAATATTTTTTTAAAAAGATAAGTTTTTTTTTCATTAATTTTATTTTTTATTTCATGTGAATGAGTGTTTTGCCTGAATATATGTAAGTGCGCCCATGTCATGCGATGTTCATGGAGACCAGAAGAGTGTGTCAGAACCCCTGGAGCTGGAGTAATGGATGGTTGTTAGCCACCAAGTGGGTTCTGGGAACCAAACCTGGATCCTCTGCAAGAGCAACCAGTGTCTTAACCTCTGAGCCACCTCTTTAGCCCTAAAGATGTTTTTAAAAGGAAGTTGCTACCATATCCATTTAGCAAAATAGTAGTAGTAAGTTCTCTCCTACTCCCACGCACTCCTATGACCTCCCAGTCATGGGTTCTTGGCCAGGTTTACAATATCAGGTATGAGTTTGATCCCATAGAGTAGGCCTTAAATCCAGTCAGAAAGCAGTTGTTTACCCCCATAACATTCATGCCACTATTGAACAAATGGGCATTCCTTGCCATGTGGCTCATTGTTGTAGCTCATAGGATTCACAACTGTGTAAGACTGCTGATGACTTTTTAAATTCTTATTATTTTATTTGAGTGTATTCCCTGCATGCATGTAAGTGCACCCATGTCATGTGATGCATGTGGAGGTCAGAAGAGGGCATTGGATCCCCTGGAACTGGAGTTATAGACAGTTACTAGCTGCCACGTGGGTGCTGGGAATTGAACCCAGGCCCTCTGCAAGAGCAGACAGTGCTCTTAAGCACTGAGCCATCTCTCCAACCCGTTGATGACTTTTTCCCCCCAGCAGCCCACGCCATGCCTTCTAGTACTATGAAAGCTCAAACAAGTTAGATTTTTCCATGTCCTGTGTGATCCAAGTGTGTGGTGTCTTCAGCAGTAGGGTCTTACCATCAAGTTCAGGTGGACAACCAAGAATAATCATAACAGCATGTTTTGTTTGGGAGAGGGTCTATGGGATCCCCGATCAGCAACTCAGAGGGAGAGATCTCACACCTGGCACTTGGTTTTTTGCTTGATAACCTATGCCATCTGGGAGAAGTATTATCTCCTCAAATAGGTAGCTCCATTTTTTTTTAACTCTTTTTTTTATGCTTTGAAGAATTATTTTTTTTAATTTTTATTTTTTTATTTTTTTATATTTTTTTTACACCCACTTCCCAGATAGCACCCTCCAATAGCCTCCTTCTCCCCCAGACTAGAGCCCTTATACTCTGATATCCCTGCTACTGTCTGCTGTGTTGTCGGCACCCCCAGCCATTCCCCACTACTTGCCCTTCTGGTGAATCTAGTTATCTTTTTTATTTTTTTATTTTTTTTTTACACCCCCTTCCCAGATAGCACCCTCCAATAGCCTCCTTCTCCCCCAGACTAGAGCCCTTATACTCTGATATCCCTGCTACTGTCTGCTGTGTTGTCGGCACCCCCAGCCATTCCCCACTACTTGCCCTTCTGGTGAATCTAGTCAGCCTCTCTAGAGGTCTTTGTTTTAGGAGGGTCAGCTGTTCCTCATCTAGTGGCAATTAGTTGTCAATATTGGATAAGATTGGGGTCTGCTGTTCATTTTCCCAGTTCT
>NW_008335967.1:1541214-1543925 GCF_000622305.1 Nannospalax galili | reverse complement strand
AAGATCTGCCTGCCTCTGCCTCCCAAGTGCTGGGATTAAAGACATGCGCCATGATGCCTGGATTATTTGTAGGTTTTTAAGAGTTCTCTATGCTGCTTTCCATAGGGGATGAACAAGTTTGCAGCCCCACCAGCAGTGGATGAGTGTTCCCCTTTCCCCACATCTTCTCTAACATTTGGTATCATTTGTTCTCTTGATCTTAACCAGTCTGACTTGGGTAAGATGAAATCTTAAAGTGGCTTTAATTTGCCTTTCCCTAATTATTAGTGATGTTTAACATCTTTTAAGATGATTCTTAGCCATCTTTACTTCTTCTTTTGAGAACTCTCTGTTCAGCTCCTTAGCCCATCTTTTTTTTTTTCTTCCTTTTGGTCTTTTTGAGACAGAGTCCCCCTGTAGCCTGAGCTGTCCTGGAACTCACTATGTAGACCAGGTTGGCCTTGAACTCAAAGAGATCCACTTCCCTCTATCTCCCAAGTGCTGGGACTGCAGGCGTGTGCCACCATGCCCGGCCTTAGCCCATCTTTTAATTGGGTTACTTCTTGTCTTGATTCTCTGTTTTTTTAGTTCTTTGTATATTCTGGATATTAAACCTCTGTCAGATGTGTTGCTGGTGAAGATTGTCTCCCATTCTGTGGGTTTTCTGTTCGCTTCCCTGTTGCCTCCTTTGATGTACAGACGCTTTTTAGTTTAATGAGGTCCCATTTGTTAATTCTTGCCCTTGTTTCCTGAGCAATTGATGTCTGGTTTAGAAAATCCTTTCCTATACCTATATCTTGTAGGTTTTTCCCAATGTTTTCTTCTAACAGTTTCAGAGTTTCAGGCTTTACATTGAGGTCTTTGATCCATTTGGAATTGACTTTTGTGCAGGGTGAAAGATAGGGGTTTAATTTCATTGTTCTACACATGGAGATCCAGTTTTGCCAGTACCATTTGCTGAACATGCTGTCTTTCCGCTAGTGAATATTCTTGGCCCCTTTGTCATGTATCAGGTGGCTCAAATTGCATTTACTCATATTCAGGTTTTCGATTTTGTTCCATTGATCTATGGGTCTATTTTTGTGCTAGCACCATGTTGTTTTTATGACTATAGCTCTGTAATACAGCTTAAAATCTGGTATAGTAATCCCCTCGCATTGCTCTTATTGCTCGGGGTTCCTTTGGCTATCGAGGTTTTTTGTGCTTCCATATGAATCTCAGGATGGTTTTTTCCAATTCTGTGAAAAATGTCATGGGGATATTGATTCACATTGGATTGTATCTATAAATGGCTCTTGGTAGGATGGTCATTTTCACAATATTAATTCTTCCAATGCATGAGCATGGGAGGTCCTTCCATCTTCTGATGTCTTCCTCAATCTCATTCTATTTAAAGATTTAAAATATTCATTGTAGAGCTCTTTAATGTCCTTGGTCAGGTTTATTCTGAGATACTTTATTTATTTTTTTGCAGCTGTTGTGAAGGGGAGTGTTTCCATATGGTGTGCCTCTGATTGCTTGTTATTGGTATATAGAAAGGCTACAGACTTTTGTAGGCTCATTTTGTAACCTGCCACTTTGTTGAACGTGTCAATAATTTCTAGGAGATTTCTAGTGGAATATTTGGGATAATAATGTGTATAATAGCACATCACATGCAAATAGAGATAATTTGACCTCTTCCAATTGGTACTCCTTTAATTTCCTTTTCTTGTCTTATTACTCTTTCAAGAGTTTTAAGCACTATATTGAAAAGGAGTGGAACTGTAAGACAAATTCACTGCTGGGAGGTGCATGTGCCATCCAATTTCCTCCTCCCACAGTTCTTGCAACAGCCTGAGGAAAAAAAATCTCCAAACGCTGGTGTAAAGAATCTTAACTAGTTTATTGGACTTGCTAACTAAGCTTGGGTTGCAGGTTTACTTACAGACAAGTGGGTGCCCCCCCGCCCCATTCACGGCTGTGTTCAAAAATCCACAGCCAGACATAAATCCTGTGGTTCTGGACAGCCTTACAAAATGGCGAGAGATCAGCCTTGTGGTTTTCCCAGCTTTTATACCCTTATCCCCTCCCCTGCAAGTGGCTGTGGTCAACTGATTGACTGGAAGAGGGAAGGGGAATGGCTTCTTTGCAGAGCATGGGAAGAAGGCAGGTCCATGGCTTGTCATCACAGGGTCAGAGGAACATCCTCCGGGTCACACTCTCCACCCCTTCCTCTGGCTCTCACAAAACTTTCCACCTGCCTGTTCCTCGAATATCCCTGAGCCTCAGAGGGGGTGGTGCAACTTTCTCCCATTGTAATAGGGCACTGGACTCTTCAAGTCTCTGTATCCTCTGTTTGTCATGGGCTGATGGCTCAATTTAGTGGCATTCCACCTACTACAAAAACACAAACAGCAAGAAGCAAGAACATGTAAGCAGTAACTGCAAAAACAGCTCATGGGCATAAACACAAATGCTTGGATGGTATGTGATGTTTCCCCTTTCATCTCTGATTTTGTTGATTTGGATTTGCTTTTTCTTTCTTTTGGTTAATGGGGCTAAGGGTCTGTGTATCTTGTTTATCTTTTCAAAGAACCAGCTCTTTGATTCATTGATTCTTTGTATTCTTTTCTTTGTTTTGATTTCATTAATTTTTGCTATGATTTTTGTTATTTCTTCTCCTGCTGGGTTTGGGTTTCATTTGTTCTTGCCTTTCCACGGTCTTGTGTTGCAGTGTTAGGTCAAAATAG
>NW_008335967.1:1540109-1540613 GCF_000622305.1 Nannospalax galili | reverse complement strand
GACCAGGCTGGCCTTGAACTCACAGAGATCTGCCTGTCTCTGCCTCCTGAGAAAATGTGTAGCCCAGGCTGGTCTTGAACTCATGATCCTCCTGCTTCTGCCTTTTCAGCATGTCCCAGAGGTGTGTGCCACCAGAACCAGCCCTGTAGTATTGTTTTTATGAAGTTGGGTGCACCAGAGTTTGGTGAATATATGTTCATGATTGTAATATCTTCTTGATTTATTGTTCCTTTAGAAAGATGAGTATTGAATCCTGTCATTTTTATTTCTGATTACATTCTTGATGTAGCTGTACTTTTCTACAATTATACCTTCATTGAATTTCTTTCCACAAGCCCTTGGGTATGGTCATTCCTTTCTTCAGCTTTTTGTATTGCTTCCAGAACTCTCTGAAGGGCAGGTTTCGTGGACATGTATTCCTTCAGCCTATTCATGTCATGGAAGATTTTTCTTTCCCCTTCAACTATATTAGATATTTTGGCTGGGTATAGTAATCTGTGTATG
>NW_008335967.1:1538013-1539096 GCF_000622305.1 Nannospalax galili | reverse complement strand
TTTTGTAGTTCTTGATTCTCGTGTGAGACTCAAGCTTTCAAGTTTAGGTCTATTTCTTTTTGTAAACTTTTTGTGTCTTTGTAGTTTACTTTTTGGGCATGAAAAGCTGGTTCCTCTAAGCTTCCAGTTCTCTCTTTTGATTATATATTGGAGTGGCCAGATTGCTTTTGTCTTCAGGAGTTCCCCCAGAGGCCCAAGTCAGATGAGGATCAGATGCTTTCAGACTTTCTTCTAAGGTCTGTCTCCCTCCAGGAAAGATTTTGGCCTCAGGAATTTGGGGGTTGGACTAGCCTGGGAGCCTGGCCCAGGAAAGATGCTGGTCTAGGGCCGCTGGTGGCTGTGCCACCCAGGGATGCACAGGAAGATGGGGGTGGGAAGTAGCCCCAAGGGCTCCTGGGGACTGCACTGAGGAGCTGGGTTGGTCTGGATGCAAAGGATCAGGAAGAGGAAAGGTCAGCCCCAGCGTCCAGGAAAGAGGCTGGCATGTCATGCAGGCCCAGGGAAGTAGAGGGAGGTGAGGGTGGGGCCAGGCCCGGAGTGCTCCTGGGGACCTGAGAAGGAGCTGGGTTGGTCTGGATACAAAGGATCAGGAAGCAGTGGTGGTTCCCCAGATGTCTGGGGCACCAAGACAAAGAATAGGACAGGACCCAGCCTAGGGGGAGAGATGGGCAGGGGAGATGGGAGGGTGGATGAGGCTGGGGGAGTCAAGGCACAGAGGGCGCAAATGACTTACCCCAGAGAGAGGCCTGCAGGTGATGAAGGCCCAGGGAACCATAAAATCTTTTAAGGATTAGATACAAGCTCCCAAATACTTTTGAAGTTTTTGTCCTTTGGAACAGAGTATGTTCTGAAGAGGCCCAAGGACTTTTTGACTTTTAGCCAAGAAACTGGCTACTTTTCTTTGGGGGTAGTTTTACCCTAACTGCCTAGCCAATTCCTGTCTCCTATTCTTATCACACCATCCTCTGAAGAGGTTACCCAAATTGCCAATAGGGAATTGGGATGCAGACTGTCCTGGCTTCTTCCATGCTGAACAGGGATGCAGGGTGAGGCAATTGGAGTACCCCATTCAGAGGGTCTATA
>NW_008335967.1:1534813-1537783 GCF_000622305.1 Nannospalax galili | reverse complement strand
ATCCTCATTTTTCTTTTGTCTTCCAAGGCTGGACTCTAGAGTGATGGATTCAGGATTTGCTTTCAGGTATCTTGATAGCTGTTGGAGTGGTTAGAATCAGTGTCAGTTCCCTCTCAAAGGCTTCTAGATAAGGGGAGAAAATAAATTTATCTATCATTTCAGAGGAATAGCTAGTTGTCTTCCTTAGCTACAGGTGGGCACTACAGTATTGGAGACCAAGATCTGAAGTCTTACATCTGAGCAGCACTTTCTGGTTAGGAACAAAATCATCAATGAGAAATAATTGTCTAAATAACTTTTTATATAGACTTAAGCCTGATGTGTGGGTGTTGGGGAACCCGGCTGTCTAAGGTAGCAGCCTCTCCATGCCTGGATAGCCACAGGCTGGCTCGGCGTTCATATGCAGAGGATCCTTTCTCAGCTGGGTGCCTTCCTGCTCTCTTCCTGACTCACCTTTTGAAGTGCCCATCACAGATACATGTCCTCTGGCATGAAACTGCCAGGTTTTCCTGTGTGATAATAGGCAATGTCTGACAGCCTGGCAGAAGCCCACCACCACATGTAAATGGGGCATCCTACAAAGCACCTATCAACTAAGGCTTTTGCTACTGCCTCCACACTATAAATATCCTAGTTTCCCCCTAATAAATCGGAGCTGAATCACTAAGATCTGGAGCTGAGCTGAATCACTGAATAAAGGAGCTGTATCAGGAGCTGAGCTGTATCCTGTGTCTTACTGCCTGCGATTCAGTCTCCCCGGAGGGGGCTGTCCCTTCATAAACATTCACTCGCGGAGATCCTGCTTTCGCCATTCTTGCACCTCCCCACATGATCCGACGGCCGGCGGATCGTGTACCTAGAGGGAGTGCCCGGTAGCTTGGAACGGAACTTGCCTGTAAGCCCAGCGACCACTGAGTCACCAGCATCCGGTAGCCGCGGAGAGCCAGGGACCCGAGCAGCAACATGGTGTGTGGGACCCGCCCATATCTGGCACCCAACATGAGAGCCTCTGAACTCCGCACCAGCCAGCAGCTGGCGCCCAATGTGAGAGCCTCTGAACTCCGCGCCAGCCAGCAGCTGGCGCCCCCTGAAACGCAGAATTCGTGAGTATCTCTCCCACCAGGAGAGCAACAGAAATCTCTTTTTTCCTTCGTCTCCCATCAGGAGACTAAAAAGGCAGCTGTGTCTACAAGCCACCCCACTCGTGGGGCCTGGCAAATCCCTCTTTTTCCTTCATCTCCCATCAGGAGACTAAAAAAGGCAGCTGTGCCTTCAAGCCTCCCCACCCTTGGGGCCTGGCAGTCTCTTCTAATTTCCTCGCCCCCTGAAACGCAGAATTCGTGAGTACCTCTCCCACCAGGAGAGCATCAGAAATCTCTCTTTCTTTTGTCTCCCATCAGGAGACTAAAAAGGCAGCTGTGCCTCCAAGCCTCCCCACCTGTGGGGCCTGGCAGTCTTTCTCTTTTCCTCCTTAAAAGGCAGCTGTGCCTTCAAGCCTCCCCACCCTTGGGGCCTGGCAGTCTCTTCTAATTTCCTCCTTTTATTTTCTGGTCTAAAGTCTTCGCATGGGACCGTTAAGTAAGCGTGAGTTTCTCTCCTACCAGGAGAGCAGCAAAAATCTTTTTTTCCTTCGTCTCCCATCAGGAGACTAAAAAGGCAGCTGTGCCTACAAGCCTCCCCACCTGTGGGGCCAGGCAGTCTTTCTCTTTTCCTCCTTAAAAGGCAGCTGTGCCTTCAAGCCACCTCACTCGTGGGGCCTGGCCATCTCTTTTTCTCTTTTTCTCCTTCTAAAATAAACTTCCCTAATCGGTTTTGTTATCCTGCCCCCAGGGCACTGCAACCACAGCTAAAACCAGTTAGGTGAGAATTTAAATTAACTAGCCCCTGCGGAGCACTTGAAAGTTCAAGGTGGCTCACGCCAAACAAACAAAAGATTAAAAAAGGCCATTTCTTTTTCTGCAGTCTGCAGCCAGGCTTGTACCTGTCAGAGCGTTCCAATCCCCTAGTGTCAGGCTGCTGCAGAAACATTAAACGCTAAACAACACTATTTTCCTTTTTATAATGGGTAATTCAACATCACGCCAGAAAAAACTCCAAATTCGTTCCCTTAAAACCCTACTTAAATCAAGAGGACTTAAAATCTCCCAAAAAGAAAGCTTAAAATTTTGGAATGAAGTATATCAATTTGCACCCTGGATCCTGTCAGCAGACATTTCTGATCCAGAGGTCTGGACTAACATTGCATATCTGGCTCGTAAAAAAGAAATCCAGGAAAGGCATAATTTCCCCCTTTCCTTTCTCCCCATAACAGCAGCTATCCAACAATGCTTAAGAAACTCACCTAAGATTGAAGAAAGCTTACAAGCACCAGAAAATAATAAAGGGGAGAGTTCAAACAATACAAAAGACCTAAAATATGCTATGATAAACACCCTAAAGACAAAAGGTTTTATGATAGCTACAAATAAAATACAATCAATTCTCCCCATTGCCTTCCTGGGGACTGAAATAACGCCTACTACTGTTAGGCCCCTCAAACCTGTCCTGGATGTTCCCCATCCACTCACCCTTAATTCCCCCCAGAGCTTCTTTCTCTGTCATCCTCATGGCTGTCTTTACCCTGCTTAACAGCAACGCTTCAGCCAGCCTCCACTCTCCCTAATACCATGTTCTAGAAATTTTATGTCAGAGAAACATTTCAAGGAAAAAAATCAGATCCATGGGACAATCACTGGCGTATTGGAGTAATAACAGAATTTTACTCAGGTGTATTTTCTAGGTACCCCACAGCTAACTTTCATGTCTCTCAACAGCTTCCAAGTCTGTGCTAACTCATAATATTATTCTACAGGAAAGACAAACAGAGGACCAGATAAAATCAACTATGTCCTAGAACAAGTACATTCAGTATGTTGCTAACTTTCTTCCCTTCACCACCTACCACAATGTTTGTCTTTCCTGTAGAATAAT
>NW_008335967.1:1529473-1534753 GCF_000622305.1 Nannospalax galili | reverse complement strand
TCCCAGGTGCTGCCAGCAGAGAAAAATCTTCTTCCCCCTGCTGGTAGGGATCTAACTTGCACTTTCCCTGGGTACTGAAGGCGTTGCTACCGTGACAACTGCTACAAGCCCAGCACCTGGTGGGAAATTTCCGAGACAAGCTGGACCAAGCAAATGGCATCCGTGACTGACAGCCTGGAATCTCTCCAACAACAAATGAACTCTCTCGCCAGGGTTGTGCTCCACAACAGAAGAACATTGGACTTAATAACTGCTAACATGGGGAGGGTGTGTGGTGTTAGGAAAAATGCTGTTTCTTTGCAAATGAATCAAATGTTGAAACTGATGTTAACACTCTCAAAAAACTTTGTAATGATCCATTTTCAAAATTTCAACCCACCTAACAATTAGGTTGGTTTAACAATTCCTTGTTTTCATGGCTCCTATCCCTTGTTGGCCCCCTGGTCATACTGTGGTGTATTATTTTGATACTTACTCATTGTTTTATAAGATTTCTTTGCTGACAATTACTGCCATTGCTAAAATCACTACAAAAACAGGTCATAGTCAATTATCAGACTTTGGATTCTCCCGAGATAAGATGAATTGGCCCTTAGGGCTTGTGATGACACTTCTCCATTTTTAAATCAAAGAGGGGGAGATGTTGGGGACCCCTGCTGTCTAAGGTAGGAGCCTCTCCATGTACGGAAGCTGCAGGCTGGCTCGGCGTTCATATGCAGAGGCTCCCTTTCTCAGCTGGGCGCCTTCCTGCTCTCTTCCTGACTCACCTTTTGAAGTGCCCGTCACCGATACATGTCCTCTGGCATGAAACTGCCAGGTTTTCCTGTGTGATAATCAGGCAATATCTGACAGCCTGGCAGAAGCCCACCACCACATGTAAATGGGGCATCCTACAAAGCACCTATCAACTAAGGCTTTTGCTACTGCCTCCACACTATAAATATCCTAGTTTCCCCCTAATAAATCGGAGCTGAATCACTAAGATCTGGAGCTGAGCTAAATCACTGAATAAAGGAGCTGTATCAGGAGCTGAGCTGTATCCCGTGTCTTACTGCCTGCGATTCAGTCTCCCTGGAAGGGGCTGTCCCTTCGTAAACATTCACTCGCGGAGATCCTGCTTTCGCCATTCTTGCACCTCCCCACGTGATCCGGCACCCGGCGGATCATGTACCTAGAGGGAGTGCCCGGTAGCTTGGAATGGAACTTGCCTGGAAGCGCAGTGACCGCTGAGTCACCAGCATCTGGTAGCCGCGGAGAGCCAGGGACCCGAGCAGCAACGCGGTGCGCGGGACCTGCCCATATCTGGGAAATGTAATCCCTTGAACTCTTAAAGAAATATACTGATGACTTTTCTCTTTGGTTATACTTTCCTTTTGGGTGTTTAAGAGCTTACAGTTGACCCAAATAACTCAATTTATTTTTACACTTAAGGTCATTTGAGGATCTGTTCCTCAGGGGTCACATGGGCTTGGGAGGAGCTCCTGGCTCCTTTCTTTTACCAGTTCCATCTATGTGAAGATAAGTCAAAGGTCCTGTTCGACCATGTCTGGCTTCACTTGGAAGGATGAATGAGCTGTTTCTTCTGAGTTGACCCTCCTCTTTGTAGACTGGACACTGGTTGAAATCCATCTCATGGCGTCTCCATGTCCTCCCAGAACAAGAGGACAGGTGACTCACCACTGCTACAGGACATTTTGAGAGATGTTCCATAGTCCCCTGGAACGTAGTCGACCTTGGAGGGCAAGGGGCAAAAACTGTCCTTTAAGACCCTCTGACCACATTAGTATAGGCCTCAAACTATGGCTGTTAAACATCCAGTAAGGTTAGTTCCACCAGTCTGGTACTTTTAATTATCATGTGCTATATAGATAAGGCTTGGGCAAAAAACAAAATATTCTCAGATAAACCTTGGCTAGATCTATATTTTGTTCCTTAAACTAGTTGACTAAACTATGATGATAGAAAATTTAAGATTCTGTGTATATTATTTTAGTATCATCCTTTATATACAAGAACAAACCTAAACAGACCTTCATCACTTGCTTAGGGATTCTCATTTTTTCTGTTTTGGAAAATATCTCCATTCCCACATCCTTTTAACATCTTTTACATTCTCATTTTCTTTTTTTTAAAGTAATTATGAGACAGGTTGCAGAGATGGCTCAGCAGTTAAGAACACTGTCTGTTCTTGCAGAAGACCCGGGTTCGAACCCCAGCACCCACATGGCAGCTATCAACTGTCCGTAATTCCAGTTCCAGGGGACCCGAGAGCCTCTTCTGTCCTCCACGGGCATTGCATGACATGGTTGCACTTACATACATGCAGGCAATACATGCATACAGATAAAATAAAAATAATAAATAAAACAAATAAATTTTCCATCTGTTGTGAGACTTCTTTTCCTGGGGATGCTAAAAGCAATGCTTATTTCCTTTTAAGGTTCCCGTGTCAAGCCAATCGTTGATTAAAGTTTTACTGGGGAAACAATGGATTTATTGAGCTTACTTACCGAGATAACTGAGGGATTGCTGAGGTGTATGTCTGACCTGAGGGTATGCACACTGGAAAGCCTTTACCCAGCATGGGTCATGCCTTCTCTTCCTAGCCTTCCCAGATTGTATACTTTAGCCCTCCCCCAAATCCAGGAGGCCACCATATGGCTTTTTCAAACATCCTAGTGTTAGTTATCTCCCCGTCCCTCCTTTACCCTACTGTCCCTTCAGCCTCCCCACTTAAACTTTTCTCAGGTTTTTAAAAAATATATTTTATTTATTTATTTATTATTTATTTATTTATTTTTTATGTGTATGTTGTGTATTGCCTACATGTAGGTAAGTGCACCCATGTCATGCAATGCCCGTGGAAGACAGAAGAGGCTGTCAGGTCTCCAGAACTGGAGTTACAGACAGTTGTTAGCTGTCATGTGGGTGCTGGGATTCGAACCTGGGTCTTCTGCAAGAACAGCCAGTGTTCTTAACTGCTGAGCCATCTCTCCAGCCCCCCAGATTTTTTTTTTTTTTTAAAATAACTCTGCTAGACCCTTCTATTGAAATACTCAGCAGTTCCCTAAAAAAATGGCATGGCATCTGTTTCTATAAGATAGAAGTAGGTTCCAATTATGAAAATGTATAATATACACATTATATATATAAAGATATAATCTTAAGGGATTAAAAATACCACCCAGAAAATTTCTATATATCCCCAAATATTAAATGATAGCTATTGATTTTTCTTTTTTTTTTTTCTATAATGAACATGCTCTAATGACATTATTTCAAAATTAAGGCAGTTCCGTATAGTCATATTCTCAGAAATGGTTTTTTATGTTTAAAAGTGAGGTTCACTCTGGCAGATTTTGTAACCTACATGGTGATAGTGGGCAATGCTCACATCTGAGAGAGGAGTCTGTCTCATGGTCAGCTAAAACTAGGAAAAACAAATCAAGCTTATTGATGTTCCTTAAAAAATGCTGGTGCTTTTTATAGAAACTCGAGTTTGAGGAGCTGGGTGGATGGCTTAGAGGCTAAGCGCACTTGCTGCTCTTTAGAGAACCCAGGTTTGGTTCCCAGTACCCATATCAGGCAGCTCACAAGTGCCTGTAACTCCAGTTCCAAGGGAGCCAACACTATTGTCTGGCCTCTGTGTGCACCTGCACGTACTTGCAGGCACATGTAGACACATACATATACACATAATATTTAAAATAACATTTGAAAAAAGAAAAATGAGTTTGAGTATGGGATATTATTGTCTTTGGGGGTGTGAATGCAATGTTTTAAGTAGGTATGATTAATTTTTGCTAATTATTTCCTTCACGTCTATATTTTGGTCAAAATATAGAAAGCAGTGTTTGGAATTGAGACAGCTTTCCCCCCTTTTGAGAAATATGCTTATTTAAATGTTGAAATCTTTCAAATTGTTTGCATATTAGTCTTGCTCCCTAAAGTGGGTTGAAAAACCTACTTTATTAAGGAAGTAAAGTATAGAAATGTGCATATACTCTTTACAGCTGCTGTATAGAATGCAGATGGCATTCTGAAGACCTGAAGAATACAGTTGAGACTTTTCACATCTAGCCTGGGCTGGGGTATTGCTCCATGGTAGAGCACTTGCCAGTGATACACAAGGCATTGTTTTGCTTCCTAGCATGACCACACATACACTGTCAAACACCCCTCCAAAACCTATGTCAATCATGTCTAAAGACACTGACTTTTGGACTTACAAGAAACATTAACTTCCTATTCCCAAGTGAGTGTAATTGGTTCTTAATCCTGAATACTCAATCTTTTCCATTCATACTTTGCCTTCATTAGATGGGTCATACTGCAGCAAGAGCAACACAAAGCTAAACCTGAATGTCATAAAGATTCCCAACTGTTTATCTTTAGATATGGAATGTTTATACAGCTTCCCCAAGCTTTGAGCTTCTTCCCATGGCATGAATCTCTGGAATTCCCAAACACTGGTTTGGTTGTTAGATTTACAGGCTGCATTTAACTTCTATTTCTGATTCTTTCTAGAGAGATCAAAAGAAAGGGATACCTTTAGTTGACTCAATAAATTGAGACTCAAGAGTTAGATTCTTGAATGGAGTAATAATCTAGATTGTTGTTTGGGTTCTTAGAAAATCCTAGAAATTGTTTCTGTATGATATAGAACTAATGTTCCTATGTACTAGACAAGTATTTCTTTTGGCAATTAAATATATATGCATATATATTTGTTTTCCTACATAATTAAAGGAATTTTAGTGGATAAATACATTTTATAACATAAAACTTAAATATCTAAAATTTGGGTCTCGCTGTTATTTTTAAATGTACTCCCGTTTTTAAAACACCATAGAATGTTTTTAGGAGTCTTAATTACATCAAATGTGTTTAATAACTACAACTTTATGTTTGCCTAGTCTCAAAAGACATACTGATCTCAAAAGATTACATATTTTTATTCAATAACATTTCAAAGATCAAGTATTTCTATTTGGTTTACAGTGTGCTCTTAGTTTTGTTTTCAAGACTACTTCCTGTGGGGGCTGAAGAGATGGCTCAACACTTAGGAGTGCTTGCTGCTTTTGGCAGAGGACCCAAGTTTGGTTCCCAGCACCCCATTGGGCAGCTCGTAACCACCTGTAACTCCAGCTCCGGGATATCTGACTCATCTCTGGCCTTCAACAGTACCTGAAAGCAGGTGCCCATACACACACAGACACACACACACACACACACACACACACACACACACACACATATATATATATATATATATATATA
>NW_008335967.1:1527569-1529422 GCF_000622305.1 Nannospalax galili | reverse complement strand
TTCCTGTAAAATTTATCATTGTGTTCAAAATATTTAACTGAGAGGTCATTTACATAAATAAATTAGTCTCTTTAGGAAAATGGTCTGCTATATTTGCCAGTCCATTTAATAGGACCCAAGACCAATGAAAAACTCAAGTTGTCTTGAGAGAAGGGCTGCAGTGAAACACCTCCAAGGTGGCTCAACAGGTAAAGGCACTTGCTTTTTGACCCTGGTGACCTGAGTTCAATCCCTTGAACCCACATAAATGTGGAAGGAGAGAACCAATGCCACAAAACTGTCCTTTGTCATGTGTGCTATGACATACATACACATACAATAATAATAATAGTAATAGTAATAATGGAGAAAGGAAGGCTGTGACACACACTAACACTACTACTACTACTACTACTACTACCACCACCACCACTACTACTGGCAATGGTAATAATCAGAGAAGGAAGGAAAAGGAAAGCAGCACTGCAGTAGAAGGAGCTTGGTCATGGGCTGCATCTCCCATCACACCTCCCTGGAGTTGCCCCTAACTGTATGTGACCCTGGCTAAGAATGTACCCTTCCTTAGGAAATGAGGAGATGAGAAAAGGAAGTTCCTCAAATGTCTTGCCTCTTGGGATGGCACAAACCTTGTGTGTGTGTGTGTGTGTGTGTGTGTGTGTGTGTGTGTGTGTAGGAGATATAGCAGCAGGGAGACTGATGGAGAGTGGAGCCCTCATCCAGCTCTGTAAGCCTGCCCAGCTGCATCTAGTACTTTTTTGAGAGTCTGTTACATTTCTTTCCAATCAGAACTAACAACTTCAGCTGGTAGATTTTTTTTTTCTTTTTTGGTCTTTTTGAGACAGGGTCTCCCTGTAGCCCCAGCTGTCCTAGAACTCAGTATGGAGACTGGGCTGGCCTTGAACTCATAGAGATCCGCCTGCCTCTGCCTCCCGAGTGCTGGGATTAAAGGCATGCGCCACCATGCCCGGCAGCTGGTAGATTTTTAAGGGTTTCTTTCTTTTTCCCATACTGTGAATGTTTTGTGGGTTAAAACTCAGTCTTCACTGCTGGAGACAACAGTTAAACGGCACACATGATGCCCTGGTTCTAGTCCCAGCACCACAAAAGAGAGGGAAAATTAACAGTACTAAAGCTTAGAATTCTTAAACTCTTGGTGCCTTGTTGGGATGCCTGGAGAGAACTTTGAAATGCAGATTGTACACTGTACTCCCTCAATCATCACCTATTAAATGGAAGACAAGATGCAGAACATCTACCCTCTAGCCTTTGTGAGGGAGGAACCTTAGACTTAAACGGTAAAAAAAAAAAAATCACAGAGTGCATGTGACCATGAAAGAAACACTTTATACCTGGGAGGGAAAGGGAGAAGAGAGCAAGAGCCAGGAGCTGTGTGAGTTTGGTTTGGGGCACTCTAGGGGAAAGATTTTCAAGAAAAACTGAGGATAACTATTATTGTCGTTTTTATTATTTTGCATGTGTACGGTCCTGGGAATTGAACTAAGGGCCTTGCTCATTCTAGGCCAAGTATCCTATCACTGAGCCACACCCCATCCCCAGCCCCCCAAAAGATGACATTTTATTTCTATATTATTTATTTATTCATTTTTGCAATGTTGGGAATTGAACTTAGGGCTTCACATTTGTCAGCTGCTCTGTGGGTGGTGGGAACCAAACCTAGGCCCACTGTAAGAGCAACCACTGCTCTTAACCACTGAGCCATCTCTCCAGCTCCCAAAGGAAGATTTTTAATACCTGCTCTAGGGAGGGCACAGCTGCTTCCTTCTCCTCCTCCTCCCTCCTTTCCCTTAATTCCTCCCCTTCCCCCGCTCCCTCTCCTTCCCCCCTCCCCCTCC
>NW_008335967.1:1525042-1527458 GCF_000622305.1 Nannospalax galili | reverse complement strand
CCCTCCCTCTCCCCTCCTCCTCCTCCTCCTTCTTCTCAGTCTTACTATGCAATCCTGGCTATCCTGGAACTCACTAAGTAGACCAGGTTGGTCTCAAACTCACAGAAATTCGCCTGCCTCTACCTCCCCAGTACTGGGATTAAGAGTATGTGCGAACACATCCAGCTCAGGCACAGCTTCTTAAACTGTGGGCTCAACCCCATATAAGGTCATGTAATTGAATGTGGGATTTGTGAAAAAAAAAAAAAAAAACTGGCAACAGTAAAAGGTTTCTCAGTGCTCAATGACCAACAGTTAATTCACAAACACAGAATGAATCTGAGGTGCTTGGGCAGTGCATGTCCCTGTTGCATCACAGCTTCACCGCAGCCTTTGTTCTGAACACACAGCATGTGCAGTTTACACTGTACTTGCCTCACACCAGACAATGCCAAGGAATGCTGCCTGAAATACCTTGGCTCAGAATGGAGACTGTTGTGTTATGAATTGTATACAAAGGTCTCTTACGTTTGTTTGTGTGTTTGTGTTTGTGTGTGTGTGTGTGTGTGTTTATGTATGTATGTATGGAGGGTCCATTCATGCCATGGCACACATGGAGAGGTCAGAGGACAGTTTGTGAGAATCAGTTCTCTCCTTTTGCCATGTGGGACCCAGGGATGGAACTCAGGTGTTTGGGCTTTACGGCAAGCCCCTTTACTGGCTGAGCCATCTCCCAGGTCCCATACAAAGTTTTCTGCTTGTACAGAAACATAACGGCTTAATTATAGAGACAAAGACCGTTAACATTTTCCTACCCATTTTCCAGCATTTGAGCATCAAATTAGTTTAGATTGTATTCGTTAGAATATTTGATTTTAACAAATTGGTGTTTGACTTGCTGATTTTCATAATGTGTTTAAATGAATTTTAACTTAGGGATTAGGACAGAATTTCCAACAATTTTTGAAATGTTTCTAAACATACCCCTGCTATGAGTCTCGGTGTTGATTATGAAATAAAAATATCCATCAACTTTGAAAAATGTTGAAGATGCTCCATGTCCTCCAGTATCAAATATTCAGTCAGCATTCAACTTTTTTCCTCGTGTGTGTGTGTGTGTGTGTGTGTGTGTGTACATGTCATGGTGCACATGCAGAGGCCAGAAGACCACCTAAGGTGTTGGTCCTTGTCTTCCTCTTGGCTTGAGGTAGTCTCTTGTTCATTGCTGTGTACAGCAGGCTCTTCCATCAAGGGTCCTGTCTCTGTCTCTCATCTCTTGATGCCTGATTTGCTGTGGTAAGACTTTTATGTGGGTTCTGTGGAACTCAGTTTGTCAGGCTTGCATGGCAAATGCTTTACGACCTGAGCCATCGTCTGTCCCAGCTCCCATTTAATTCTTTATGTAAAAATAAACACACATACAGACAGACAGACACACACACGCAAACCAAAAAATATATATATATAAAAACCCACATCATCCTCTTAGTGTGAAAACTTGCTTTTTATCTTTAATAAATGCTAAAATTACATGTATACCAAAGAATTGTTTTGATATACATAAACACACATACAGACAGACAGACACACACACGCAAACCAAAAAATATATATATATAAAAACCCACATCATCCTCTTAGTGTGAAAACTTGCTTTTTATCTTTAATAAATGCTAAAATTACATGTATACCAAAGAATTGTTTTGATATAAATTTATGGCTTATTAGGAAATGTTTGTATACTTATTTTAAATACCTATATACCTGGGGTTGCATAAAAATCTTTCCACTGAAAAGGAGTTGTAAGAAAGGAGAAGGTAGGAAAGCATGGGGTGCCATAAGCACAACATATAATACATATATATGCTTGCATGTCTTAACACAGTGCCATGTACAAGGAAATTTTAAAAAATAAAGAGACTAAAGTTCATTTTGTAGAGGGCTTGCCTAGACTACGTGAGGACCCTGGGTTTGATCCCTAACACCACCTAATCTGGATATGATAGTATACCTCTGTAATCCCAGCACTCAGGAGGTGGACGCAGAAGAATCAGAAATTCAGGGTCATCCTCAGCTACATAACGAGTTTGAAGCAACGCCAGCTTGTGCTAGAAACTATTTGAATGAATGAATGAATGAATGAAAGAAAGAAAGAAAGAAAGAAAGAAAGAAAGAAAGAAAGAAAGAAAGAAAGAAAGAAAGAAAGAAAGAAAGAAAGAAAGAAAGAAAGAAAGAAAGAAAGAAAGAAAGAAAGAAAGAAAGAAAGAAAGAAAGAAAGAAAGAAAGAAAGAAAGAAAGAAAGAAAGAAAGAAAGAAAGAAAGAAAGAAAGAAAGAAAGAAAGAAAGAAAGAAAGAAAGAAAGAAAGAAAGAAAGAAAGAAAGAAAGAAAGAAAGAAAGAAAGAAAGAAAGAAAGAAAGAAAGAAAGAAAGAAAGAAA
>NW_008335967.1:1514339-1520257 GCF_000622305.1 Nannospalax galili | reverse complement strand
TTGTCTTCAGGAGTTCCGCGGTGGCCCAACTCCAATGTGGATCAGAAGTTTTCAGACTTTCTCCTTAGGTCTGGAATCTTCTAAGAATTCTTTTGGCCTCAGGAACTTGGGTGTTGGACTGACCTGAGACCCTGGCCGTGGCCGCGCCACGGATGCAAAGGCAGATGGGGAGGGAAGAAGCCCCAAGATTTCCCAGGGAGTGGATTGAGTAGCTGGGTTGTACTGGATGCAAAGGATCAGGGAGAGGCAAGGTAAGCCTTGGAGCCCCAGAAAGAGGCTGGCGGGTGTTGCAGGACCAAGGTAGTAGAGGGAGATGAGGGTGGGGCCAGGACCAGAAGCGGTGCTCTGGGGCTCTGGTGCTCTGGGGTGCACTGTGTTGGTCTGGGTGAGAAGGGTCAGGAAGCAGTATTGGTTCCCCAGGTGTCTGGGGCCCCAAGACTAGGAATGGCGCAGGGCCCAAACTAGGAGTATAAAAGGGGGGGGGCGATGGAAGGGTGAATGTGGCTTAGGGAGTCCAGGCGCGGAGAGCTGTGCTATAGACTTACCCCAGGAGGCCTGAGGATAGTAGTGCAGGCTAGGAGAGTTAGCCGGTGGTGCAGGCCCAGGGAAGCAGAGAGAGGCGAGAGCAGGACCAGGACCAGAAGCGGTGCTCCTGGAGCCCAAGAAAGGGACTGAGTTGCTCTGGGTGAGAAGGATCAGGAAGCAGTATTGGTTCCCCAGGTGTCTGGGGCCCCAAGACTAGGAATGGCGCAGGGCCCAAACTAGGAGTATAGAACGGCGAGGGGGGGGGATGGAAGGGTGAATGTGGCTTATGGAGTCCCGGCGCGGAGAGCTGCGCTGTAGACTTACCCCAAGAGGCCTGAGGATCTGATGTACATTTTTAAGATTTATTATCAGTAGATGTTTGATTTTTATAACTATTTTATATACCTGTATTCCTAGAATCATGTAAAAATTTCTCTGGGTTGTGAAATGAGAAGTTTAAAAAGTCTTGTTATAGGTCATGGCATGTTAACTATTGAGGTGGAGATAGGAAAATATCTTTCTGTCTTACAATATATTCTCTTCCCATTTGACACACTCTCTCTGAATATTGAGATAAAGATTTGATTTGTTCATAGAGTAAACGTTTAGAGGGCCTGAACTGTATGGTGAGCCAGTTTCATAAGACAGTTGAAATATTTTGGTTCATTGATGATCTGAGGACAGCCTGCCTTCCATCAATTTGGAGTCAATTTCTGAAGGTGAGTCAGCATTCCTTTAAAGTACTCAGCCCTGGGCTAATGTCTATGGAGGACAAAAACATGTCTGAGCATGTGCCCAGTGTCACCTTGGAACTTACTATCTGGTTAGCCAGATAAGGCACATTGGTCATCTGACAATGGAGAGGTTTCGGGAAAGGGCTCTAGGTTAGGTGAGGGAGAGCGGTAGTATCTTTAGGGCTTTCTGTGAGGGCAGATTCAATTGGCTGGAGTGATAGATGAAGATTGGAATTTCAAGGACTGTAGGAACAATGGCCTCAGAGAGACTTGTACAATGCAATAATCATAATGACTAAGGATTCAGCAGCTCCTCACTCTTCTCACATGAATTAATTCAGTCATCCTGGGAAGGAGACTAGATGTGATAATTAACATTTCATAGCTGAAGGAAATGCAGATTCATAGAGGCCATGCATCAGTTAAGGCCAGGGTGAGGATCTGTATTTATCACCTGGCCCTTGGTCCACCATCCCTGTGCAGCAGGAAGGAAAGGACTGTTGTAGTGTGCTGAAGAGGATCTGGGGTCTCCTAGCATCCTAAAGATACTCATGAAGATGTTGTTTCAGCTGGCTTAAGAGAACAGTCTGTGACTTCAACAAGGGTATGCTTTTCTATCATGCACAAACGAATAGGTCTCCAAGGGAGATTTAACCCACGTCATCACTGAGCCTCTCATGTCTGCACTGTGCCTGCTGTCTGTCTCACAGGGCTCATCTGCATGAGATTATCAGCCAGAAAGAGATTGGGCAAAGGAGAAGAGTGATGCCTGTGTATTTATGCACCAAGATCCCCTGCTGAGTTGTCCCAGCTGGCTGCATTTGCTGACCAAAGATCTCAACACTTTGTAAGTGGCCCTCCTCCTCCCTGATGCTTCCTGCCTGGCACTGGCTCTGGGATGCTACAGGAGCCTGATGGCTTTCCACCACTCTGTTCACATCTTTGTTAATTGCCTTGTATCCTAGCAGCGTCCTCTTTCCTGTCTAGGGGGCATGATGGGTACTGAGGTATCTGTCCCTGGGCCCAGGCTCATGTGTCCTGGCCTCGCTCTACTTTTGGGTGTCACCTCGTGCTTTCACCCAGTTGCTCTCTTCTATAGGCTCTGAACTGCTCTTCAGCTGGGATGGGTTTCCAATCAAGAAGAGATAGTGTTGTCTCCTGAATGGCCCATCTACTTCATGGTCAGCTTGTTTCCTGATCTTTATATTGAATTTCTGGTGTGATTAGTGGGGTTCTAAAGGCTTTTACCTGGCTTCTGGTTATAGGGTTTCTGCACACCTAGCAGCCCATCATGCCTGTGACTTACTCAGTTCACCTGACATCCTCCTGCTCCATATCTAGCACCTTAGATCCCATTGTCCTACATCCATTATTGTCCTGTGTCAGACTTAATGACTACAGGGTTGGCCACACTTGGCCCAGACCTTGACTATCTTACTCCTGTTCCTGATCTGAGATGCTCAGAATTCTCTCTAGACTTCTCTGTGTTGGTCCCATCAGACCTCCTGGTGCTGGGATGGTGAAGTCCTTAGTCAAGTCAAATTTAAGAAACTATTAAAATATTTACAACAGAAGCAAAGAAAATAAATGCATGTTGATACATGTAAATTATTTTATAGAAGAGTTAAGATGTATCATCTATCATGTTAGTAGTTAACAGTTTACTATGTATAGGTGTATGTTAAGTCAGCTTTCCTCTGCTCTAATAAAATACCAGAGATAATAAACTTAAAAGGATGAAATGTTCCTTTTGGCTCACAGTTTCAGAGGTCTCAGCCTGTGATTACTTTGACCCATAGTTTGGGGGCTGTGGTGGCACAGAACACAATGGCAGGAATGCATGGAGGTATGTTGCTTGCAGGGTAGCTGGGAAACAAAGACATATGGGAAGGGGTTTGGGTCTCAACATCTTCAAGGGCATGCCCCCTCGAGACCACAACAAGGACCTTATTTCCTCCAACTAAGACCCACTGCATGAAGGTTGCACCAACTCCCAGTATAACTGAGGACCAAGATTTGACATATGGGCCCTTAGAGGATATTCCAGATCCACCCATAGCAAGGAGCTTTACATCTTTACACACTTAAGATTTGTTTGTTTGTTTTTTATCTACTTACATCAAATTCTCTTTGCTGGGTGAGGGGAAGATCCATGCCTTCTACAGAGAAAGTTGATGGAACAGTCTACAGGTAAAATTCACAGTTCCAAACCAAGAGCAGAAACAGGTGACACTGTTCACAATTGTACCCAATGGACTTGCAAACTAATTTTTTTTCTTCCTGAACTGTGACTTTCGACTCTGATCTCTAAAGAAATATGTTTTTACTAATGACACAGCACTTCTTCCATAGACTTGGAATATACTTGGGGCAAAAGGAGGGGAAGATGATAAAATTAGTGTAACTGATCCTGACTTAATTTGAAAATGGAGCTGCTGGTGTTCAGGGGCAGTGAACTGGAGTGTGATAGAAACTCAAACAATTCTTGTACTGTCAGTGCACTCCATCTCTATGCCCACAGGACCTGCAAAAGCTCAGAATCTGCGCTGGGGCAAAGTGCTTGCCATGCAAGCTTGAAGCCTCAAGTTTGATCTCTAGCACCTATGTAAAAAACTGGGCATAGTGGCACATGCTTGTAATCCCAGCACTGCTGAGGTGGAGGTGGAGATGGATACCCAGAGCACACCAGCCAGCCAGCCTAGTCTAATCGTAAGCTCCAGTTCTCAAGGAGAGAGTACCTGTCTCAAAAAACAAGATGGATGAAGGCTCCTGAGAAACAACCACCAAGGTTGACTTCTGGTTTCCACTTGCACACACATACTTGGACCCTTACGGGCATGTGCATGCACACAACTAAAAAATTATAAAGTTCAGAATTCTCACCTGGCCTGGTAAAGAAATGCATGCTACAGGTGGAGGGAGCATGGAATGAACACTCACAAAAAGATCCTGAATCCCAGTAGGAGCTCTAGAGAGGTTATAGAAACAGGTCAATGTGCAACTCAATCTCTGTCAGTATGCTGTTTGTATTTTTATTTTTAATTACAAAGCATATTTAATTTCATTTCTGCCCCCCCCCCCAACTATTCTGTATGTCTTGGTGTTTGTTAGTGGTTAATTTTACAGTTTTCGTAATAAGGTGCACTATATTGAGACAGAATTGTTGCAGCTCTGTGAAAGGAGCAGAGCTCAGCTGGAGACAGAAGTTAGAGGCAGAGCCTGTGGGCTGCTTGCCTTGGAGAATGGGTGGCTGTGCTTTCATTTGGTGGAGTGCTACATTTTGTTTGGTGGAAGCATTTACGTATTTAAAAATGAAAATGGGATGCAAAATACAATACTTGGAAGTCAAAGAGATGGATTCTCATGAAAAATTATAAATTGTGATGGTTGGCATCAATTTTTTCTTACATTAGAAGATTTCAAAGATGGGTATATGCAAAACTCCTCTTCTGCTACGAAAGCCAAAAGTGGTGGAGCCGCTATTTATGAAGAAAGAAGCTCCGCCAACTGGATGCTCCTACAGCCCTGTCCAGCCAGAAGACACCGACTCAAGGGGCACAGGCGGCTGGAAATTGCTGGGAAGGCAGAGAGTGCCCAGGGAGCCTGAACCCTGTTGCCAAGGTGTGATCTTGGCGACATTTCCAGATGCCGTTCTTAGCTGTGCTTTCTCCAGCCTTTCCCTCAGTTCCGTGTACTATTAAATATCCTTTCAGTGGCCTTTCCTGCAACCAAGAACTCCATGGGTAATCTCAAATATCTAATCGGCTTCTTATTGCTAGCTGCTTAGACTTTTTTGCACTTTAAGGAATGCTGCAATGAATTATCCACAAAGCTCTCTTCCTATATTTAAGATGTTATTTTTATTTTGTTATTTATTTTTATTATATAAAACATTTTGTTTCTTACTTTTTATATATATATATATATATGAGTGTTTTGTCTGCATGCATGTAAGTGCACCACATATGTGCTGTGCCTGTGGAGGCTAGAAGATGGTACCAAATATCCTGGAACTGGAGTTACGGATGGTTGTGAGCCACCGTGTGGATGCTGGGAACCAAACCTGGGTCCACTACAAGAACAGCCAGTTACCTTAACCCTGGAGCCATCTGTTCAGTCCCTGAGGTTTTTATTTTTAAAGTTAGCATAAAAAGTAATGAGTTTGGCCGTGCGTGGTGGTGCATGCCTTTAATTCCAGCACTTGGGAGGCAAAGGCAGGTGGATCTTTGTGAGTTGGAGGCCAGCCTGGTCTACATAGTGACTTCCAGGACAGCTGGGGCTACAAGAAGACCCTGTCTAAAACAAACAAACAAACAAAACAAAACAAAACAAAAGTAATGAGTTTGGGGACTGGGGAGATGGTGCAGAGGTTAAGAGCACTGGCTCTTCTTGCAGAGGACCTGGGTTTGGTTCCCAGCACCCACATGGTGGCTAACAACTGTCCTTAACTCCAGTTCTAAGGGATATATGCCATCTTCTGGCCTCTATGTGCATTATACACAAGGTACAATTATATATATGCAGGCAAAACACTTGTACACGTAAAATGAAAATAGATAAAAATTTAAAAATAAAGGGTTTCAGTATTGCATTTTAATACATATGTGCTATTATACTTTGTTCTTTTCTTAAAGTGTAACTTATTTTTTAATATTTTAT
>NW_008335967.1:1511595-1514192 GCF_000622305.1 Nannospalax galili | reverse complement strand
GTGCTGGGATTCGAACCCAGGTCTTCTGCAAGAACAGTGTTCTTAACCCCTTAGCCATCTCTCCAGCCCCCTATACTTTGTTCTTATTCATCCTCCCCCCTCATTTTAAGATTATTTGTGTGTGTGCACGGGAGTGTGTATGCGTGTGCACACGTGCATGCGTGTGCGTGTGTGTGTGTGTGTGTGTGTGTGTGTGTGTGTGTGTAAACCAGAGGTTAACCTCAGGTGTCATTCCTCAGGATGCTGCCCTCCTTGTTTTTAAATTTAATGTTATGTACTATTATTATGTGTGTATGGTGTATATATGCCTGAGTGTGCCACTACAGTCGGGGAGGCACTTTGTGAAGTCAGATCTCTCCTTTTACCTTTGTGTGTTCTGGAGATCAAACTCAGGTTGCCAGGCTTGCATTGTCGGGCAATAAGCATCTTTATCAACTGAGCCATCTTGCTGACTCTGCAACTGTTTTGAAACAGAATCTCTCACTGGCCTGGAGCTCACCAAGTAGGCTAGGATGGCTGGCCAATGACCCCCAAGGATTTTCCTGTCTCTACTTTCTGGAGGCTACAAGGGCACACCACCACACATGGCCTTTTTATGTGGGTTCTGGGGATCTAATTCAGGTTTTCATGCCTGGATGGCAAGCACTTTACTGACTGAGCTACTACACCAGTCCAGATTATTGTTATTATTTGATTTTTGTTTTTATTTTGTGTATGTGTGTATTCCCTGCATCTATGTAAATGCACCCATGTCATGCAGTCACAGAGGACAGAAGAGGGTGTCAGATCCCCTGGAACTGGAGTTACAGGTGCTTATTAGCCATCATGCGGGTATTGGGATTCAAACCCAGGTCTTTGCAAGAACAGTCAGTACTCTTGACTGCTGAGCCATCTCTCCAGCTCCCCCCACCCCCAGATTATTTTATTTTATTTTTTGGTCTTTTTGAGACAGGGTCTCCCTGTAGCTTCAGCCTGGAACTTGCTACGTAGACCAGGCTGGCTTCTAACTCATAGAGATCTGCCTGCCTCTGCCTCCCAAGCACTGAGATTAAAAGGCATGCACCACCATGTCTGGCAAAAATTTTAATACACAAGTTTAACAATGGAAATTCTGGGTTTTAATATAGATCTTGGTACATATTGTCAAATACTTTGTAGAATATAAGCAATCCTGTTTGCTAAGTATTGCTTGTTCACATCTTGAGCCATGGGAACAGTATGTGAAAGTTAGAATAAGCCACTCAACATTTCTGAGGAAGGAGAGTTTACACACATGGTACTTTTTAATTTAATTTAATTTTATTTTATTATTTTATTTTTAAAAGAAAACTAGCTCAGTATGGCAGCAAACACCTTTAATCTCAGCACTGTGGAGGCAGAGGCAGGCAGATCTCTGTGAGTCTGAGACCAGCCTGGTCTACTTAGAGAGGTCCAGGCTAGTCAAGACTACATAATGGGACTCTGTCTAAAAAAAGGAAGGAAGGAAGGAAGGAAGGAAGGAAGGAAGGAAGGAAGGAAGGAAGGAAGGAAAAGAAAGAGAGAAAATTAAAGCTATTTTAAACTTCGGACTTCAGAAAGGACATTTAGGTTTTGGTTTTTATTTTGTCTTTGTTTTTGAGAAAGGTCTCTCTGTAGCCCCAGCTGGCCTAGAACTTTCTATGTAGACCAGGCTGGCCTCAATCTCAGAGAGTTCTACCTGCCTCTGCTTCCCGAGTGCTGGGATTAAAGGCACATGCCACTATGCCCAGCCCCACATCTAGGTTTGATTGCAGCCTTTTAAAGTACATCACTGCTTTGTAACCTCATCCAACTATGATGCCTGGTGTCTGCTGACACGACGTATGCTATGGCCTTGTCACTTGGTTCCTGTGCTTTTCTAGTGGCTGGAGATTGTCCTACTTTTGCAGAACTCAATGGCCAGTTAGTCTTGCCAGCCAGCAAACAGTACCTCTTCTCTCTTCCCCGTCACCCCCACTCTCCTTGACCTACTCATCTATAGACTTTGATTCCTATAAAGGAAGGGTAATTGAATGTTGCTATTGTAAACAACCAAAACAAAACATGTTTATAACACTTTCAATAATATGTACTGATTTAAAAGTAGGTGTTCTGATGGGAGGAGAGCTGGGGTGTGTTCTGTCCTTAACATTGGAGTAAAGAGTTTTGTGAGGGCTTTGGACATAGCTCATTTGATAGAGCACTTGCCTGCATGCAGCCCTGGGTTTGGTCCCCAGCACCACATAAAACTGGTTATGCTGTTGCAGACCTGTAATCCAAGCACTGGGAAGGTGGAGGTGGGAGGATCAGAACTTCAAGGTCATCCTTGGCTATATAGCAAGTTTAAGGTCATCTGGACTGCATGAGAGCCTTTCTAAAAAAACAAAACCAAGCAAACAAAACACAGAAACAAGCAAACAAAAAACTCCAAACAACAAATCATAGGAATGGGACTTGAGAGATGGCTCAGTGGTTAAGAGTTCTGGTTGTTCTTGCAGAGGACCTAGATTCGTTTCCCAGCACCCACATGGTGGCTAACAACCATCTGTAACTCCAGATTTTAATACATACGTGTTATTATACTTTGTTCTTTTCTTAAA
>NW_008335967.1:1501006-1511574 GCF_000622305.1 Nannospalax galili | reverse complement strand
ACTTATTTTTTAATATTTTATTTATTTATTTATTTATTTATTTATTTATTTATTTATTTATTTATTATTTATTCCAGGGAATCCAACACCCTTTTCTGATCACCACAGGCATTGCTTGACATGGGTGCACCTACCTACATGCAGGTAATATACTCATACACAAAAATAAAATTAATAGATAAAATATTTTTTAAAACCATGGGGCCAGGAGATGGCTTAGTGGGTAAAGCACTTGCCGTGAATCCAAATCCCTTTAACCCATGTAAAGCTGATACAGTAGCATGTGGGTCTGCAATCCCAGTGTTTCTTTGAGGAGACAGAGGTGGAGACAGGAGAATTCCCTGAAGCTTGTAGGCCAGCTTACCTGGTGGCAGTGAGACCCTGTCTCAAACAAGGTAAACAATGAAGATCTACACCCAAGATTCTTCTCTGACCTCCACACATATCCTGGTGGCATGGGTGCACCCACACTCAACACATACATGTGCACACAGAGAGAGAGAGAGAGAGAGGGAGAGAGAGGGAGAGGGGAAAGAGAGAGTGAGAGAGGCTTTGTGGCAGTTATATTTTTGACTCTGGGTCATTTTCTGTACCATTGTTTGGTGGAGGCTTGCAAGCCTCAGTGCTGGTTAGGTGAAGCACTACAAATGTAAACATCAAGAGAAGTTTCTGGGTGGTCCTTCCTGTAGAGAAGTTTCCATCTGTTCTTTAGGGATCTGCAGTAAAATATAGTCTTCAGTTTTCCTCAATCACCTACATTCTAACAATTTTCATAGTTGTTTGTATTCTCAAAATCCTTTGTTGAATTTTTAAGTTCCATTTCTGTGAGTCAGCCCTTAAGAGAAATGGCTCCAGACGACCCTCCTCTTTTATCCATCAGTGTTGAGGTTTATTAATGTGGGGCCAAACTCTTTTAGCATAATCCCTCTGGAGGATTGTACTCACAGCCAGAAGCACCGTGCCGTTACAAATCATATACACAAAATCCCTTTAAAAATGTGAAACCATAGATGCATTCTGAAATGAGACAGTCTGATCTTTTATACTAAACAATAGGAACATGATTGCTGGTCTTTAAAAACTAGCAGCGGATTTTATGGTAAAAATATCCACAGAAAAATTATGAAAAGCAGTTCAATTTTTTATTGTTCCAGTGCCATTTGATGAAAATGGAATCCTGTGGTTGCAAGAATAAGTGGGAAAGCTTAATGGCAGTTACATTTGAGTTGTATGCATTTTCCTTAGACTAGAATGAAATTTTAATAGTAAGAAGCAAATTCAAGTACATGGGAACTTTAGGACACGCTCCATCCTTGCTGCTGTCTACTATTTGCTTTGTGTTGAGGCTCATCTTATGGAATGATGACTGATAAGTAGAGAATGTACTTAAATTTTTACTTGTCAGATGTACCAATTATTTGAAGTTATGGAAAAGAAAGGAAGGCAGAGAGGAAAGGTCTGGGAAGCCAGAAACAACCATCTTCCCTCCCTCCTTCTATTATGGAGGGACACTGATTTGACTTTTTTCTGACCCAAGTGCCTCCCTCCAGGTGCACTGAGCAGGTCCATGGTGAAGAGCAGGTGAGGGTCGATGAGGAGGTGGCTGTAGTGTTCACTTAGTTCAGCACTGTGCATCAAATGCCATAAACATAGGCCCAGCTTCTGCATTTGAACTTTGCCTAATTATAGCAGGTGGCATATTTCTTCTCTTGCTCGGCAATTTCATTTTTAATGGTGACAACTTGATCTTCCAGATGTTTCAGTTGATCAGCTTTTTCTTGTCTGGTTAGATTCAAATCTTCTATCTTCTTTTCTAAATCTGTAAGAAGATGCAAAGAATGATGTATGTCCACTAATAGTCCTTCCTGTTGGCCCTCGGTGTAGACTTAGGGATGTGTGTGCCTTTTAGTTATATTTTTGATTCAGTAAGTAAAACATCTCTTTTCACGAGACTTCTCAAACTTTTCACATAAATAAGAGAAAACTGATGCTTTTGTCTAAAAAATTTATATTGAAAGGCATTTAAAGATGCCATCCACAGCTGGTGAGATTTCATTAGAGATTAAAAGACACAAAAAGCCTTGATTGGACTTGGTGAAGCTCTATATTTTCCAAATCAAAGTATTTTGTTTTCAGTATTTTAACTTAGAGTGTTCTGGTTTTCCAGAAATTGCCTCACTGACACTGAAGCTCCTGAACAGTGAGAGCAAACTGATCCTCCCTTGGCATCATGCACATCCAGCCACTCATTATCAATCAGCCTGTCTATTCACTTATTATTCACTTGACAAATATTTGGGAATAAACCTTAATAAATAAACCTTCATAAGGAGCCCACAGAATAGGAGATACCAGAGGCACAGAGGCTACAAGGAACAACATGGGATAGCTTTTGGTAAGAAACCCTGACCTTAGGTAGAAATGGACCTTCTAGAAATGCGAAAGTAATGCTCTCCCTTCGTTGCTCAGAACACGCCTGAAGACTGGGTTGGCTTGGAATGACTGTGAAACTAGCAGGTGGTAGAGGAAAGGGTCAGACTGCTGAAGAAATCTGAACTTGTTCTCTAACAAATGCTGTTGTGATGTTTCATATGGAGAAAAGAAGATTCTGAGCCTGTGACATAGCTATTTTTCAAGTACTTGAAATGCCAGCTTAGAAAGCAGTGTGTTCTCTGTCATCCTGAGGAAATAAAATGAAAAGCGGCAGGTGAGAGCCTGCTGAAGGAAGATTTTGTCTGACTATAAAGAAGAATTGTATAGCGGTTACTGCTATTCAAAGACTAAAGAGCTGTGGGGGAAGCAGTGAGCAGTCTGTCACCAGAAACTTTCAAATACGGGTCATTTGGAGTTGAAAGGGGACTCAACACTGGAACATGTCTGAAAAAAGACCCTGTGTTTCTGTTAGGTAAATTGATATGTTTGAGCAGGCTAGCTTTCCTTTCCCCACCAGTTCCAGGCTCCATCCCGTTCAGTGTCCTGGAAAGCTAAGCCTCCACCATGACATCACCCGGCTCACTCCACCTCTGCTTTCATTCACACTTGGCAGCGGAATGTGCTGACAAGGGATCACAGTGAGAGCAAGCGTCTCCATTCCTGTCCAGCACCAGGTCCTGGCAGCTCTTTCATCTCTCAGCTCCAGCTGCTGCGCCTCTTTCTCAGGGCTCCAGGGTTCACAGGACTCTGGAAACATTCCTACTGCCTTACTCCTTCAGGCCTGGAGATGCTAAAGGCCTCTCACTTCATACCCTCTGCTGATTCCCCAAATTCTTCTGTATCCTTCATGGTTCCTTCCATCAAGAAGCAGAACCTGGGGCTGGAGAGATGGAATTAAGAGCACTGGCTGCTTTTGCAGAGAACCTGGGTTCGAATCCCAGCACCCACATGGTGACTAACAGCCAGTTCCAGGGGATCTAATTCTTTCTCCTGATCTCTGCAGGCATGGCAGGACATGGGTAAGCTTACATACATGCATGCAAAATTCACATAAGATAATAAATAAATAAATAAATAAATAAATAACAAATAAACAATTTTAAAACGAAGTAGAACCTAAGGCTGGCAAGATGGCTCAGCCAGTAAAGGCATTTGCCACCAAACCTGACGACCTGAGCTCCATCCCTAGGACCCACATGGTAGAAAGAGAGAACTGACTCCTGAAAGTTCTTCTCAGACCTCTATGTGGCACATGGACCTCTTTCCCATACACAAATAAATAATAAATAATAAATAAACAAACTGACAAACAAATGCAATTAAAATTAAAGAAATTAAAAATATTTCAAAGATCTAGGCCCTATTTTTCTCTCCCGCTCCTACACTGGGATAATGGTGTGGCAGGGCTGCAGGAGCCAGCCTGGCAGCTTTGTTTCTTACCCTCGGGGATCCTGAACCAGTTGTGCAGGGATTACAGACCAGTTCCTGATAGACTGGCCCTCTGGCCTTCAGCCTAATGCAGTTACTTAGGAATTCCAGATGGGACCTGTAGAAGACCCAGCCAGGAGACCCAGTGCAAAAAAGGCATGGCTATTCTTTTAAGCCATCCAATTCTGGGTGGTTTACTACGTAGTGAATAGATAACAGAGACAACTCAGTCATAAGTACCTCACCCATAATTATGGTAAACATGCTTTCTATGTCTAGCTGGGGCCCTGACTGACAACGGTTTGTGAGGAACCCTGGCTGCAGGCTGGGATCCATGTCTCACTCTCTCAACCTGGTGTTACCCAAGGCTCTCACAGGGATCCTGTGGGCGTCTATTCTTAATAGCTGTTTGTAACCTTCTCAAGTGGCAGGATGGGATGGTAGTCAAATCAGTGTCTTGTTTTTTTAGCTTGTTGAGCTGTGTAAGCTGCCTTAAAGTAAAAAAAGCAAAGAAAGCAGAATGTGTTCCCCCTGTGAACCCCTGGACCTTTAGACCACTCAGAGAGGTCTCTAGCTTCAATTTTCCTTCCAACTCAATTTCTTGAACTGTAATGTCAGTAACACAGGAAAATGGAAACAATTTGGACAGAAAGTGTAAGATAGAAGACTCTTCCCATGTTTTCACCCCTATATAAGGATTAAGGTCTAAGGATAACAGAAACTGATTTTCATGGTACTAGCTATGGACTGTAAGGTAAAAAAACTGCCTTTTTGAGTCTTTTCTACTATTTTCTTTAAAAACTTTTTAGGAAACTGATAAAAAATGGGAAAAATACCAGCAAGCCCACTGCTTTTAAGACAATTATACAAATGTAGAAACATGGTGGTTTCTTTTTCATTCCCCCTAGCAACGCAGAAATGGCTAATGGTAACAACATGGCATGTAGTTCCCTGACTTTGCCCCGTACCTACATTGCAGTTTTCGTTGTTTCCATGTCATAGTGATGATGTAAGTGGTTGCAAGGCCAAACTGTACCAACTGAAGAACATCCCCAGCCCTTGTCCCATTCTTTGTACTATGTTTAGTAGCAACTCTGGCCTCATAAGAAAAAGTGTCTTCAGACATCTCTCCTCTAGTTGAGAACACTGAGTTGAAGAAAGGACATTCGAAGGGAATCCCACTTCTGACTAATGCAATGAAGGTTCTCATTCACACCTTCCTAGGCAAATCCATGCAAGATGCTCAGTACTTTACAGTCCTTCACATATAAGACCAACTCCTACTTCACTCCTCAGTGGACTTATATATGGCTAAGTCATGTTAATGATAAATTGAAATGAGTGTGAGTTCTATCAGGGAGGTAGAGTATTATGATGTCACTTACTATGGAATTGACAGTGTGGGTAAACAGGTACCTGTTATCCTTTGTATCTTGTCCTCTGTATCTCCAGCCAGTTTCTTAGCAGCATCTTGGAGTTGTTTCATTCTTCCTAAGGTTTCCTTTGTCAGTCCCATGGTCCTTGTCTTATGTTGAAGAATAGCATGCTGCTTCCTCAGCTCCACAAACGCCTGTAACAGAGCCATACTCCCATCACCAGAAAGAATTATAAGCATGTCACATGCATGAAGGTTCTCTTGCTAAGAACACAGAGGAAGCAGTAGTTCATTCAGTGTTCTTGAGTCACTTATGTGCTTTAAGAGGGCTTTGATTTGCATGCTTTTAAAATTTTTATTTATTTACTTATTTTTTAATATTTTATCACTTATTTTATGTGTATGCGTGTACTGCCTGCATGCATGTAAGTGCACCCATGTTGTACAATGCCCAAGGAGGACAGAAGAAGGCATTGAATCCCCTGGAGCTAGAGTTACAGATGGTTGTTAGCCACCACATGGGTGCTGGGACTCAAATCTGGATCTTCTTTAAAAGCAGCCAGTGCTCTTAACTGCTGGGCCATCTCTCCAGCCCCTTGTATGCTTTTTTTTTTTTTCAAAGAGTGAGAAAAACCAGCTTTTATGAATTCAAACAAACTTCTTTATTTTAAAATATTAATTATTGTTGCATATTGAGACAATCATCTATGGAATGCCAATTGTTTGTTCTTCGCTACTTATTGTGGGAGATACAGAAGACAGAAATGACCTAATTGCATGTTTCACCAGTTTCTGGTTTAGTTGGGTCAAACAGTTGTACATCCAAAATGAAGGGCAGAGTGGTGAAGATTTAGAAGCAGCAGGACATGCTTTTTGATTAGAAAAAGAGAGAAATGGGAGTCAGAAAGGGAAGGGAAAGAGTTAGCATGATGCTCTCTTGGCGTTCAAGCAGGAATCTCTGGCATCAGCATCTATTGCTGATATCCTAGAAGGTAAGAGTGAAGGCTAGAGTCAGGCATGCAGGATGGAAGAGGGATGAAGGTGAGCAGGAAGCCCCTTTCTTAACATCTGCTCTGTAGAAAATGTTCCCAGCTCCCCAGGCAATGGAAAGTTTATCCAGCACATTAGGAATTCAAAGCAAGAGAACAGAACAGTTGTAAAAACCCAAAATTTTTCCTTTTGTGTAAGCTTCTATCTTCATGCAGCCAACCAAAGTTCTCCTGCTAAGATGAGTTGATGGGTCCTTTCGGCAACTTAAATGAATGGACACTTTCCACAGCCATTTAATTAACCTGTTTGTAACTTGATCCTAACTCTTTGGCAGTTGACTTTCATTTACTATTTTTTTATATGCTATGGGACTGAATTAAAGGCAAATGCATACAATACGCATTACTAATACAAAATGCTAAAGTATGCTAGTTTAGGAAATTTGTGACTTATGTACTATGTGACCAGGAAACACTCCAACATGGCTTTTGTCTTTCACTGCACAGGATCCTCCCCCCTCGCCCTGCATTAGGTCCCTTCAAACATAGTCTACCAGTGTGGATCAGCACGAGAGGAAATTCTGAGCAATGGCCCAAGAATCCGAGGTTAAAGGATTAGCCTTCAAAGAAACACTGGGGCTCCTGCCAGCAGTGGGAGGAAAAATGACCTTCTCAGCGCCCCGAGCCTGGTGACTGGCAGACTCAGCCTGAACGTTCGCCCTGCCTGCTTGTTCCTGGTTCCTGTGCCACTTGGTCCACAGCAGGGAGAGTTCATCCTCCAGCTCAAACTGTTGCTCTGCTAGGTACAGCTGATTCTTTATTTCTTTGCCTTGATTTTCAGCCTATTGTTGATTTAAAGACCAGAAAGGAAAAAAAAAAAAATCACTTCATGAAACAAACAAAAAAAACAAAATAAATGAAACAAACGTAAAACAAAACAAATGAGACTTCTATACAGAAGGTTCTAAAAAAGTACAAGAAATATCCTTGTGCCCAGCCAGTTTAGGAATATAGCACTTAATCAGACAGAGCCCTGGAGGACTCCCAGTATATCACCTCTCCCCTCCTCCCAGGCAGCTCAGCCACTGTGCGGAACCTACCTTTGGACAGTCTACGCATTCCTACAGGCTTTATGCTGCATCCTGTGCAGTATTCCTAACAACATTTAGTAGCTAAAGGTTTTTGTCTTGTGCAAAATATATTGTACGCTTTTACAACTTTTTTTTTTCCTAAATCAGAATTATGCTGGTGCAAAGGGGCTCAGTCAGTAAAGTGCTTGTAGCACAAACATGATGACCTGAGTTTGGATTTCCAGCACTCATATAAAAGCCAGGCCTGATTATAATGCCAGGGCTGGGGAGGCAGAAGTGGTGGATCCCTGGAGTGCATTGACCAGTCAGCTTAGCTGAATCATTGGGTTCCAGAGAGAGACTGTCTCAAAAATATAAGGTTAAGGAGGAGAGTGATTGAGAAAGCACCTGTCAACCTTTGTCCTCCACATTCCTGCATACACAGGTGCATGTGCATCTATATGCATAAATGTCCATTCCCACATAAACACATACATATACCGTGTACACACAAATTGAGTTTATACAGATTGCCCAAGTTAATTTATATGGTCCTATTTTATTCATTTTTACTCACTTAGTGCATCTATTGTTTGAATAAAGAAAATATATTTTTCTGTTCTCTATTTGGTACAGGTGGTGTTTACATTTTTCCCCATACGCACAATAATGAATATTTTATGTTTGATTCTTTCTTGTCAGTGGCTATATTGGTCATATCTAGAAGCCCTGTTTAATTGTTTTGAAAATCTGGCTATCTTATATCTTATTTATTGGTCATACTTTATGCCTTCTTTGATTTTCTTAAACATGGTAAACACTCTTATTTTGTATTTTTATCCAATAATAATAATATCCATAGTCCTTTGCATTCTGTTTTGTTGTTTTTTTTTGTTTGTTTGTTTCTGATGGCTCGTGTGTGAGACAATTTGTTTCTTTATATGTTAGGTGAGAATTCTTAGAAGCTCAGTTTAAGATCCTTCAAAGGTATTTCTGTTTGGCACTGTGAGGCAGAATCTGGGAGTACTAACCAACTAGGGCCACTTTAAGTAACATCTTGAGTTTGAGTTTTGGGGCTATCTTGGTTGGTAATATGAATTCTAACTCCAACTTATGTGAGAGCCAGCTTTGGATAACAATTTCCATAGGAAACTGAGTACTCCCCTACCCAGAAGCAAGTTTCTTTATTCATTATTCACTGAGGTATATGTGATGTATGTGTGTGTGTGTGTGTGTGTGAGAGAGAGAGAGAGAGAGAGAGAGAGAGAGAGAGACAGAGACAGAGACAGAGACAGAGAGACAGAGAGACAGAGAGAGACAGAGGTTTTGATTTTGGCAGGTGCCCTCTGCCACTTGCTTAATTCTCTGGATTCATGTTTTCCTGGTCATTTTGGCCTCTGAGGATAGCTTTGGATTCTTACTAATATCTTTGTGTAACATTTTTAGTTCTTTTCTACTAGGAAGGTTCCTTATGGGATTGGTCTACCATATTTTGAGATATAGAAATCCATGTCCTTAGGTATATGTAGGAGTTTGTCTACAGCAAGAGGCTGCACACTTTTTCTGTAAAGAGAAAAGTGGTACACATGCTTTGCATTTTGTGGTCCAGACTGTCTCTGCCACAGCTATCTGACGATGGGATATTGTAGTTCAAAGCAGCCACAGGCAACATGGCCATGACTGCATTTGCCTGCCCCTGTTTTAGAGGATGTGTTTGGAAAGGGGAAAGCCAGGGGCTATGTATGCATACTATGTATGCAGACTCTTCCCACATAATCATTTTATTTCCTGGTGCACTGCTTCCTGTCCTGTGACTTATTGCTTTTCTTCTCAAGATGACTAAAGTACATTTGTGAAATACAGCTGAGTCCTGGAGACGCAGTGACTTTCAACCCTGTTTGGAAGGACATACAACCAAAGTTGGAACTGTGGAGGAGGATTCATCACACCAGGGCCTTGCTCCCACAACTTCAGGATGGACTAGTTCTGTTCAGTGAGATACTTTCTTAGTTTCAGCAAGTCAAGTTCAACAGCCTTGCAACAAGGAACCCTTTAGTTCTATGGTTTGTGAGCTTTGAAGCCTGTTCTCTATCCCAGATAGTGGAGCTCTGTTCACAAACCTACAGTTAATTAGTTGTGTGACCTGAGACAGTCACATAAGGTCTCTGAGTCCTAGTTCCCTAAACTGGTGGTAGTGTCTGGCAACACCCATCTCTCTGCCACTGCCAGGTCATGCTTAAAAGGGCTCTGGAGAACAATATCCAAATGCATAATCCCATCAACTTTAATGTAGTGAAATTATTAACACTAATGTGGAACATTAAATAAGTGCATAGTCTCACCCAAATCTCAGCTTATTCTCATAATTATCCCATCAGACAAGTGGGGCAAGAGTGATATTAGTCTATGTAACAACTACTGTGTTTTTCCACCTTCAGCTCGATTTTGGCTGAGCTCAAGACGATAGAGTACCTGCAGCACGCCTTTCTTTACGTGTGCCAGTTCAGCAGTCAGCTGTGTCAGAGCTGAGTTGGCCTGGCCTTGAGTGATTTGAGCTTGTTGCAACGTGTTCAGTGTTTCATCAAGTCTTAAAAGACCATCTGCTGCTTTCCTAAGGGAAGATATTAACATATGAGATTAGATAAATACCAATAATTTATTCATTTTATCTTCAGATTTCACTCGGCTCAACCAAATATAGTCAATTTAAATTCCTCCTGAGCAGAGCAAAGTGCTGGTCTTCCTTTTGAGAAATAAGTGTATTTAAATGCCATTAACAGCACACACGCATATCCAGTAGATACAGATTTCACCGGACACAGATTTCTTTGCACATAAAAGCAATCATCAGTCAATTTTTGCTCTATGATTTTTCTAACACATGCAACGTTGTCTAAGTCCTTATTGGGGTGAGGGAGAGCGCAGAGACCTACAGAGGAGTGAAACGGATGTAGGACCTAAGGGCTGCTTTTCAGGCTTACTCAGGTTATTTTTTTTTAATTATTTATTTAATAACCATATAATTAGAAGAAGCATTTCATTACAACAGCATTGACATATTCAATTACAATTTCCAGAGCTAAGATGCATCTCTTTCAAAATTGGCTGCAAATCCCTAGGTTTACAGTTGAATTGATACCGCTATACAATATTGTACTCCATATAACCCCCATAAGACATAAAATTAAATGAGGTTTTAAACTTTAAAAAAAGATCTCCATTTCATTACTAAAATACAGTTTTATACAGATAAATTCATTTTTAATTATATGG
>NW_008335967.1:1500311-1500825 GCF_000622305.1 Nannospalax galili | reverse complement strand
CCAAACCATCTTATTCAACTATACACCCACTTCCCAGATAGCACCCTCCCATAGCCTCCCTCCCCCAACTAGAGCCGTTATACTCTGATATCCCTGCTGCTGTCTGCTGTGTTGTCGGCACCCCCAGCGATTCCCCACTACTTGCCCTTCTGGTGAATCTAGTCAGCCTATCTAGAGGTCTTTGTTTTAGGAGGGTCAGCTGTTCTTCATCTAGTGGTAATCCCTTGTCTATATTGCTTTGGATAAGATTGGGGTCTGCTGTTCATTTTCCAAGTTCTATGCTGGGTTACTCTCTGAGAATCCCCTTGGCCACACTGGCCAACAACTCAAAAGAAGGTATCACTTGTCTGACATTGTTGCTTGTTATGTAGCCTTTAGCTATACATATGGACTCTTATGATATTATGTTGGCTCATTTAATCTTTGGTTATACTTTCCTTTTGGGTATTTAAGGCCATACAGTTGGTCCAGATAAACCGATTTATTTTTACTCTTAAGGTCATTTGAGGATCTG
>NW_008335967.1:1488404-1500210 GCF_000622305.1 Nannospalax galili | reverse complement strand
TTTGTAGACTGGACACTGGTTCAAGTCCATCTGGTGGGGTCTCCTAGGCCGCTTTGATCAAGAGGACAGGTGACTCCCCACAATTACAGGACATTTTGAGAGATGCTCATAGTCCCCTGGACCTAGTCGACCTAGGAGGGCAAGGAGCAAAAAGTGCCCTTTATGTCCAAATTATTATAGACCTCAAAGTATGTCTGTTAAACACCCAGGAAGGTTAGTTCCACCAGTGTGGTGTTTTTAATTATTGCTGTGTGTCAGGTAGATAAATCTTGAAAACAATACAAAGAATCAACAATTCCAAGAGCTGGTTCTTTGAAAAGATAAACAAGACTGACAGACCACTAGCCCAGTTAACCAAAAGAAAGAAAGAGCACCTCCAAATCAACAAAATCAGAGATGAAAGGGGAAACATCACAACAGACACCAGAAAGATACAGAACATTATAAGGGAATACTTTAAAAACCTATATGCTACTAAATTTGAAAACCTAAAAGAAATGGACAGATATATAAAGGCATGGGAACCACCAAAACTAAACCAAGAAGAGATTAACAGCTTAAACAGACCCATAACACAAAAAGAAATTGAAACAGTAATACAAAACCTCCCGACTAAAAAAAGCCCAGGACCAGATAGACTTACTCAGGTTATTTAAACTTTGCCTTTTAATTCCAGCTCAGGGCCCAGTCAGAGGTTAAAAATTACAAGCATTCCAAGTGATACAGACCATTTCTCAGAAAGGAGCTCACCTCAAGCCAGCTTTCACCAGATACTTAGATCTGGGGTCTCATAGCAACCTTGAGCAGACCATACCAGGCAAATAGAACATTAGGCAGACCTTTACAGAGCATCATTACAAGTATTTGGGCCCAGAACATACTTTTCTGAGTTCTAAAATATCTCCTGGCCACCCAACCTGCCCTCTACTCTCAGTTGTCATCATTTTCACTTTCTAAACTTCAGGAATCCTCCCTCCTCCCAGCATAACGTCCTTCTCACACGATTTCCCTTCTGTAACATTTCTGAGACACCAGTGTTCATTGCTCCTAATTTTCACACACACACACACACACACACACACACACACACACACGGGGGCAGGGGGGGGAGAGAGAGAGAGAGAGAGAGAACATAGAGAGAGAACATCTTTAGATTTTCAATGTACTGATTATTATAGAAAAATTTAAAACTACCCCAAAAATATAAGGGAAAAAAGATTACTAGTACTCCTACCACCTTTTAAGATTTTTGACCATTTTGTCCTGACATTATTTTCCTTTCATGATGGACCTCCTCTTTCAGGTAGATTCTGTTGCCTACTCTTAAAAATATTAATTTTTACTATCTATACCTTTGCATGTTACTAAAGCATCTTCCAGCAACTAATGACTGATATCTATGTATTTTCACTGCTTAGGTAATCTTCCTGGCTTTAAAGGTTGACATTGGAGGGGGATGGACTGTCAGGGGCATCTGATCTGGCACACTGTGTTTGTGCAGTGGTGATGAGGCAGGCATTGTGGCTCAGTGTGAAACAGGTCTCAGGTCTGCTTAATATCCAAAAACAGTAGGCAATATTGATGTCACCACCATCCTCCTAGCAATAAGACCCAGACTCACAGCACCCCAAGCTCATCAGAACGTCAAGATGTCTTTGCTGTGTTTGGCTACATCAACACAGTGGAAGAGACGGGGGTGAGCGTGCTCTGCCTACCATGTGTACCTTCTTCCTAGTGTCCATTTCTTCTCCATCATTGTTTTAAAAATTGCTTTAAATTATCTTTTTTGATTTATTTGTTTTTATTTTATGTGTATAAGTGTTATGCCTGCATGTATGTAAGTCCATCTGTGTCATGTAGTGCCTGAGGAGGACAGAGGAGGGTGTCAGATCCCCTGAAATTGGAGTTACTGATGATTGTTGTTACTTGCCATGTGGGTACTGGGAATTGAACCCAGGTCCTTTGCAAGAGCAGTCAGTGTTCTTAACCACTGAGCCATCTCTCCAGCCCCAGTCTTAAGGTTAGTTTCCATGGTATGGGTTTCATTATGGAATCCCTCCTGCCCCCAGGCCTTCCCTCCCTGTACTCCCCTCTGGTTGGTTCCCCTCCTTTTCCCAGATAGTGCCCTCATCCCCTCTTCTGCCTCTCTCTCTCTCTCTCTCTCTCTCTCTCTCTCACACACACACACACACACACACACACACAGACATACTCTATTACTGCTGATACTTCCTTCCCCTTCTTAAGATCTCTTTCCTCCATCTCATGATTCCCTTCCTAGTTTCATGACCTTCGCACACATGTACAAATATACACACATATCATTTTAAATCTAGGTTTTGCATATGAAAACTCAAAGTATTTGCCATCGTAGGTTTTTACTACAGTCTTTTAAAATATAGATTTCAAAGTAGTGCTTATTATAATAAACTTAGAAAGTATCAAAAATAGGTCAAAAGAGGCTGGAGAGATGGCTTAGTGGTAAAATGCTCTCCATGAAAGTGTGAGGACCTGAGTCTGAATCCCCAGAATCCACATAAAGCCCAGTGCAGTAGTGTGTGTCTCTAATCCCAGTGCTTCTATGGGGAGATGGGAAGCAGAGTCAAGAGAATCCCCGGAAGCTCTTGAACAATCAGCTTGGCATATGCAGCTGCAAAAACAAAGAGACCCTGCTTCAAACAAGGTGGCAGGTAAAGCCTAACACCTCAGGTTGTCCTCTGATCTCCATGCATGCCATAGCATGTGTGTATCTGCACACATACACTAGTGCACATATATACAAACAGGTCAAAAATGGAATACTATGCCATATTCCAATCACCAATTTTGGCATATGATTCGTACCTAGCATTTACTGGCATACAGTGGTATTCTGAAGTTTCAGAACACTGGGAAGGCATATAGAGTCTGAGGGAAACAGACAGCAAACATATCTGCACTCTGTTTCCCAGCTGCCCCTAAAGAGAGCTCAGCCTTCCATTTAGACAGAAGCTATTGCAGTATAATTTCATTTGCAGATTATAGCTCCTGGGGCAAACATTCCTTCAGCTGGCCTTTTAGCAGATGATCAGTTAGTGCAAGGTGAGAATATTAACATCGTACTTACTCAGCAGCTTTGGCCTTCTCCAGAAGCTTGTGGGCTTCATCTGCTGCCTTTTTTAGCCTCCCTTCATCTTTCTTGTGGTCCTCACAGAGTTGCGTAAGTTTCTGTATTTTGTCAGGGACGTGGGTTAGATTTTGTGATGTTATTGGAAGGTGGATGCCAAGCACACGGTTTACAACCTTCTCTATGTCTTCCGCAGGTGCGCTTTCCTCTAAATAAGAGGTAGGATTTAGATAACAAGGTTCCCTTAGCAATGAACCGGAAGTCGAATATACGTGCATTTGATAACATATCCCTAGGATAGCGGGGTGAGATTGTATGCACCGCTTAGAGGCCTCTTCACTCTGACTCTTCTCTTTCTGAAAAGTGCTGTTTTGTGGTACAAAATACTTGCTAAACAAATGCTTCCTGGAAACATGGAAAACTAAAGACTTGGAACATTGGTGTATTCTTCAAGATGTCTTCCTAAGGATTTTTAAAATTGTGGTGCATATTCAAGCACAGTTAAAGGGGTTAGGTACCTGTCATTACAATTTAAACACAATGAAAGAGATGGTGAGGAACCATGGCGTTTGGAGCCGACACACTCCACTTTGATCCTCATCACCATCAGAAGGTTTACAGTTTTTGTTCATCTACTGAATTGGGTAACAATTCCTGATGCTGCTACTCAAAGGTCACATCTGAAGTGGAAATGTGACCACTATGTGAATAACATAAAGAAACTTTTTAACTGCACCTGTACTCTGCCTCTCACAAAAGTCAGACTGGCCCTGTTTGAGAACAAAGTGGAAGATGGATAGTCAGGGTATCTGAGACAATGTGGTATCATTTGTTGCTCTCCAGCTCCTTACTGACCATCCACTGTGCACACAGCAAATGCTAGACCACAGGGAAAATTAGACATGCATCAGACATGATCTTATCCTCAGGAGTTTATGGTCTGGTGGGAAGACAGAAGTCACCATATGTAAATCCTGATCACAGAACAGAAATGGTAAAGATGAGGCAAAATGCTATAGGTTTGAAGGAAAGAGAACTGCTTCATGAAGGACTTCAAATAGGCATAGAAACATGGCTTTAGAAGACAGCACGTTAAATTTGTGAAGTAAGCAAGAAGTGACCTAAGCTGAAGGATCTACAGAAGACACAGCTCATGGTTCAAGAAACAGTGCATAGTTGGGCCTGGTGGCACAAACCTGTAATCTTAGCACCCAGGACGCTGAGGCAGGAGGATCACAAGTTTAAGGCCAGCCTGGGCTACGGACTGACTTCAAGGCCAAGCTAGGCAACTTAATGAGATGCTGTCCTAAAATCAAAATAGGAAAAAAAGGAAAAAAAGGGCTAGAGATATAACTCAATGACAGAGTGCTTGCCCAACATATGGGAGGCCCTGGATTCAACCTTAGTGCTGATATAGAAACAGAGAGAGAGAAAGTGGAAAGTGGGGGGAGGGAGAGAGAGAGAGAGAGAGAGAGAGAGGAGAGAGAGAAAGGAAGGAAGAAGTGGAGGAAGGGAAAGAGGGAGGGAGGGAGGGAGAGAGGGAGGGAGGAAGGAAGGAAGGAAGGAAGGGAGAACATGGATTAGTCTTTGCTAGGGAGCAGTGTTTCCAAATGGTTCTGGAAAGACTGGGAGCAGAGAGCAAGTTCTTAATTGTGAGGCTGACTTAAATTTTGTTTAGGAGATAACAGAAGCCAGGGGTGTTAGCATTATTTTGTTGTTATTGTTGCTGCTTGGGTTTTTTGTTTGTTTGTTCATTTGTTTTTGTAAGACAAGATTTCCCTGTATAGCCTGGACTGGCCTTGAACTCACAATCCTTCTGCCTCAGCTTCTCCTCCCATGCTTAGGGATTTGGCTTTTGAGTGACGAGATATGAATATATAGAATATCCTGCCTAAAGTCATTTTTACTTTAGTTATTTTTCTTAATATAAAAGCAATATTTTACTCTCTAATGTTTTTGAAACAAACAATAGCAACTCTTGTAAATAAATTAAAACCACATTTTAAATAGCACTTTAAAGAAACAGTAATCTTTCTAATTAAATTCTAGTGAACAATGAACTTAATCTAATAACTCTACCAAACTTTTTTGGCATTTATTGTGGAATCAGAGATTCAAATTTTCATATATGGAACTTTCAGGGACAGGCAACATATGACTTTATTAGTAAGATTCAGATTTCAAGATAAACATCGAGATGGTTAAAGAGGAGCACATCCAATTGAGTAATCAGTTCATCTGGGCCAATTAGAGCCAGAAAAAGAAAAGCAACAAGTAGACAAGACACACTGTAAGGCCAGAAGGCGCCTGGTCACTAGTGCTTTTGGGACTTTGAAAATAAGGGATTTTCTTATATGAAAAGGGCTTTACCTTCTATGCCTAGTTTTAATAATAGTTCTCTGTGCCTGAACTACAATAATCAGGACAGAGACTTATTTCAATTCTTCTGGGTCATTCAGTTGGACTTTTTACTCAGGACTGGTAAGGACATAGGCCCCATGAGCAGTGAATTCAGAGGGAAGCAGGCTATGCAGCCCCCATATGCTACCAGTTTCATGCAATGAGTTCTACAATTCTGATTTTTTGTTTTGGTGCCTGAACAAACTTGCATCTGTAGAAATTACTGAAGTATGTCTCAATCCAAACAGTTGTGGAATCTGGGTCTAGTTAACCTTAGTCCTTCAGGCTAATTCATTGATAAATTTGCCTTTGAACAAATAATGTTGCTCTTACATCTTTGCTGATCCTTGTCAGCAAAGAAGATGAGTGAATCCTGGTTAGCATGCTGGAATCCCTCTAAAAAGTAACTTTAAACAAGTTCATTTATTTTAGATTTTAACTGAATTATAGGATTTATTACTAAATCTTATATAGAAAGCCATAGTTTTTGGCACAGCTAGTATTTTGAGATTGCCCTCATTAAGAACTTAAAAATGGAAGGTCTGCCTTTTTTCTGATTTAGGTGTGTAATTTTTAATTATTACAATTTGGAATGGTTATGAATTTTTAGTATTTTTAAAAGAAAAGAAAAAAAGTCATCCTTGTATTAAAAAGTTAGCTAACATGGGCCAGGTATTGATGCATGCCTTTAATCCCTGCACTTGGGAGGCAGAGGCAGAGGATCTCTGTGAGTTCAAGGCCATCAAGGCCAGCCTAGTCTACATAGTGAGTTCCAGGCCAGGGCTATATACAGGGAGACCCTGTCTCAAGAAGACCAAAAAAAAAAAAAAAAAAAAAAAAAATTTACCTAGCACAAAGTTGTTCACTCTTTTGATTAAAAGATTCATTTTTCCTTCCTCAAATTCACTTTGGTTTCTCCTGTCCTCCAGTTTGTCACTTAGCTGTAAGGTGTTGTTTTTGAAGAATTCTGCCAGTTTACTAAAATTTCTGATCTGGAAAAACAAAACAAGGAAAATAGAAAAGTTAATCAGGCTCAGTGATAATTATTTACTTAGCTCATCCAGATACAACAATCACTAAACACTATACAGAAGCCTAGACAACTAATGCATTGGTTCCTTTAAAAGGTGATTATTAAGTTGTTTCATTAACATATTTCTTGACATAAATTGACCTTACAAAACATTGTTAACAATCAAAATTGTTACTTAAAAACAGTTTTTACTTAGTACACATGAATTTTCCTAATAAAAACCAAAAACACAAATTTTGTTTTAATGAGACTTTAGCATCAATAACTCGTGTGAATTGCTTAGGATGACTTATCTTCAGTAGTCACCATTTTTAACAGGTTGAAAATCATTTCTTTTGTACAAGATAAATAGTTACTACTAAGCATTCCTCAAATTCAAGCAATGTGCTTTCTTTAAAAGCTGTCAAGAAGCATTCCTCCTTCAATAAATGAGCCAACCTGGAGAGCAGGCTGCAGAGATCAACCCCCAACGGTGTCCTCGGTGGACGGATGGTGGAACTGATAACAGCCACTGGAAGAGCAGAGCCTTAATTATGTGCTTTGAGAAAGGTCATGGGCTTTTTCCATGAGATCCCAGCAAATTAGAGAGAGGAAGAAAAAGCGAAAAGCAGTAGGACAACATCGCCAACAAGTTGAGCTTGATTGAATAAATTAATTGTGACAGAAATAGGGCTAATTAAGATAAAATATAATGGGGAGAGAGATTTCTTTTTACTTCCTCACAACAGTGACCTCCTTGTTTTGAGCTACACAGATTTTGTGAAAAAAGGATTTAGGTTGAAGTCATATAGAGAGAGAGAGAGAGAGAGAGAGAGAGAGAGTGAGAGAGAGAGCGAGCTGCTGGATTACTTCACTCTTTCACTCTGTAAACATTTCTGCACTCCATCCCCTGTCACAACTGATTCCTGAGCTCCTCTACAGTCTCCTCTGGCATTTTTCCAGCTTCTAATCAGAAAGAAAATGGCACATCATTTTGTCAACAGGGCGATCCCTTGCTCATCCTTGTCCAGCTTCCCACTTACAAGCTGATTAAACCAGATTCTGTTAATATGGAAGTCAGTAGTTATCTTTTAACACTGACAGTTTTAACATTTTGATTAACTTAATAATAAAAAACCAAACAGCAATCAGGGCTAATTTCAATGGTGTGAGGTCTTTTTATTTTTTTTGAGGAAGAAAAATAAAATGGTTTAAAATGACATCTAAAACATCTACATGTAAGATGAGTATTTGCACAGCTAAGATTGCTGCTGTATTTTGATCTTCTAGATCTGTCTGGCAAACAGTAGGTGTTGCATGCACAGTTTAGAAGGCAAAGAAGAATCACATTCAAGGAGACACGCTAGGAAGCAATATAGAACTGTGATCTTACAAATAAAAACTTTTTTTTTTCTTTTTTGGTCTTTTTGAGACAGGGTCTCTCTGTAGCCCCAGCTGTCCTGGAACTCACTATGTAGACTAGGCTGACCTTGAATTCACAGAGATCCGCCTGCCTCTGCTTCCCAAGTGCTGGGATTAAAGGTGTGTGCCACCACGCCTGGCTAACAAATAAAAACTTTTAACAATTAGTATGAGTAAGATATTTTCTAGCATGGCTCAGCAGGTACTTGATCCAGTAAATGGACTAGAAAGTAGTGTGTGTGTGTGTGTGTGTGTGTGTGTGTGTATCTCACCGTGGTTCTTGCCCCATTTTTAGACTTGGCCTTCTATCTCTTAGTACAATGATTCAGAGGTCCTTGCACACATTTCCCTTTTGTTAGGCAGTTGGTTTCTACTGCTTCCATTTTTTCTTTCTTTAAAAAAATATTTTATTTATTATATTTTCAAATTTTATGTGTATGAGTGTATTACCTACATGTATATAAGTGCACCTGTGTTGTGCAACACTGGCAGAGATCAGAAGAAGCAGTCAGATCCCCTGGAATTGGAGTTACAGATGGTTGTTAGCAGCCATATGGGTGCTGGGAACTGAACCTGGTCCTCTGTAAGAGCAGCCAGTGCTCTTAACTGCTGAGCCATCTCTCTAGCCTCTCAATTTTTTTCTTTTAATCAACTGTTGCTTGAGACTTTTTTCAATGTATGTTGAATACTCAACCCTTAATGTCTTTTCATTTTTCGTTAAGGACTCTTAAGTATAGTGTTGGGGAAGGAGTATGTCATGTTTTCAAAACCAAAGAATATAGTGGCTGTTGAAGAGCCTAAAGTAGGAATGAAGGTGTAGCTCAGTAGCAGAGCACTTGCCCAGTCTCTATGAAGCCCTAGACTTGATCCCAGCACTATAAATCCAAGTCAAAAACTCTAAAGAAAGCTAGGTGCTCATTTATGATTATAACCAGAAAAGTACAAAGAATAATTTCAAATGATTACAGATTCAATTATCAAGTACTTAAATGTTAAAAAAAAAAAAAGCATGTTGTACTGGTGAGTTAGCTCCCCGTATAAAGTGCTTGCCATGCAAACATGAGGTCCCAGCACCCATGTAAAAAGCTGGGCATGGCAGCACGCATTTATAATCTTAGTTCTGGAGAGATGGAGACAGGAGGATCCCTGGGGGTCTCTAGCCAGCCAGCCTAGCCTAATTGGCAAGCTACAGGTCAATCAATGAGAGGCCCTGTCTCAGAAAACAATGTCAACACCTGCTCTGAGTAACAACATGCAGGACTGACATCTGGCCTGCACACACACACCTTTATCACATCCATCATCACAGAGTATATTCCTATGAATTGTTTTCCAATATTACTTTCTGAGAGTAAATTTGCATATTTAGTCAAATTTCAGATATATCTTTGAATTTATAAAAAAATATTTTTTGCTTTGAGACATCTATAGTCTTAAAAACTTCAAGGCTGTATCTTGACATTTCTTTATCTTGACATTTCTAAGAGGTATTTGCTCTTTAAAGTAAAACATGTCCAAAAAAAAAGGAAAACGTGTCTACACAAGTCTATGACCTATGGCATTTTGAGTTCTTTTTTCTTTTCTTTCTCTTCAAATGCATATGTGCATATGTATCCACCCAGTATTCCTACCTACTTTGAAAATCCACATTCATATCTATATTTTAATCTTTAGAATAACTTATTTTGCAGTTGCTAGGACTTCTAGAATTTATTCTCTCTTGATTTCCAGTTAAATGGCACTTTAATATTTTTTCAGGGGCTGAAGAGATGGTTCAGCAGTTAAAAGTACATCTTATTCTTCCAGAGGACAGGGGTTGGGTTTCTAGCAACCACATGGCAGCTCACAACTGTTTGCAATTGCCTCCCTGTTCTGGCATCCGTGGACACATGTTCCTGTGGTGCACTTACATACATGAAGACAAAACACTCATACACATAAAATAAAAATAAATCAATCTTAATTTTTCCCCCCTAGTTTGCTTCCTTTCTGTTAGGCCTTTGCAAATCAAGCAAAAGATGATTTACCTGATTCTTCATCCCTTGAACCTGACTGTCCAAATTATGAGTCATAGACTCTGCTTCCCGGGCTTTCTGGAAGGCCTTAGTTGAGAGGGTCAGAGCGCCATGACAGCTGGGACCACCACACCGTCTGTGCCCTTCCGGGCCTGTGCAGAGAGCGCCCCCACATGGCGAGAGACTGCATGACAAGTTTCCTGGCTCCCCGCACACCTTAAAGGAGAAGCGATTCACATTAATATGCAACTTGTTGGTGGAATTTTATTCTAATGTCAGCCAGGCTCACGAAGTCAGGGATTACTCTTTGTTTTTTTAAGACAGGGTCTCACTATGTAGCCCTGGTTGGTCGAACTCAGAGAGATCCATCTGCCTCTGACTCCTGAGTGCTGGGTTTAAAGGCATGAGCCACCAAGTCCAGAGGCATTACTTTTCTATGAGTTTCTTCAGTCATTTATCACATTTAGTACACGGGGGAGGGGGTGTAGTAAATAGCTCCTAGGTAACTGAATGAATAAACATCTAAATTATTATCACTATTGAGTCAATCTATCATTTTTTTATTTATTATTTTTATTTTATGTGTATGAGTGTATTGCCTGCATGTAGGTAAGTGCACCCGTGTCGTGCAATGCCCGGAGAGGACAGAAGAGGCCGTTGGATCCCTTGGAACTGGGGTTACAGACAGTTGTTAGCTGCCATGTGGGTGTTGGGATTCGAACTTGGGTCTTCTGCAAGAATAACCAGAGCTCTTTTTTTTTTTTTTTCTTAAGAAATATTTTATTTCTAACTGTTGCACCAGGGTAGAGAATTTGAATCTTCACTGAAACAAAAATCAGGAGTTTTCTAATCAGTGGGACAAGCTAGTAGAAAAGGAAAAGGAAGCCTTGGGGAAGAGATCTTCCTCTGTGTTGACTAACTGGTGGTTACTGAAGTCAGGGCCTATTGTGTAGCATGGATGGAGACTTGCTGTTTTACCTGATTGCATTTAATAAGGCTGACTCTGAGATCCCTGATGAAGATATTTTAGGACTGTACACCTGCCAAGAGGCTATGAGAAAATTAACATTTCAAAGGGGGTAGAGATATGATTTACATTTGCAAGATATCTTAAAATAAAGCCTTAGAAAAGGATGTCAGGGGCTTAGCTTCAGGTGAAATATGTCTACCTTGTTCAAACTGAAGGTAACATAGTGTGATCTTGTTAGGAGGCATCATAAGAGGGTAGCACCACATGATAGTTCAGGGAACCAGCTGTTACTCCATCTTCCTGGACTACTTCATATCAATGACAGCATGATTATTATCGCTGATTTAATATTTTGGTTTCATGACTGCCTAGGTAGGATGATGTATTTTTTAAATAAATAATTTATTGAGAATTTCATACATGCATATAAGGTGTTTTGATCAAATCCATGCCCACTCTCTCCCCTCCAGCTCCTCCCATATCTCCCCATCACTTTTTTTCTGATAACTTCATGTACTCTTTTTTTCTTCTTTGATTTATTTATTTATTTTTATGGGGCTTTTGGCTATCCTAACATTCCGCCCTCTGAAGAGGTAACTCTAGAATCTTTTAAGGATTAGATATAAGCTCCCAAACACTTTTGACATTTTTGGCCTTTGGAACAGAGTATGTTGCTAAGAGGCCCAGGGACATTGTGAGTTTTAGCCAAGAAATTGGCTACTTTTCTTTGGCGTCTTTTTACCCTAATTGCCTAGCCAATTTCTACCTCCTATTCTTATCATGCCATCCTCTGAAGAGGTTACCCAAATTGCAGATAGGGAATGCGAGAACAGACTGCTCTGGCTTCTTCCATGCTGAACAGGGACACAGGGTGAGGCAAT
>NW_008335967.1:1452908-1488375 GCF_000622305.1 Nannospalax galili | reverse complement strand
GCATTACAAGTTCGAGCCAGAAAGCTAAAAAAAAGTTAGACCAGGGCAATTTTCAAAGGTTCATATGAGAGTCCATTGGAATTTCTTGACAAGGGCTTCCAAAAGCATCCCTCCTCTATTGGGTTCCTCCTCATTTTTCTTTTGTCTTCCAAGGCTGGACTCTAGAGTGATAGATTCAGGATTTGCTTTCAGGTATTTTGATAGCTTTTGGAGAATAACCACTGTTCTTAACCCCTGAGCCATCTCTCTAGCCCCCAATCTATCATTTTTATCTTCGTGTGTTCTTTTAGAAAATAATCAAATTTTAGGTTTTCCTTGTTAATTCAATTTTTGATTTTTAAAAATATATATTGTTTACTTAAAGTGAGGCAAGAGGAACAAATGTCCATTTGCTGGGACATTTTGGAAACAGTAAATAATATACAGTAATAAAATCAAGCAATAGTCCTTATTCTTAGTCATGAATCCTTGAAGAAATAACACATAACTAACCATATTTATGTTATTTATATATTACACATCAGAAGATATATTAGCTATTTTTTGTGTTCTATATACATACATATCTATAGATATAAATTAATCCTAACTACTAGACCACCAGGGAGTGTCTATAAATATAAATTTAGAAAATAAAAATAAAAACTATAATAGGGCAATGCAATTGAGTACATCTGCATACCAAGTAGAAACCACAAACTTTTTCTGTAGGAGAATGAATATTTACCTTTTCATTCAATACTTGGATATCTGGTATCTTAATCTGCTTTAATTTTTCCAACAAGTTTTCTTTTGAGGTCAGTGTCTCTAAAACAGTAAGTGAGCTGATCCTGGTATTTTCAGAGTTATTTACGATGGAGCTACTTTCATTAGTTTTCATTTCAGCAGTTGTTGATATGTTGTAAAATTTCTTGATGTTTTCTGAGGCATCTATACAAATTGACATAAGATAAATTTTGTGAAAAACAAATAAATACATTTATCAGGATAATCATTCCACAATGTGGCCCTTGTCTTGGACTTAACTTTTACTGAAAAAAAATATTTCAGATGTACTTCCTTGAATTTTGGTGTAGTTAGGGAGGATTAGATGCGGTTTGATAGATATGGATGTATAGATTCAACGATTCAACATTACAGTCCACAGGGTTGAATTATTCTGGCTCTACTCTCTAGGCATAGGTATATTTTCGAGTAGACTGGGTAATCTCTTAGATTTTGTCCTACATGATGTAAATTGGTAATGAAAATTTGTGAGGATTGAGATAATATGAAAATAGTGTATGAAATGTGCTACAGATAGAAGGTGCTAAGTATAAGTACTATGCAATTTCTCAGTGATAACCCAGCTAAGTTCACTTAACTATATAGAACAGAAGTTGAAAAATTATTTGAGGGTTGTATTTATTTTGTTTTTGTTTTTTGAGACAGGGTCTCCCTATGGCCCCAGCTGGCCTGGAACTCACTATGTAGCCTAGGTTGGCCTTGATCCCATAGAGATCTGCTTGCCTCTGCCTTCTGAATACTAGGATTAAAGGCATGTGCCACCATGCATGGTGACAAATTATTTTTGTAGAGGACAAAGAATGAATGTTTTAGGCTCTTCTGGGCATAGTGTTTCTGCAACAGTCATTCAACTGTCATTCTAGAATGAAGGCAGCAATATGTAAGGCTATATTGCAATGAAATGTTATTTGCAAAAACAGTGTCTGGGCAGGATTTCTGCAGTTTGTAGAACACTGATGTTGAGGGCTATGACAGTATCTCAGGCCAGCTCAGTGATTCCCGAATGCCTATACTGCCCTTCAACTTTCTTCCTCACTCTTCAGAAACACTGTGAAGTGCACACTAGCACAGTTACCCTCATTTCACAAGTAAGAAAGCTGAGATTCTGAGGAGGTGCTATTTGCTTGTGATCTTAGTGACAGTAAGAGCTGAAGCCAGGCAGACCTCAGGCAGTCTGACTCTGGAGCCTGTGTTCTTAAGCACGTTTGCGCCACATCTATAATAAAACACAGATTCATTAGTCTTTTAAACTATAACTCCATAACTTAGGAACTACGAGGCCTAGCCAGGGTCCTGAGGTCCTGAGTTTTGCTCTCTGTATAACCATAATCCAAATGTGAGATAACATGTCTTATCCTTTAAATCTTTCTGGTTTTTACACTGCCAATCTCCAATTATATATAATAACCAAACATACAATGCTTTTCATTGATCAGGAAAACAAAAATTTTAAAAACATGTTCTGTTTGCTTGAGATTATTTACGATTTTATTTATCTGAAGATTTATCTCCATCCTATAAGGCCCTCTTGCATTGCAGTCTCTTTCTTGAAGCCTTTCCTAACAAAGCCAGGAAGAATCCACTTCTTGTTTCTGTGCTTCCAAAGCAGTAGTGGCTGGTGTTCCAACTCTGGTCTGGGAATAATCAAAGGACAGCTGCTAGCTGTATTTATCACCTAGGCTCTACTGCCCAGTGGTGTCAGGCATCTCAAAAAACCTTAGGAACAGCCAATGCACCACTAATTTGTGAGGACTAATATGGGGGCAGTGTTACTTTATTTTGCTCGGCTTGGGTGACCTCCAATGGATCTTGAGCTGGTACACTGGGTATCTTACTGCATATTAGCAACCAGAGTAAATCCCTTATTCTTTTGATGACTTTTATTGAGCATAATTAATAGATCTTTGACAATTTATTTCTCTAAACTTAGGTATTCCTTTAGGGAAATCAGGCTTCCTAACTGCTACTTACATTTCCCCCCCTCTCTTTGAAAAACAGGCACACAGCAAGGCAAACCAGCCATTATTTATGTCTTGTGTGTATTTTCCCTTTACCGCTCAGTTAGATGGGGGTAGGCATGAATACACTCGATACCATCTCTCTTGGTAGTAACAGCTATCATCTTCAAGAGGAGGTGAGCGAATCCGTTTTACTGAGCTCCGTTTCTCCTCCACACTAGCCTTGTCATGCCCCATACTCAGTTTTAACAACCACGCAATATGAATAATGGCTTCCAGAATGCTGTATGACTCCAGTTCCAACAACGTTCATATGAGGAATGTCATGTGTAGCTTGGCTTCCTTTTGTCTCATATTCCTTTACATTTGTGGGTTCTGGAACTGGCTGCTGGAAACAGAGTGGCTCATACCCAGAAAAGTGTGGAAACTCATCTCTTTCATTTGCTTATGGACACATTAGAATTTTTCTTGATTTTATTTTGCAATGCTGGGAATTGAACCCAGGGACTTGTACATGCTAGCCAAGCTCTCTACTGCTGAGCTATCTTCCTAGCCCATTAGAATTCCCAAGTTACTAATTATTCCTTACAGGGTTTAGCATTCCATTATTTTATGTTTTAGTATCTGTTAGTATTAGTCACTGTTACTTTTATTTGTTATTTGGGGAAAATGCTATTCAGGCTCTGAAATGTTTAAAAAGCTGAGTTATCCACGTACAAATAATACCTTCAATGGGTGTGTTTGCATGTTGTGAAGTGCTCGGGCTTTATCGTGGTAAGCCTGGGGTGACTCACTAATGGAATGCATTATAGAGTTCATCCAACTTCTTGCAGAAACAGTCAAAGCATATTTTTGCTCTTACCCATGATGCTTGCATTAAGGGCTCTGGACTGCATATTGATTTCCTCCTGAAGATTTTCAAGCAAGATGTCTGTTTCATTCCTTAATCTTGCTGTGATTTCTCTCAGATCTTGAAACTCGTGTACTGTTTTTAATTGTTCACTTAACTGCATGATTTGTTTCCTAAAGGAGAAAGTGAGTGTAAATGTAGTTAAAGCTTGTGTTATATTTGATATATTGATGGAAAAAAATGCCACAAAATGATCTTTATTAGGTGTCCTCAATGAGAAGACTGTATTTTTCATCTGTGTTTTTAATTCTGTTAATGGCTCACCTCTTTCCTCTTAATTTGACTTCCTGGAATATTCCAACACTCATTTAAGCTATGACCAGCATATATAGTCTAATAGGATAAAATTTTTTCTATCTTTCAATTTCAGCTGTTTATGCCCTCTCTTCATCTTCCATCTCAAAACATGTATTCAGACATGGTTCATTTAAATTATTCTTCAAGAGCTTGTCTACATTTGGCTTTCAACACATGACAGAAAACAACACCCTACTCAGCCTAGGCTAAAAGAAGTTCTTCATTTAGAATAAATCTACCTTCAACAAAGTCCTTAGACTTACTGCTGTATGGTATTAACTTTAAATTTCCACAATTGGCAAAGAGATTTCCTTACTGCTGAGCAGATGCTGGGTATTTGTTTTAGATCACCTTCCTCTTTGATGGGGCATGCCTTTTTGCCCCACTTTGGTTTGTTGGGTTCAGCATGATCCTTTGGTTCAAGTGGATAGTGAACATGCCCTTCTTGATTGGGACAACTTCATGCAAATCTTAAAGGATGCAGCTGAAGCCACACAAGAATTAACTAATGCTCCCTAGACTTTTCTCGTCTACAGACTTTTCTTTCAGGCCCCAACTGTCAGGGCTATAATTCTTCAAGCTAAGAATAACAACAGCTACAAACAGCTATTGTTGCAACAACTGGTATTTCTTAAGCACTTACTGTGTGCCAGGCACCATGCTAAGGCTAAGGCTTGTGCAATCCTCCCAAGAACCTTATGAAGTAGAGGTATTCTTCTTTTTGATGAAGAAAATGCAGCTTCCAAAGCCAGGGCACTTGTCTAAAGTCACACAGCTAGTGAGCAGACTTGAACCAGGGCACTTGGACTTGTACATTTATGCTCAGGGTGCCCTCCTTTCCCTGTCTTCCCAATCTCCTTTGACAGTTTGTCTAGCATATATTTGTTGTGTAACTACAGCTGGCCTGGGAAAGGAACACATGGGAAAAGCTCTGGAGAATCTCCCACTGAGGCCATGGAGAAGGAGCACAAAGAGGAGGGAAGAGGGAAGAGAAGACAGAACTCTGTCTCTGAGAAGATGAGGGGAAGCTGCAGAGGGGAGGTGGTGTTTGGCTGGCCACCAGACAGCACCAGGGCCTCAGCAGGGGGCCCAGGGGACAGGCATCTTGGTATCTGGTTGGTGGGGCTCAGCAGCCATCGTTTGCTCATCCCCTGTCTGACCCCATGATGCCTTTCTCCATGCTGCCCTCTCTAGCTCTGCTCAGAGCTCCTGCAGTTCTCTGTGTTCAGGATGTCATTATAGCTCATTCTTTCTTGGTGCCACATTGATATTTTCTTAGTATCTATAACCACAGAGCAGGGGTCTACAGCCTAAAGCTCTCCCTTAGGTATGTTTACCTTGGGCCACACAGTATGATTTACAAGTGCTATTGGAGCATGGTGTGGTGGTGCACGCCTTTCATTCCAGCACTTGAGAGTCAGAGGCTGGAGGATCTCTGTGAATTTGAGGCCAGCCTGGTCTACATAGCGAGTTCCAGGCCAGCTGGGGTTATAGGGAGACCCTATCTCAAAAAGACAAAAACAAACAAAACAAAAACCTCAAGTGCTATTTGAGTTGCTCCTGTACTTTTCAACAAGGCTATGTCCATGAAAATCTAAATGTCTAGTATCTGTTAAGAAGTGGGGAGATCTGATTACACAGGAACCAAGTCATGCAGAGTAAAAGTTATTGAGTGGGTAGAACAAGTGGGTACTTGTTCTTTTTACATGACCACTTTTCACATGATCTCACTGAGCCCTGTGTTGATAATGTGGTGGCCCTTTCTCTGAAATATACAGGTAGGCTGTGTCTTCTCTCTCGTATAACTTAAAATGATTTATTTATTTACTTATTAGTTATTTATATTTTTGGTATGTGTTTGGCCTGCATGTAGGTAAATGCACCTCTGTCCTGCAATACCTGTAGAGGTCAGAAGAGGGCGTTGGATCTCCTGGAACAGGAGTGAAGGACTATTGCTAGCCACCATGTGGGTGCTGAGAACTGAATCTGGATCCTCTGCAAGAGCAGCCAGTGCTCTTTACTGAGTCATCTCTCTAGCCCTGCCCTCATATAACTTTTTAAAAGCAATTACTATATATTTATGGCATATATTCCTATTGATGATGTTTGGGTAAAGATCCTTAATTCCAGAACTTCTATTTGAAGAGGAGAGATATTTTTCCATAGAACCTCATTTTGGGGGAATCTTGGTAGACTCTGCTTCTATGAGGGAAAAAACACACCCAAGTCATTCTGGGTTTTGCTTGGAGCAGGTTGGCAAGGTTTGCCTCAGGATTCCAGGTATCTGTTATCACTACAAAACTCTGCTACTGCAGAGGGAGAACAGCCCCAGGGAGCTGTCAACATGGCATGGTTGTGGGCGTGGTTGTAATTAGTGCAACTTCATCCACAAGAACAAGAGCTGTGCTGGATTGGACCTGTGGTTTAGTTGGCTGACCCCTGGCCCAGTGCAACCAACATAATCTTGAGAAATGATTGATGAATGGAAAAAATGATTTGGTACTGCATAATAAAAATGATATTGTATTCTGTAAGAATGGCCCTGTTTGCTACAATATAACATGTATAATGTATGACTTCTAAAAATGAAGACTCGGAAGAAGATTTGGCCAATATTCTTTGAGTGCTTCATTGAAAGCACATTATTTGTACTAGAAACTATGATATGTCTAATTTCACGTGCCTTAGGTAAGGTGTGCGTTCTGAGGGCAATGGTTGCAGACTGTTTCCATGACATTCAGCTTTCCTTGGTTTGGGTTTCTCAAGGAAACTTTTATTTTACTTTTATTGTTTTAAAAGTATTGAGAATCAAACCATGGCCTCATGTGTGCTAGGCAAGCACTCTCCCATTGAGTTACTTCCAGTTTCTGCAATTAACTTTTTAACCATTGTCTTTTTGCTACAACTAATGGCATCTGAAAAAAAAATAATCCTAAGCAGGCAAGAAGAGTCAACAAACATTATTGAAAGTCTGGTTATGGGGGAGGGAGATGGTTCAGCAGAAAAAAATTCTTGTCATACACACATGAGGATAAGAATTTGGATCCTTGGCACATAAAGAAGCCAGGTGTGTGTAGTAGCCCACCTGTAATCCTAGGAAGGAGATTCCTGGGATAAGCTTGCTAGATAGACTGGCCAATGGGCAAGGTCCAGGTTCAGCAAGAGACCCTGCCTCCATATGTAAAATGGAAAAGGACTGAGGAAGACACCTGATGTCAATCCGGCTTCCACATAAATGTACACATGTGCATGTGTACCCTCATACATATGTACCCACACACATGCAAACATCCACACACACTTGCACACTACATACACATGCACAAAAGCCTGGTTATTAGATGAACAATGATGACTTCTCTAAAGCCAATGTAAGTACATTTTTAAGCTGAAGGCCAAGGATGTAAAAACGCAGTAGGAATCAAAGGTCAACCAGGAGTTATATATTCTTTGAGCATAAATCTTACCTCACAGACTCATAATAATCTTTGGCTTTCAACAATTCCCCAGATGATAAAGCAGGATGTTTCAAAATCTTCTCTATGGTAGACATGTTCGCTCTGAGGACTTTGAAGTCCACCTCACAGTCAGGCAGGGTCTCTCTTTTATCTTCCATGTTAGTAACCAGCTCAATTAACCCTTGCACTGCTTTGGAGAGGGAAGAAACGGTGGGGTCCCATTGATCAAAGCATAAGTGACATCGAAGACAAGCGGGGAATCCCTGGCCATGACCCCGGGCGCAGCGGTCACACTGTTGGCCGCTGACACCCTCCCGACAGTGGCACATGCCAGTGTCTGGGTCACAGAGAGGCTTCTGGGTCCCTTCCTTGTTGCAATTACATGCTGAAAAGGAAGAGAAAGAGCAGAGAATGTGACTCAGTCTGTTCATGCATAGCGCAGGAGTCAAGCCCTCTCCTCTCTCCTGGAAGTCTCCCCAACTCACGTTTAAGGTGACAATTTAAAGACAATATGTTTTCAGGGATCTGTGCAATAGCTATTAAAATACAGTGTGCCCCATCAGCAAATCAGTTCATGGTTTCTATATGGAAAAGATTAAAAGAAATTTTTATTGTGAGTGTACATATGGAGTCTTCATCTATTTGAGTGACACGTGGATTTAATGGCAGACAGCACACTAGTGACTATAGCCGTCACCTCCCAGGCTGCTTCAGATATGACACAACTAAGCAATCCCACGTTGACACTGCTTCTTAGAAGACCCAGGGTGCTGACCCTGCCTGTCTTTCATTATGTAAGATTAGTTTATTCTTTAAAAAATGGGAGAGAGGAGAAGTTCAGTGCATTTTGTCTTAATAAAAGAAAATAGCTGATGCCACACAGCACTTTATTTGAACAGGTTTCTGACTGAGACTGAAGATGTTACTGTTAATGAAATTTCTAAAAGGTTAGGAGTCACTAGCCTATGTTTTTGGATTTAGTGAAGAAAGTTTAAAAGGTATTGGGTAGCTTGAGTATAAATACTGCCAATGAAGAAGGACAGAATTATAGTCTTAATAATGCTAATTATAATAAAAATTGAGTCACACACAAGGCTTGAATGAATGTCATGGAACATTCAGATTGGCTCACAGGCCTCAACAGGAAGCTTTGGAGCATCATTATGCCACTCCCCAGCTGGGGGTCTTGTTCTGCTTAGAAGATACTCTTTCCTCAGTATCTTATGGGGTCTGTGTTCCAAGCTGGGCATTTGTAAAGTTTCCCCTATTGTTTCACTATGAAGGTGAAGTATTTTTATGAAATAAAACTATTAAAATGTTAGAGGGACACATGGAAAGATGCTAAGACAGATCTGATTTTTTAAGAGCCCAAATACTTCCTTCTAAAAGTATTTTGTTAATTCTTTGAACATTTCATATAATTTATTTTGATCATATTCACCCCAACTCCTTCCCTAAATTCCTCTTTTTTTAAAAAAAAATAAAAATTAAAAAATTTTTACTTTCGGTGATGAGGATCCAAACCAGGTCTTTGAAACGCTAGGCAAGTGCTCTACCATCCTCAATCCTCCTCCTTGGTTGTTTTAAAAATAATTTTTATAGGTTTTTTTTCTTGTATATGTGTGTGTGTGTGTGTGCGCGCACATACCACAGTGTGTATATGGAGGTCAGAGGACAATTTGTGGGAGTTGGTTCTCTCCTTCCACCATGTGGGCTCAAGGGATTGAACTTAGGTTGTCAGGGTTGACTGGAAGCACATTTACCCACTGAGCTATCTCACTGGCCCCTCATCCCTGGTTTTAAAATGGAAATTTCTTATAGAAGACCGGGTTAAGTGTGACCTGGAGAAAAAAATTAAGGGCACATAGTTGAATGGGTCAAGGGAATGATCATGATATTTTCAGCTGCAGGAACACATTTGCACAGGAACGGGGAAGGTTTTCCACATGAGACAATGTAGGGATGGTCATGATTTACAATTTCATATTTGACCCCATTGACTTTCTTTGGAAGCTGACTTTAAGTGGAAATGTAAAAATTCTGTCTGCTGGGCTGGAGAGATGGCTCAGTGGTTAAGAACTCGGATTGTTCTTGCAGAAGACCTGAGTTCGAATCCCAGCACCCATATGGCAGCTAACAACTGTTTGTAATTCCTGTTCTAGGGGATCCAACAGTCTCTTCTGTCCTCTGAGGGCACTGCATGACATGGGCGCACTTACCTACATGCAGGCAATACACACATACACATAAAATAAGAATAATAAATAAAATACTTAAAGAAATTCTTCTAGAACAGATTCCAATATGATGTTGTCCAATATGATGCCTACTAACCATGTGACTGTTTTTTCTCATTTATGTATATATGTATGTATGTATGTGTGTGTATGCAGAAATACACCATGCCATGGTGCATGTATAGAAAGAAGTCAGAGGACACCTTGCAGGGAGTTGGTTCTTTCCTTCCACTATGTAGGTTCTGGGGATCAAACTCAGGTTGTCAGGGTTGGTGGCAGTTTCCTTTGCCCACTGAGGCACCCCACTGGCCCCATATGTGACTATTAAAGTTTAAATAAATAAAATTCAGAAATACATCACTTCACTCCTCACCTGAGTACCCACACTTGAAGTGCTTGATAGTTACTTGTGACTAATGGCTCATACATTGCATAGCATACATATTGAACATTTCCCTCACTGTAGAAAGTTGAATTGGAAAAGGCTGCCCTAATCCTACAATTGGGGCTTACACATGGGATGAAAAGCACTGGACCACAAATTCTTGGAGGATCTTGCTATAGAATTCTATTACAGTACGCAACAGGCATTCTGTGAATATCTGTCAATAAATAAATGACTATGTGATAGACCCAGAGTCATGGGAACCATGTTGAAGACACATCTCTGGCTTCCTGTTACATCTCTCTCAGTCTGTTTCAGTTCAGAGTGGTTGCTTTTCTTCAACAGCTTTCCAATAGAAATCTGGCTGTAAATCTCAGATGACTCCAGAGGCCTGTTCCCTTATAATGACTCAGAGATTTTAATAAAGGCTATAAGTTTGAATCTGGACTAACACTTAACATAGGTTAACTGTTTTAATATAGAAAAATCAATCTTTATAGGATTATAAAAATACTCTTTTCAAAACAAAGATGAAACGGTGTGCATTTTCTAGGTTCACATTGCTGAAAACCAATGAAATAAAGGAATTTGAAACCCATTTGGTCTGCACACACTCATGGTAGGTCTAACCGACCACACTTGTGTTTTTAGCATTCCAGTACTTACGAGCACATTGCCCAGATGGATCACTGTAATAATTTTCCTCACACTCATTGCAGTGTATTCCACTATGGCCTGGTTTGCACTGACACTGGCCCGTAACCTGTGAGAACAATTGTGGGTGAGGAATCGACAAGTTTTATGGTCTAAAGACATAATGCATTTTTCATAGGAAACATTTTTCCTCCAGTGATTTAGAACATACAGCTGTGCAAATGTTAAAAAAGGATGATTCCCACAGTCAGCAGCCACTCCCGGCAGTATCAAGAATCACAAGTTAATGTGTTTTGGCTTAGAGTTCTTGAACATACCGCCTGCTTCCAGCTGTTCAGGGACAGGTGGCCCCAGACTAGGAAACATGCACAGATGTAAATGAAAACAAAACACAGATTGAGAAACAGACCACATTCTTGTAACTCTACAGTTATGGGAGTTCCTCCATAATTGATAGAAGGAGAGAGGCCAAAGACATGGTCTAACGTTCACCAAGTAATCTTTCCATTACGGAATACATGACATAGCTTTTCCAACTGTGCTAGTGTTCTGTTCTATAAAGTGACATATTTTTGGACTTTATAATTAATCACTTAGTGATAGTTATGTTTTCAAGAGATGGTTGAATTTTCCTGTACCTTCTCATTTGGATTCTTGCTTTTCTGAAAACTGAGAAGGTTGGAAAATAATGGGAGAAAATGCAAAAGCAAATCACTATTGTAATTTGACCAAATATACTTAAACATCAACTCTATAACTATATTACCAGTGAATAAATAGCTATGCTCATAAAGTGACCTGGTCTGCCAACCTTCAACTCATCTTTGGAGTTCCCACTAGCTCCTGCTCTAGTAGAGGGAATTATCGAAGCTTGTTGCTGAGGCGTGACATAATAATGACTATTTGTAATTGCTGGGCAGTGCTTTCCTAGCCTCATGCACCATCTGCCTCCTTGTACCTGGTTCCCATTGGCCTGAGACCTGTCTTGTGAAGTTGCACAAAACAGGCAAGTCTGCCTTTCCCAACGGCATACATATGAGCTCACCTTCACTTCCATGCTGTGGGCTGATCCCCTCTAATTCCCTCAGACCCTCGGTACACAATAGCATGGTTCTAGCCATTATTCCAGTTGTCTTCTTTTGAACACATGCTTTAAAAAGTTTACTATATGTTGACAATGTGGTACTTAGAAGAAAGACAAATCTTGCGTGTTCTCATTCATATGTGGAAGTTAAATGTGTGGATCTCATAGAGGCAGAGAGTGAAATAGTGCTTCCTGGGCAGGTGGAGGAAGGAAAGGGTAGCGTTTTCAAGTACAGCAGGATAGGAGGAATAAGTTCTAGAATATTCTAGAACACATTAAGGTGACCACAGCTAAGAGTCATTTTTTATTTAAAAGTAGCTGGAAGAGATATGTTTTTTTGTTTGTTTATTTGAGACATGGTCTTACTATGCAGTCCTGGCTGACCTAGAACTCCCTAGGTAGACCCACCTGCCTCTGCCTCTCACGTGTTAGGATTAAAGCCATGTGCCATGACCAGCTTAGAACAGAGGGTTTTGAATACTTTCGACTCAAAGAAGAGATAACTGATGTATGCATATGCTAATTACCCTGATTTTGGTCATTACATATGTATCACAATGTTCTATTGTACCCCATAACTATGTATATGAAAACTTAATCCAAACTTTAAAAACATGGTGGAAAAGATATGGTGTTCTGAGATGACAGTAAGGATCCTGGCATTGTGTGGACAGTAGAGCCGACAATTACAGTACTGAATCTGAGTGTGGCATGCCCCCTACTCCAGTCCAAACAGGCAGCACTTCTCTGGTAGTCCTGGACACTGTTGGCTTACTTGAAAGTCCTCAGATATTTTCCTCGTGAAGTAGTGCCAAGTAATTATTCCCACCCTCATGCAAGAGATTTCAAAAACCTAATTGCACAACTTTATTTTTACCCTGTTAACATTGCTTCTTGTTTCTAGCCTGAATGAGTGCGTGTTAGGCTATCTGACTTCAAGTTCTGTCTTTATCATATTTACAGCTTTGCAGCATCTGCAAATTTGAGAAACTTGTTTCTCCAAGTCCGTGTAAACTGCTGATCAAAATATTGGATAGCATGGTTGGATCTCTCTGTGGGAATGCGCTAGAGACCACCTCCTGGCTGACACAGAGATATTTATCTGTAGATATTTAAACAGCTGGGAATCTAATTGCCCATATGTCTTTTCTGTACTCCAATGAAAGTGTTTCCTGATTGTAGAAAGCAACCTTCCTCAAGGGATTCCTCCACGAACCAAACAATCCAAAGAACCCTTGTGTGAGGGTTTTTAGTTCATTCAATGCTATCTGATCTTCAAGGTCATAAACTGCCCTTGGCCTTCATGGCTGAACTATGTTTTGAGTGCTGCTACAAATATGCTTCCCTAGAGGTCTGAGAAACATGCCAGACAATGATATTATGAATGTTAGAAGTCCGACATGAGTGAGAAGCCAAGCATTCATGAGGCGCCCTAGCAGTTTATTCCGGTATGGAGAGTAAAAGGGAACACATTAGATGGGTGTGGTCATCTAGTACTGACATCTTGATTTCTAACACTATTCTCCTATATAGGAACCAACATTCATTAGCGACATGACTGATTCTAGGACTAGGGCAGGAAACGTTTAAGATGAGCCCAGAACATTTTACACTGCCAGAAAGTGAGGAAATGCCTTGAAGAATTCTACAATATTCAAGTATGAAGGGAGCATAGGCGTTAACTGAAAGAGCTTCCCGTGGCCAAAGCTGGAACAACTGGAACAACAAAATGAGTTGGGCCATTATTAGCGTAGTATAGGAACCCATGCATCTGTAGTATTATAAATAAAATGACTGAATAAATGAGGAACAACAGATACATTTCCAATGCGGAATTCCAGTGCTTCATGGAGATCCTCTGCCTTCAAGCAGGTTGATATAACGCTTTACTCCTTAAGTGGGGTGTGCACAGTGACTTCCTTTCCAAGAGTATAAGATGGAAGGAAGAAAAGAGTAACTGTACAGTATAGAGACCTGACAAACACTACTTCTGCAAGGTGAGCAAGATTCACATTGTCAGTGATAAGTCATATTAATAGAATGTGATGAGAAGGAGGTCCCTGGTCATCTCGCATCCTGGAACCCCAGTCTAGTGGGAAAAACATTAACTTTGATGGGAGGAACTGTCTACAAAACATTCTAAAAACTGTGAAATTTATGAAAATTGAGGAAAGTTTGAGAAACTGTCACAGCCATGAGGAGTCTAAGGACACATGATGATTTATTATAAAGAGTTATGGATGGGGTCTCAGCACGAAACAGGATACTTAGTGAAAACCAGGGAAGTTGTAATAAACTATGAAATTTAATGATAATATGTCACTATTGGGTCATTAATTATGACAAATATATCAACTAACATAAGATGCCAATAATGGGGAAAGTAGGTGTGATGCACATTTTCTTTGCACTATCTTCATAATCTCACAGATGTTTTCTATCATAAGAAGTTTGTGTACATGTACATACTTGCCCCACTAATGGACTCTGTAAGTTATTTATATATACCCCACGCATATATATGTGTAACAATAATAATTAGAGAAAAGATCAGAATATTGAAAGGTGTAGGGGAAGTGTGGGGTGAATTGTAGGGAGGAATGGGAGGGGTAGAAATGATATAAATACAGTACTCATGAATGAAAGTCTCAAAAAAAAAATAGGGCCTGGAGATATGGGACCAGGGTTTGAGTCCCAGCTCACATGATGCCTAACAATCATCCATAACTCTAGTTCTAGGGGATCAGACACTCATACAGTCAAAACACTCACACACATAAAATAAGGAAATTCAAAAAAAATTAAATGTAGGGGCTGGAGAGATGGCTCAGAGGTTAAGAGCACTGGCTGCTCTTGCAGAATACCTGGGTTTGGTTCCAAGCCCCCATATGGCAGCTAACAACCATCCTTAACTCCAGTTCCAGGGGATCTGACACCCTTTCCTGACCTCCATGGACATTGTAGGACACAGGCTACAGATGCACTTATATACATAGAGGCAATACACTCATATACATATAATAAAAATAATAAATAAAATATTTTTTAAAAAAATCTTTAAAAATACTCATCAAATAAAATGAAAACGTATGAAATTCTCACTTCAAAATAAATTCCCGTAGAAATAAAGAAATACAGTCTTGCAATATTATACTAAAGAGAATCTCTCGTGGCTATTAACCCTGTGAGGATAGCAGGTAGAAAAGCAAGAATGTGTTGATGCTGCCTACCTATGTGAGGAAAACACACACACACACACACACACACACACACATAAAATAAAAATAATAAATAACATATTTTTAAAAATCTTTAAAAATTTAAATGTGATTAAGGGCTGGAGAGATACCTCAGTGGTAAAGAACACTTGTTGATCTTGCAGAAGACTCAAGTTCGAATCCCAGCACCCACATGGCAGTTAACAACTGTCTGTAACTCCAGTCCCAGGGGATCCAACAGCCTCTTCTGACCTCCTTGGGCATTGTATGACACTGGTGCGCTTACCTACATGCAGGCAATACACGCATACACATAAAATTAAAAAAAAATTTTAATTTAAATGTAATTATAGTCTGTATTTTTGAAAAGGGTTATGGTGTATTTGTGTGGGTTGGTTAGAAAGGACTGGATAAAAAGAAAGAGAAAGGCAGATACATTCTATATTAGAATTATCTTCAGCTGAACACGGTGGCACATTCCTGCAACCCTAGAATTCAAGAGGCTGAGGGAGCAGGATTACATACAGGCCAGCCTGGGCTACATAGGGAAATACTTTCTGAAAAAGTTTACTTATGTAAGATTTGACCTTTGAATAATAAGTTGAACAGTGGAGCTGAAGTTAGAGACAAATCATATTTACTAATCAGAAAGACACCAGAAATGTTATTGTTTGTTTTAGAGACCATGTCTCACTATATAGCCTAGGCTAGCCTCCAACTCCTCCTGCCTCATCTTCCTGAGTGCTGGGATTCCAGGCAGGGTTTAAAATTCCAGTTTTTTAAATTAGAATTTTGATTCCAGCAAACCTATATCCCTACATCATAGGTTTGACTGTCCTGAACACTTTTATTGTTGTTTTGTCTAGATTCATTGAGACAAAAAAGTGTGTGCGTGTGTGTGGGGGGGAAACATGGCAGTAATAAATAGTTTTCCACAAATGGATGTTATAGTATTTAAATTTTTTTCTATGCTCCTTGTCTGACTGACTAAATATTACAGGTGCGGCCAGGTAATGCTAACTGTACAGTGACTTGCTTCCTAGCCTATACTTTTTAGAAACCATCAGTGCTGGTCTGGAGTAAAAAAGGCATCCTAGTTCACCACAGGGAATGACAGCTCCATGTAAAAATGGAATTCTGAGGCCTGGAGAGATGGCTGAGTGGTTAAGAGTGGGTATACTGCTCTTTCAGTACATTTGGGTTTGGTTCCCAGCACTCATGTTGGGCAGTTCTCAACTGCCTCTAACTCCAGATCCAGGGGAATCCAATGCCTCTGGCCTCCATGGACACTTGTACTTATGTACACAGACACATACACATATGCATAATTGAAAATAAATATTTTTAAATGGAATTGTGCATCTGAAAGCATCTATTTGCTTTCATTCTGATTAATAATAACTTTTGATGAATGATTATTACTTGGGTCATGCTTGTGATTATGTGGATGAAATAGTGAAGGAGTGGTTGGTGTCTGGGTTTCACTGTGCGTGGAGTCTGGCTTCTCAATCAGAGAGGTCTAAAGAAAACTGAGGTAGGCAAACTTAACCTGGAGACTCTCATTCTCTATTCTTGTGTCTTTTCATTCCTGGGAAATAAATATCAATTCTATCTCTGTTTTAAAGCCAGTCAGGTCTAGAACCACTAATTTATAACAGCACGTAAAGAAAATATTGTTTGCACATCCGGAAACTATGCTTCACTATCCATTCTTATCCCAAGTGCACTAGAAAATTTTAAAGTGCCTTGCCTGGTCACAGATGCTGCTTTGAGAGGTCTTGGGGTCACAGTTGCATGACTCACACCCTCTGTCAGGGACCAGATTCCAGTATCCATCAGCGCAATGGTCACAGGCCAGGCCTGTGACGTGTGGCAGACAAGGGCATGCTCCGGTGATAGGATCGCAGAGGCAGGCACCCCCATCAAGGAGACATGCAGTGGGACTCACTCCGGAAGGATGGCAGGAGCATCCTGGGATAATAAAGTTGCTATTAGAAGTTGAGTCAGTAACAAACCATGGGAAATGCTTTTTCTCGGGGATGCAAAGAAGAGACTTCTTACTGTATAGGATTACTGCAGTATCTGAGCAGGCTGAATGCCTTGACCGCCCCATAATGCAACCCAGGAATACACATATTAACCCCTCAGCAATTCTTTGGAGCCACTGACTTGAGTGGTAAAGGAAACAGTCACAGAAGACATCAGTGAGCACTTTGCAGCTGTGAATGAGAATTCTATGCACTGTGCCTTTTTCTGCTGACAAGTTCAGTGCAACAACCTTGTCCCAGCGGATGCTGCTTTTGTTTGTAAGGACTGGCCTAAATGAAAGGAGCCTGGAAACGTTGATATTACATTTATAAGCTGCACCCAGCTACTGCATGAACCCTCTGGGAGCTTTGCAGACTTACTTCTGCAGGTCTGATTGAGGGCAGATCCAAAGTGACCTGGTTTGCAGAGCTGGCAGTGTGGGCCCTGTGTGTTGTGCAGACATTTGAGGCACTCCCCTGTCACCTGGTTGCAGGATTCCATGTCTGTTACATCTATGTTGTTGTTGCAGGCACAGGGCTGGCAGAGTGCTCCCAAAACTCTTGGGTTACCATAGAAACCAGGAGCACATTCTCCACACTGAACACCTGAGAGAAGGAACAGAAAAGGGAATGGGAGGAAGGGTGGGTACTGGCATGTGGACTGAAGCTGTAAACAGAGGATTACTTGGCTCTGCTGGGTATAACATATCACACATTTATTTATTATTCATTCAGCAAATGGAAAGGCTATTCGGAGCTAAAAAGTCTTCTTTCAAGAATAGATTCTGGTTTCTCTTCCAAAACTAAGGAGTTGGGGGCAAATGAGTTTTAGATCTTTATATTACTAGAGTTATTCTGCTGGGTCTGAGGACCCAAATCTGATCTCAGGCCCTTCTCTCCCTGGGGGAATCTAACTTCTACCAATTGTAGAGGTGAACTATGGTGAAAATGAGGCAGTCTTGAGGGGAAGTGCCAGGCAGCCTGAGAGGGTCTCCAAAGTGAAGAAGGACAAGGGCAGTGTGAGCCCCTGCAGTGTTTCTATTGAGCACCCTGTGGAGATACCAGTTCTCTCCAATAGTCTTCACCTCCCAACCTTAAGGTAACTGTAGTTGTTGGGGGCCCAAACTATTTTCCACATTTGGTTAATCTACTTGGAAGTGTTCTTAGCCTCTAATGGTCTCAGTTCTTAAAAACCGACCAACCAAGCCAAACTGTACTTAGAGAAGAGGGAAGAGCACAGAATTAACTAAAGCCATGTGAAATCTCAGACGTTAACAACCAAGAAAACTAGTCATATTTGTTGTTACAATGAAGAAGTAATTTGCAATTACTACTGAAGAAAACAATACTGTGATTAGATCAGGTAGACTTTGTCATTTTTTTTCCTTTCTTACATTCTATTTTCATACCCATGCTTAAGCGCTCTAATTTTTTTTCTTGTTTTCTTTTTTTTTTTTTCTTTGAGACAGGGTCTCCCTGTAGCTCCAGCTAGCCTAGAACTCACTATGTAGACCAGGCTGATCTTGAACTCACAGAGATCCACCTGCCTCTGCCTCCTGAGTGTTGAGATTAAAGGCGTGTGCCACCATACCCGGCAAGCTCTCTAATTTTTAAAAATATTTCATTATTATTTTATGTGTATGAGTGTATTGCCTACATGTATGTAGATGCACCCGTGTCATGCAGTGCCTGTGGAGGTCAGAAGAGGGCATTGGATACCCTGGAACTGAAGTTATGAACAGTTGTTAGCTGCCATGTGGATGCTGAGAACAAAACCTGGGTCCTCTCTGCAAGAGCAGTCAGTGTTCTTGACCAATGAGCCATCTGTCTAGCCCCAAGTTCTCTAAATTTTTGACTAACAGATACATTTTTTTTTTTCGGTCTTTTTGAGACAGGGTCTCCCTGTGGCCCCAGCTGGCCTGGAACTCACTATGTAGACCAGGTTGGCCTTGAATTCACAGAGATCTCCTGCCTCTGCCTTCCAAGTGCTGGAATTAAAGGCATGTGCCACCACACCCAGCTATAGATACATATTTTTGAATTAAGACTTTTGTGGTATCTGTATAATGCCCAAGTCAGTGTTTAAGGATATCAAAACTTAGTTTTATCTGTGGAATATCAGTCAAAGTATTTGGAATTATACAATGAAAGCATTTGGCTGATTAGAATTTTATTTTTTACATAGTAAATACATATATAATGTATATCACTTACTCATATATCTTACTTAACATGTGATGAGGTATTTTAAATAGTTTAATCTGACTTGATCTCATTTGGCCAGTTAGTTTTCTAAAACTTTATTTTAAGGCAATTCTATTTCAATGGGATAAGTTCTTAAGTGTCATTGGTTTTTCAGTGATTCAAAGTCTCTGCTCAGTAAAGCATCAATTTAGCAAATTGTGCCTTCTTACATTAACTTAGATTCTATACTACTTATTAATCCAAGGCAGACAAATCAAACACGTGATCATTTCCAAATTGCATTGTGGGATGAAAGAAAAGAAAAAGGGAAATTCATACCTGCATAACCTTGAATACAATTGCAGGTTATATCTGAGCTCCAAGGATTCTGCTGACAGAAGTGGGCAAAATACTGATTACTTGAGGGGACATCTGGACACAGGCAAGGACGACAGGATTGTCCTAAAGAAGGATTTCCATAGTAACCATCAATGCACCTGTCAAAGAAATAACTGTTTTACTGAAATGTTCCCAGGAAAAGCTCTCCTGTTGGCTAGTATGGATTTGTATGCTTTAAGACAATGAAACTCTTAAAACTCAGTAGTTTAGAAGATAATTGCTCTGTAAAGGAATTTTTGTATATTGGCAGTCTCAAGATGTATACATTAAACTTAACCTAATAATCCTTTGTGAATTACAGGTCACATTTGGCAAATACAAATGTAAAGGGCCAGGCAAACGTGTTACTGATTTAATCAGATTTTTTCGGACTCACAGAATGATTTGAAGGATTGGATGGGACAATATCCTTCCCCATAGCTGCCATTTTACAGTTAAGAACTGCTAAGTTTTCACTCATGGTCCTCCATTGTGAAATCAGAACAAAAGTTTAACGATCTCAAAATTAAAGAGATATGATTTTCATACCTCTCACAGTTTCTTCCGGTTGTAAAGCCTCCACAATTGATGCAGGACCCTGTGTCGGGATCGCAAAGTTCAGTAAACCCATTGCAAGGGCAAGGGCGGCATCTGGGAAATCCGAAGTAGCCCGCCAGGCACTGATCACAACGGCGGCCAGCCACATCTCCGTGACAGGAACACTGGCCACTTATCTGATCACACACTGTGTTCTTGGAGCCTTGAGGATGGCAGTGACATGCTGGGTAAAGCAAAGAGAATTACGCTGGAACAGTGGCAAGTGGCATGGAGATGGAAAGTTCCAGCTCGAATTTTGTATTCCCTGTCCTGACCCAGGTGAATAAAGTGGGTTTAAAGTGTGCTTAGCGTGGCTGGAGAGATGGCTCAGAGGTTAAGAATACTGGTTACTCTTGCAGAAGACCTGGCTTTGAATTCCAGCACCCACATAGCAGCTAACAAGTGTTTGTAACTCCAGTCCCAGGGGACCCTACAGTGTCTTCTGACCTCCATGGGTATTGCTGGACACAGGTGCACTTATCTACATGCAGGCAATACAAGCATACAGATAAAATAAAATAAAAAAAAATTAGAAAAAAAACGGCTGGAGAGATGGCTCAGCAGTTAAGAGCACTGACTGCTCTTGCAGAAGACCCGGGTTCGATTCCCAGCACCTGCATGGCGGCTACGAACCGTCCTTAACTCCAGTTCGAGGGGAATTCAACGCCCACTTCTGACTCCCGCGGCATTGCACAACAGGGGTGTACTCACATACATGCAGGCAGTACACTCATACACATAAAAAATAAAAATAATAAAATAAAGTATGCTTAGCACAATGCTTGGCACATTAATGAGTGCCAGGCAAAAGTCTGTTAACTAACAATTCACCGATTCATTCAATAAATAGCAGGTTACAAACAACTGGGCCTTAAGCACATTTGTTGTTTGTGCAAAGAAACTGAGCAAACAGCACACTTTCAATGTCTCAAACTTCTCTGTGTGATGGGTCAAAGCATAACTTGGAGGTAGTAAAAAAATGTAAGAACCTTTCCCAGAGTGGCCAGATTTTCCTTTTATCTTAGATGAGGTAGAAAGGGTCAATCCTCTTCTATTTCATTGCCAAATCCCCAGAGCTCATGTTCCTTGTACAAAAATGTGATTGCTGCCTGATAGAGTGGGTATTTACTCCCCTGAGTTGATCCCTTTGTGTTGTCACTTAAACAAAAGAAGAGGAAGAAGAAAAGCAATAATGACCTGGTTAAGTACTGTTTGCTCAATAGGCAGCCGGGCCCAAGCACTGACAGGGAAGGGGCCATGTCTGTGGATCAGGACTGAAAAGAGACAGTCTTCTACTTGAAAGAAATTGGCTGACCAGAAGGTACCTATAGGGAGCAATGTTCTTGCTAATGCTTCTGTTGTGGATGAAGAACTACCTACGTACCCTGAACATGACAACCATAAGAACGGAATTACCAACTACAGTTAGAGCTCTGTGGAAGGCCTTATTAATGAGAGGCTTCTAAAGTGAGTTGCAAGGCTATTTGGGACCCCCGACATCAGAAAAAGTAATATCCTCAGTTGGGGAGGTCTTATCTGTAGTGACAGTGTTGTCCCTTTCTTGACCTCCCAACTCAAGTTTGTGTGAGCCTGTCCAGACCCTGGGTTTACAGGTCAGGTCATAAAACTGGAGTGTACAATCAACTCCCTTCTTGGTGTTCCCACTTTTACCTGAACTGCGTTCCACTTACTCCACACCTCAAACTCCCAGAAGCATAAACTACCTTTTGTTCATTCCTTATGTTTCCAAACAGAGCTCTGCACCGTCAGTGCCCATTGATCAGTGGATGAAGTATGGTAGAAAACATTTCAGGATAGTTTATCTACACAAAGTCACATTCCCAATGTCCTCTCCTTTAAAACCTCCCTTTGCCTGCCTTCAAAACACCAACATTATGAATAAATGAGTTTCTTATTGTGATTCTTGTTACATACCATGACAGCCGTGAGGCCCAAAACCAAAGCTCCCAGCTGAGCACCTGTCACAGCAGCGCCCTGTCACATGAGGTTTACATTGGCACTGGCCTCCAAGTCGGCTGCAGCTGGACTCAACTGCACCCTCAGGGTGACATCTGCAGGCTGCAGGGAACAAAGGGAAGGAGCAGAGGTGAGGGAGGGGCAGAGAATGCCTGGTCCCTTAGTAGCCTAGTTCATGTCTCCATCTATTGGGATCCCTGTCCTCTGCCTCAATTGTTAGATGGAGAGACTTCAGGCTTTTCTCATGGACTGTTGCAGGATTGTGCTGGATAGCTTTAGTGTCAACTTGACACACCTGGGTTGAGGGAGCCTCAATTGGTGCATTGCCTCCATTGGACTGGTCTGTGGCCATATCTGTGGGGCATCTTCTTGATTACTGAGTGGTGTGCAAGGGCCCAGCCCACTGTGGGTGGTGCCACCCTGGGCAGGTGGACCTGTGTTGCATAAGAAACCAGGTTGAGCAGGGGCCAGAGGAGCAAACTAGTAAGCAGCATTCCTCCATGGTCTGTGCTCCAGCTCCTGCCTCCAGGTACCTGCCCTGAGTTCCTACCTGATGGAACTGTGACCCGGGAGATGTAAGCTGAACACACTCTTTCCTCCCCAGAGTAGACCAATACACTCTAGTATTGGTCAGAGTGTTTTGTCACAGCAGTGGAGAATCAAACTAGGACACTACTCAAAGGCGATACTGCCTGCATAGTACTTAGAACAGTGTTTGACATGTGGTAAGTGCTCATTAAGCTTTATTGAACAAGTTAATGAAAGGCTTCAAGAAAGTTGCTTTAAATAACTGATTATCGGAATGTCACTGTTGCCATCAGTCACTGTAATTCCAGTTCCTGATGTGTACTAGGGAAGGAGCATGCAACAGTGTTTTAGTTTTGAAGTGTCCCACAGAGGCTCATGTGCTGAAGCCTTGGTTTCCCTTTCAATATTGTTAAAAGGTAGGCTTTCTGAGAAGTGATGGAATTATAAGGGCTCTGCCTTCATCAATGGGATAAACCCATTGATGAATTTATAATTTGTTGGCAGCTTGGGGAGGTGGGCTTGGTTGGTGGAAATAAATACTGAGGTACCTTGGAAAAATATACCTCTTCCTGTCTCTCTCTCTCTCTCTCTCTCTGTTTCCTGAACACCACAAGTAAGTAGCTCTGCTCCACCTTGTCCTTCTGCTATTATGGTCTGTTTCATCCCAGTCCAGAAAAAATGGAGTCAGCCAAACTATGGACTGAAACCACAAGTCTTCCTGCTTTCCAAGTTATTTCTTTCAGGTGATTGAAGTGATAAAAACTAACACATATAGAAAACAGTTTTTTATTTTCTCTATTCCACATATTTTATGAGACAGTGGGCATAATGCATTTAAAGCAATCCCTGTCCTAAAGGACAAAGGATTTCCTGGGAACCAGGAAGAGTAGGCTCTTCTGAGTGACTGTCAGTCAACATCATCAGTTCTCAAATGTGTGCTGATTTTGCTCCTTGGGGGACATTTGACAAAGTTTGATATGTTTTTAGATGTCACAATTTGGGGAAGGAGGAGGCTAAACATCCTACTATGCACAGGGAAGTCCCCCTTTTTCCATATAGCAGTTCTGTTTGAGAAACCCTTTGCTATAGCTAAGTGAATGGGGATTGTGTTATGTTTTTGGACCCTCACACCATCTTGCATTAAGAGAAGTACCTTGAGCTGGGTGTGGTGGTGTACACCTTTGCCTTTAATCCCAGCACTGGGAGGCAGAGACAGGTGGATCTCTGTGAGTTCCAGGCCAGCTTGGGCTACAGGGAGACCCTGTCTCAAAAAGACCAAAAAAAAAGAAAAAGAAAAAGGAAAAGGAGAAGCACCTTGGTTGGAGTTCCATCTAGTCCTAATATTCTAGGATTTCAAAGGCCCCTTTAGGACCATTGCTCTCCAATGCTGCAATGAAGTTACTCTCCCTATACTTAACCACACTGAATGGTATAATTCTACTGCATCAGCAGACTGCCTTGGACATCTAAGCACCAGCTGATGGGTATATTGCTGTTTTGAGTACGTACTAAAATAAATCAATTAGTTCCCAGTCCAAAAAGCATCTGTAAGCCCTCAGAAGTGCCTCAGCAGATGGATACTCACCTACTGCCCCATCATGCAGCTGGGCAGACATGCTAACCAAGAGTCTTTCACACGGACCTGGGAGCACTTGAGGTCCCACTCCCGAGGCAATTTCAACACAGTTTTGTAGCTGATACACTCCCATATCCTGCTCGCCACAGAAATCCTCCAGTGAATTGGTGTGGGGGATGAGGCCAAGCTTTGAAATAGTGAGAAAAGAAGATGCATGTTCAAGGTCTCTGCTGTCTAAGTCTACTGCATAAAAATCAGAATAACGGCTCTAAAGGACACTTAACCCAGTCCTTCAAGTTACTGGGACTTTCTGATTTTGTGATCTTCAGTTATTTACTCAATCTTTAGGTGTTTACATTTATTGACTTCTGGCAAAGAAAATAAAAGTCCTTATCTTTTTATTGTCATATTTTTAACTTAATAAGTTTGTCTTAGATTTGAAAGCCTTTTGCTTTGTTTTATTTTTTTGGTTCTTTGAGAAAGGGCCTTTCTGTGGAGCCTAGGCTGGCTTGAATTTGTGATCCTCCTGTCTCAGTCTCCCGAGTGCTGCAGTTACAGGTGTATTACCATGCCTAGCTCAGATATGAAAGTTTTTTTTTTTTACTAGGCTATTTGTGGTAAACCATGAAAGAAATCATGGCTCAGATAAGTGTTTTTCACAGTGGTGCAGTAGAACTCTAACCCTGTAAGATTTTCCTCTAAGTTTTTTCAATTTCATGTGAACAGGGGTGTTCTACACCAAATTATGCTGGCATCTTGAAGAGTCACAGACAAAATGAATGCTAACGTCTCTGAGAATACTGTAAGAAAGATACTTCTAAAAATACTTATTTATGGGGCTCAGCAGTTAAGAGCACTGGCTGTTCTTCCAGAGGACCTGGGTTTAGTTCCCAGCACCCACATGGCAGCTCACAATTGTCTGTAACTCCAGTTCCAGGGGCTCTGATGTTCTCTTCTGGCCTCCACAAATACTTCATGCACGTGGTATGCTTATATACATGCAGGCAAAACACTCATATGAAGAAAAAAATTAAAAATATTTATTTTGGATGTGTGTGGGTATGTGCCACAGGACGTGTGTGGAAGTCAGAAGATAGTTTCCTGGAATCATTTTGTTCCTTTCACCACATGTTACCTGGGGATCAAACTAGGGTAGTTAGGTTTGACTGCAAGTGCCCTTACCTGATGAGCCACCTTGCTGGCCCAACAGATACTTTTTAAGCTCTCTGTTTCCAGTTATTTAAGCGTTTGGTCTGACATCCAAATAATACCCATTGACACTATAAAAACCAACATCTCACAGATGCATTCTGGGAATTGCTCACATCCAGCTATTACATGAACAAAAGACATCATCATCATAAGCTTTTTTTCAAAGGGAAATTATCTACTCTTTAATATCTATGTGAGGAAGGGGGATTCAGTTTAACTTTTAAGGACAGTTTAAGTTATGGCCTAATACTGTTTAAATTTGGATGATATAGAAGAGACTGTTTTGATAAAGAATATTGGCTGCATTGAGTTGGTCATTTTGAACACATGGTGGTAAAACAACCTTGGAAATAGGTTTGTGCTCACTAGCCATCAGAGAAATGCAAATGAAAACTATATTGAGATTCTATCTCATCCCTGTCAGAATGGAGGGGTCATTAAGAAATCAAAGACCAGCAAATGCTGTTAGGATGTAGTCAAAAGGGAGCCCTTCTACATTGCTGGTGAGACTGGAAACTAGTCCAGCCATAAGGGAATCAGCATGGAGCTTCCTCAAAAAACTAAAAACAGAACTCCCATATGATACAACAATATCACTCCTGGATTTACCCAAAGAACTCCAAGTCAACAGCACCAAGATATTGCACATCAGTGTTTACTGCAGTACTACTCACAGTAGCTAAACCAACCTGAGTGTCCATCAAGGGAGGACTGGATAAAGAAACCATGATGAAAAATTTTCACTCATAAAAACGAATGAAGTCATTTTGTTTACAGAATAATGGATTCAATTGGAAATAATATTAAGTGAATTAAGTCAGTCTGAGAAAGACAAATAATGCCTATTTTCTGTTATTTGTGGGTCTTAGATTTTATATAGCTACATAAAAGCATATATACAGACAACATAAAGTAGAAGCCAAACTATTTGGGGGAGCAAAGGGGAAAAATAAGGGGGTGATAAAGGGAAGGCACTGGGGAATGGGAGAAGGAGTATGTATTGTCTCTTGTGCATGACACAGTGTGATGGCTAATCCTGGGTGTCAATTTGACCAGATCGGGATTAACTGAAATGAGAGAGGTCTTCTTGATAGGATCATTTGAAGCTGGAAGACACACCCTAAATGTGGGTCTTACGTTCTGATGGCAGCCCATATAAAAGGCCATGGCAGAGGAGAGCGCTTGCTTTTTGCCGCTTGTCTTCTCTCTAGCTGGTGAGTTCGTCTTGCTGCAGTACACTGAAGACTAGCCGATTTTTGGAATTCATCAGACCTTCAGCACTAGATTGGGACTACTGAGACATTCAGCCTTGTGGACTGAGTGACTACCAGATTCTCAGCCTCTTCAGTGTGGGGCAGCAATTGTTGAACTACTTGGACTCTATCCTGTGAGCTAATCTGATAAAATCATAATATATATTAATTCTATCAGTTTTATTTCTTTTTTTTAATTTTAATTTTTATTTTATGTGTATGAGTGTATTACCTGTATATATGTAAGTACACCCATGTTGTGCAGTACCTCAGAGGTCTGAAGAGGGCTTTGGATTCCCCTGGAACTGGAGTCAAGGACGGTTCATAGCTGCCATGTGGGTGCTGGGAATTGAACCTGGGTCCTCTGCAAGAGCAGTCAGTGCTCTAAACTGCTGAGCCAACTCTCCAGCCCCCGGTTTTGTTTCTTTAGAGAACCCTGACTAATATACACAGCCGCTGCTCCCACGAAAGCACTGCTGCTGTGGTTACTTGCATAACATCTGTATAAGATTGGGCCCATGAAATTTCATCATATATGATGCTCTGTCCCTCCCTGAGGGACTTTGGAGCAGTTAATAGGTACTGGAGAAGGGGTACCATTTTCTTCAGTTGTGTAGCCACTGGTAAGTTTCCCATGTTCTAGTATATAACTCCTGGCTAATGTTCATACCAAAACCCATAATTAAATTTAGTGCACCTTTTAAAGCATCGAAATAGAAGGGGACTTGTTGGGAAGAAAGACTTCAACAGGAAAGAGAAGGAGATAAGAGAGAGTAAGGGGGATAAAAACAACCAAAAATTTAGTATATACACATAAAATTGTAAGAGAATAAAAAACTAAGTTAAAAAGAAAATGACCTTATGTAACACATATAATAAATTAAAATTTGAAAGAAAAGAGAACAGGCTTTCATTCAGTGGGTCAGGTTGGGAGTCCGGAGCTGGTAGCACAGACAAACGCTCCTGGCCTTTTCTTTGCTCTGTCCATACTGAAGCCAGTTGCCATGGCCTTTCACCCCTACCCCTTCCAGCCTTTTCCTAATTGTTCCTTGGTACTCCCACACTAGGATCTCACTCCTGTGAGATGCATCAGAGTCACCAGCTCCTCAACCCATCACTTTCCCTGTACTCTCTGCAGATGTTGTGGCCTCTCATTCCTCTTACTTCAAAGAGAAGATAGATCAGCAAAGGAACTGGAGCCTCTTACTTACTTCCTGCCTCCCAAACTCAGGCCCATGGGTGTCACCACCTTCCTGACTTTTGGAGCTTACAAAGGGAGAGGTCTGCAGTGGAAGATGGTCCTACCACCACCTCCACCACCAGGAAACTGCTGTGGTTCCTGCTTTCTTGCCTCTTCTTGGCTGACTTTTACATGTTTACAACTCTCTCATCTACTAAACCACCTTCTGATCTCATGATTTCTCCTGCCATCACCCACCCCCATCTCTATGCAGCCTTGACACCTGGAGAGCCAAATTTCGTAGAAATTTTTCTTGCCACCTGCTGCCCCTCACCAATACACTATCTCTCTTTTTCATTCCTATGTGTAGGGATTATTCAGAGTTCTCCCATCAGCCTCTTTTTATTCCACATTCACTTCCTAGGTGCCTCTGGCAATACGGGGCTGCCCTGTTTAAGTAGCTGGCATTTGAATTTATGTCTCTTATGCATGTGTTGGTGGATGGCTACAGACCTGCACTGACCTAATTTCCTACTGGTCGTCCCACAAGCAATAGAACCCAAGCACACTCAAACCTGCTTTCCTTTCTGTGCTTATTCTCGCTAAATAATGCCACCATCTGCTGAGCTCGGATGGAAAAAAGCAAAGGTCATCCTTAACACCTGTTGGTAAGTTATTTCTCCCACCTTGGCCATATCCTTGTTCAATTCCTCTCCTTAAATGTACCTAGCTCTCCACTCTCCTGCCCCTCTACCCAATAGATGCCCCAGCTTCCATTCTTGTCATCTGCCAGCTTTCTATATACAGTGTGAAGAAACAGTCACAATGGTCCTTTCCAATGTAGTTTGTTCAGATAACGCACTGCATGTAGATAAAACCTAAACCTCTCTTCATTTGTACCTGACTCCCCATCCTCTCAGCCTAGAGCCTCCTCTCAGTATGGGAGACAGGACACCATGGAGAACATTTTGGAGGTTCATCAGAATGGTTTAGTTTAGCACTGTGCTTGGCTGTGTGTGTAACTGCATTTAGTGGAAGGGGATCAAAAGTACTAGACGTCCTCATAAAGTGGAAAATGATCTCAATGTCTTACAGCTTTTGAGTGTTCCACTTACAGCACATGAAGGAGAAAACCTTGAATATACTATCTGACTTGAGAGACTAAGTCTGTAATTTTTAGGCACATTGACATGTTTATGATATACCTACTTTCACGGCTGATATTTTGTGTTTCTGTGTACATGGGGCATCTTTCTACTTCATTATGTCTTTGGTACACTCATGTCTCTGCTTACACACATTTCTTTACTGTGTTTTAAAAATTTTTTCTATTGTAGTAATATCAGCACATTATATTACTTCATCTGGAAGTTAAGTGTGCAGCAAGGCTACAGTGACTATGCATTTCATTTCAAAAACTGTTAGTAAACATGTGTAGTAAAAATGGGAGTGCTATAGTCTGGATCTTGAGTGTCCCCTAAAGGCTTATATGTTGAAGTCTTATTCTCTGCAGTACTATTGGTGGTGGCAACTTCAAGAGGTGGAGCCTAGGGGGAGGCCTTTTGGTCATTAGGGACATGTACCCCAAAGAAGAGAGTTGGGATCCTAGTCCTCTCTTCTCTATCATGGCCATAAGGTGAGTAGCATTGTTCATCAGAGACTAACCATGGACTGATCGCTTCCAAATTGTGAGACCAAAACTTTCTTCTTAAAAAAACTGATTATTTCATGTGTTTTGGTATAGTAACAGAAAGTGTTTAACACTGGAATGTTGGATCAGCTGAGGTCAAGAATCACTGTGTAATTTACACTGAGGTTTTTGGATTGGTACTCTCTTACAACTGCTAGGGCTACATACCCTGTGAGGGTTAATCTCAATTGTCAATTTGATGAGTTCTAGAATCACCTGGAAAATGGGCCTCTGGACATGCCTATGAGGGATTATCTTGATTATGTTAATTGAGGTGGGAGGATCCACATACTGTGGGTAGCACCATTCCCTGGGTTGCAACTTGGAAAAGGGAACTGAGCATAAGCATTCACTACTTTCTGCTTCCTGATTGCAAATGCAATGTGACCAGCTGTTTCAAGCTCTTGACACCAGGCCTTCCCCACTATGATGGACTATAGCTTTGAACTGTGAGCCAAAATAAACCCTTCCCTCCTCCTCCTCCTCCTCCTCCTCCTCCTCCTCCTTCTTCTTCTTCTTCTTTTTTTTTTTTTTTTTCTCTTTTTTTTTTTTTTTTTCTTTTTTTTTTCTCTTTTTTTTTTTTTTTTGTCTTTTTGAGACAGGGTCTCCCTATAGCCCCAGCTGGCCTAGAACTCCCTATGTAGACCAGGCTAACCTTGAACTCATCTACCCTCTGCCTCCCAAGTGCTGGGATCAAAGGCATGTGCCACCACACCAGCCCAGCTAATCTTTCTGTTCTTAAATTGCTTTTGTCAGGGCATTTTATCACAGCAACAGGAAAAGTAACTAAGACACACCCCATGTTGTCTGAGTCTTCCCTTCAGGGAGGGAGCCCTAGGGCTATCTCTACCACTGCATTTAATTTATAGTAAATGCTTCATAAAACTTTGTTCCATAAAGTATATTTCTATTTCTACTATTGTATTTTTACAATGACGCTAAAATGAGTGCATTCTCCAAACACATATTAGGTGGGAAGAGGTGCAGAAGACAGCTGGATGAGGCAGGACTGGGGACAAGGGCAGCCAACCAATGATTATCGACAGCAATGGGTCTGAGCTAGTTTCCAATAGGACAGGCCTGGAAACAAGCATATGGACCAGATGATACTAGCCTCCATCAGTTTAGGATTCTGCAATGCATGACTCACTTCTCATGTAAATATCTAGGGATTTTGCATTTGCCAACTGTGATCCAGTGTTTAAAAAGAAGAATGACAGTTAAATATTATAGAATACCTGATATACTTTTGACACCAAGCACAATTTTATGAAGCTTATATCACGTAATCTGGGTGATTGAAAACAAATCTTAATTGTCTTACTCTGTTTGTCAAATGGAAGATATTTGTGCAGAGCAGCAATGTCCTTCACATAACCTAGAGTTATCTGAGAAGGGGCTCTCAATTGAGGGATTTCCCAGATCAGACTGACCTGTGGCATGTCTGTGAGGGAGTATCTTGTTAACTGATGCAAGAAGGTCCAGCTCACTGTGGGCTGCACTATTCCCCAGGCAGGTGGTCCTGGGCTGTTTAAGAAAGGTGGACCAGCATGAGCCTGAAAGCAAGCAAGCAAGCTGTGTTCCTCCATGGTTTCTGCTTCAAGTTCCTGCCCTAGCTTCCCTCAGTGGTGGACTATAACCTGTAAGATGAAATAAGCCCTTTCTTCCCCTAAGTTGTTTTTTGGTCAGAGTGTTTTATCATAGCAACAGAAATGAAATTAAAGCACCAAGCACTGAGCAGAGATCCCCTTGGTCTTCTTGGCCTGTGCCTGGCTATAGATGCAAATGGTATCTGGCTGAGAAAGAGCACAGACTTTGGGGTACCCCAGTCTTGTGTGGCTAGTTATCTTTCCAGAGCAGTGAAGTTGGTAGCACAGCATTAAGCTCATTAGTGTACAATACTGAGATGTGCAAGGACCTTCTCCCTCTGGACTCTGGGTTAAAGACTACAGTGAACAAGTGGGTGCCCAGCCTGGATCCTCTTTTCTTGCAGGGTGGTGTACCTGCCCTCCAGCTGCTCTGGTATGAACTTCTAAAGGCTAACAATGTCTTCTCTAGGAAATAGCATTCAGTCAAATGGATGATAAATATGCACTCCCTGAGGTACACAGAGGGCAGTGGCTGAGGTGACGATGACATGGCACATTTAGAATCACCACTTTGCTTCCAGGTGGATTCAGCTCTGGTGCAGGGCATGCTCCAGGGTGCCTTGTAGGACTGAACCTCTCTGCAGTGGAGCCCTTGCCTTGACTCCTTTCCCGGTCCTCTCATTCCCTCACTCCTCTTTTCTAGGGGACATACTTTCAATAAATCACATGCACTTGGGTTCCTATCTCATCCTGGAACACAGATACAGGGATTCTTCTGAGGTTTTTGACAGCTGGCCAAGACCAGGCTGGCCTCTTAATTTTGATTCATGGGACAGGGTTTTCCATATAGCTGGATATAAGATAACAATTGCTTTAAAACTAATGAAATGGATATATTGCAAAATTGACTTCAAAGTATTCACTTAATAAGCCTAACAAACACCCTTGTAATAACAGGATTTATATGTCTATATTTGGTATTAAACTGATAACTCTCCTTTTTTGTTTGTATTTTGAGACCTGGTCTCCCTGTAGCCCCAACTGACATGGAACTTGCTATGTAAACCAGTAGTCTAGGCTGGCCTTGATGTCACAGAGTTCCACCTCAAACTGAAAACTCTTTGAGAAGAAGAACTATATTTTATACCCAGGACTAGCACAGTGCCAGGGTCATACACATTCAGAGAATAAATCATTTGAACATACAAATTTATTATATAATAACACATGACATTCTTTGGATTGTATACAATTTAGAAATATTTCAGATATGGATTTGAATAAATTCATGTGTCATGATTATAATTAATAAATCCCTAGGGCCAGCATGACAATTAAATCATGAAATTAAAGTATTCTCACAAATATTCAAAAGTGCAATTTTAACAAAGCAATTTGAATTTGATCTACTATATCTTTTAAAAAAAACCATGCAATTCTCTCCAATTCCACTGATGGTGGGGTGAAAATGAGACTTTCACATATTACCAATAAGCCTGAAAACTGAGTGGAAAATACCTTCCAAGAAAGAATTTGACAAATTGCTTAAAAGTCATGAACCTTTGGTAAAGTAGGAATATACTGAACCACATTTTAAAATGTGTGTCAAGCTATATCAAGTTTCTGCCTCCCAAGGCTCAGGGATCATTGTGGAAGAGGGGGTGAAAAGATTGTACAAGCCAGAGGTGGTGGATGACCACAAGGAAATAGTTTTCCGAATAGCTGGTCAGTTACTCATATGAACTCACAGCAACGGTGACAGCATATGTAGGTCCCACATGAGCTCGTCAGACAAAATCCCAGTATAGATGTGGGTTAGAAACCCCAGCCCTACCTTGAAGAAGTATTGACAACTGATGGCTGCTAGGAGGGGGACAGTCAGTCTTGATTAACCATGAGACTCTTCGTAGGTTGACTAAACTTCAGTGGATAAACATTTGGGGACATAAATTTGACTCTATAAGCTTTAATATATATGTAAAATAACAGTATATGAAATTGGATGGCATGCTCATGATGTAATGTGGAGTGAAATAAATCCACCGGTGCAACTGCATGAACATTGATTACAACTATGGGATTGCATGGACACTGAGTACAGTGATGCAAAAGCATAGGAAATATACATTGGGAACTTACAAAATGATGAAATGGAAGTGGGGGATTTCCCCCTAGACTTTCTGTAATGCCAGCAGTGGCTCAGGCTATGTTGGCCTCAGCCCTATCTCCTCACTCACTAGCTCTTTGAGCCTGTGCCTCAGTCAGTGCTCTCATCTGTGAAATAATGGCAGCACCCACCTCAGAGGGATGCTGTGAAGATTAAATAATATAATGTAGAAAATACTTCAGACCACCACTGGGATGTGCAGTTATATGCAATTTGTACTAGCTATTAGGTGGTTTGCATAATTAAACAGATAGATTTGTATTTTTCAAGAAACATCTCACCAGAGTCTAAAAGCAGCATTGTAACAGCATTCAGTTGAGAAGCAAGCACCCACAATGCTCTGAGATACTTACAGAGTCAACCAGGATGTGGGAGTGAGCGTAGGACTCTCCTTCCAAAGGCTGAGAAAAATAGAGGTCTATGAAATATGGCATATCTGGTTCTAAACAGATGGGTGTGGGAAGCAGCATGATTCTGTGTTAAGAGAAATAAAGCAAAACTTCAGTTACAAAATCATATTTGTATTACCTAAGTGGCCACAGTACTTGGCGGCATTCTACTTGAGCCAGGAAGGGGCTCTGCTGTGGGGCTCAAAGAAGGCTGATGTCTACATCAGCACTGGGGGTTGGCTGGGCAGTATATTCACAGATCTTCAGGACTCTACCACACAATAGTGCTGAATTGCAGTGTTAGAAACTATTGGCCTTGGTTGATGTGACTTCCTTGGAGACAGTGTGGGACAGGTATCCTCCATCTTAATCTTGCTAATCATCCCTATCTTGCTAATATTAACAGGGTCTCTGTTCCATTTTGTTACCATCTCTCATGAGGCAAAATGAATGGTCTCAAAAATAGTATCTGTCCCTGCCTAGAGTCTAACCTATTGAGAATCCTCAACTGAATATTTTACTTTTGTAGAATTTCACTTTATACCATTTCAAAATCATCTGGGGAATGGAAAAGAAACATTCATGTTAGAACCAGACTATGTCTGGGCTGGAATTCTGGTTCTGCTATATGCTGAAGATGAGACTTGGTCAAGTTATTAAAATATTATTCTTAAGTCCCCTTTCATCTGATGAAGACACAATCTAAGCCATTGAGTTGTTAAGAAAATTAAAACGTAATATTAAATACAAAGCATAGTACAAAACACAACAAGTGCATAATAAATGTGATAGTCTCCTTCAGTATGTCTTTTTCCCCATTGATCTAACCCTGGTTACAAAGTACTGAGATATGGTCCAAGTTCTCAGAGAACTTCCATGTCTTAGGTTGGGTCCCAAGCATACCTGGCAGCTGCTGGTAAGGAAAAAGCTGAAGGCACTTGCTGTGGTGTCTTGTGTATGCAGTGCTTGCTCCCTCCAGGGGTGCTGACTATCACCTGGACGGCCCAGTTAGCTGCAGACTAGACAGGTAAGACATCAAAGCATGTCAGACTAAGGATACAGGAAACAAATTTCCCCCACCTTCATACACCTAATGCCTATAGTTGAAATTAGAACCATTAGTTCACTTGGAAAATGGTGTTGGAATTGAAGGCTGTCTGAATGGTTATGTCCCATACCCAACTCTCTGATGTCTAGATTGTGATCCAGGCAGGAAGAACATTTTTTATCATCTGTAACTATAGCTCCTGGGCCTGAGAAAACCCCTAACCTTCCTGACAGGTATAATCTTCAAACCATCTTTAAAAGATCTGATTCATTCATCATGGTTTTGTATCACAGAGCAAAGAATAACAATTTGGAAAATTTCCTAAGATGAGAGAGAGAGAGAGAGAGAGAGAGAGAGAAAGAGATAGAGACAAAGACAGAGAGAGGAAGGAAGGAGGGAAGGAGGCAGGAGAGAGGGAGAGAAACAATAGCTAGAGTCTATAAACTTTACATTTTGGAAAGGCTTTTAAAAAATTTATTTATTATTTCTATTTTATGTTTATGAGTGTTTTACCTACATGTATATAGGCACATCACATGTGTGTAATGCCCGACAGAGGCCAGAAGAGGGTGTTGGAACTCCTTGGAACCCACAGTTGTTAGCCTCCCAGTTGGGTTCTGGGAATCAAACCCAGGTCCACTGGAAGAACAGCAAGTGAGGCATCTCTCCAGCCTGTGGAAAGGTG
>NW_008335967.1:1437641-1452856 GCF_000622305.1 Nannospalax galili | reverse complement strand
GAATTTTTGCAGTTGATTCTTTTTTGGGATTTTTTTTAAGCTCAGGCCACCTCTTTCTTTTTTTTTTTTTTTTTTTTTTTTTTTTAAATGGATTTCATGCTCACTGGGTTAAAGTTCATTGAAAATCCTTGGCTTTTATTTGTAAGTGTGATAGAATTATGTCCTATGAAGAGTTCCAAAATGGGCCAGCAGCTCTGGTCACATAATGTGTAATGACTATCTTCAGAATGTGGTCTCCCAAGGGGCCTTGGGGCCTCTAAGACCACTCCTACATGAAACATGGTTGAAAGAAGAGCGTTAGATGTCAGATCGTCCCAGAAAAAGTTAAGAAGGCTAATTTTCTAATTGTATGGATTCTGTCCCAGGTGTCTTTCAAGATGAGAGGGGTGAGCAGTGTGGCAGTGGGAGGCAGGAGGGACCACCTGCTTTTAGTTCTTCTCTTATTGTGGGGTAAGGTCTGAATGCACACCAAAGCTTCTGTTGCATCACCTCTGGTTGAAAATCTCTACACATATGTTGGTTATTCATTTATTTTAGGGAAAGAGCCCCAAGAGGGCAGAATTTATGTTATCTTTAGCTGTTTATTATGCTTACACAAACACTAGGTCACCACTTCCTTAAGCCCCTGAAACATGTAACTCCAGATTTAGTTTTTCTCCCTGGATGAAGCACATGTGCACACAGCTCATGGTGCTGCACCAGCATCTTCAGGAAGCCCTTTGGGTTATAAAGCTTTCCAGATGTTCTACTTTTTATAAATCATTTTATGATGTACTTCTAGCAAAGCTGACACAGAAACAGTCTTTCTCCCCTTGAGAGTTAATGAGTACCTGGGTTTCATAGCGAACAGCTATGGTGAAGTCCATGGGAAAAGGAATGTTGTTGACAGCAAATCTCAGGCCAGCTCCAGGGAGAACCCTGGCAAATCCAGGTCCAGTCCATGTAACAGGGCTCCCAGAAACCGGCTCTCGAAAAACAATGTGAACAGCAGACACCTGGCCAAGAGTCACAGACAGGAATGTATATTGCTTTCCATATAGAAAAGCCTTGGAAGAGTTCAGACAAAATAGTATTTCCTGGTATGTATACGATCCACCTGAGTCATAGAGAAGTTATTCCAAACTGGATACAGTCCAGAATCTAGCTGAGAACTATGTGCTCCAACCTCAGCCTTGGAAGCTGTGGTACAGTATAGCATGAACTTGAAAACAGAGATTCAGTTTTAAGTACCCCACGTGTGATAACGGTGCATATTTCATACCCACAATCTTGGGTTTCTCATGATTGTGGAGTTCTGTCCAAAATAGGGATGGAAAAGAATACTCCCATGTCTGCTTTAGAGAGTCTGCCTAATTGTGCATGGCAATGATAAAGCCCATGTGCACGCATCATCTCAGAATTTCTCCATCCAAGCATGAGAAACACTCCTATCTGCTTGAGAGCGTAAATGCACAATACTCCTAACACACTTGCTAGATGACATCCCTGCTGATCTCTGTACTGGATGTGGGCCTGGGACCATCTGGATCCTGGAGAGAATACTCATTAATTACATTTGCATCTTCCTCTCCACACTCTGCTCACATCCCACCTCTTGTTACTCTGCCTGGGTTGCTGCAATAGCTCTTGGCTAGTCTCTCCTCTCTGTCCTTGGCCCAGAACATATTTAATACTGCTGCCAACAAAGCCTTCCACGTTTGTCCTCACTGCCAACAGAATAATGCTCAAAGTATTTAGACCGGAGTTCAAATAGCTCTGTGATCTACCCTAAACTGCCCTCCATTAGATAAATGCTTGTTTGCTAACAATTAAGTCAGTACTAGTTTCCAAGTGAGACGTACAAAGAACAGGACTAAGCGTCTGCCACAAGAGGAGTACAGAGTCTTGCACTGCAGACAGAAGTATAAATAAGACACTGCATCACCAGGTCAGACTCTAATAGATTGGTGGGAGATGTGGTCTCTCCTATCGAATGCTTTTCAAAACTTGAATATTAATTTAATTTAATGAATAGCAATTGCAGTAGGCAGTATAAGAAACCCCCACCCCTTCATTTGGTCGGTGTACCCATGCCTTAGTTGCAAGTTGCAGCTAATAGCTCAGAGTGATCCTTGCTCTGGAGAACTACACTTTTACATCTATCTCTGATCCTTACATGACCCCTCGGGGAGTTCATAGCCAAAGACGACAGATTGGAGGGTAGAAAGGGCTGACTCAGAGAGCAAGAGAACTTTGCTGCAGCTTATGCTCCTGAGCTCCTCTGAAGCCCAAACCAAGGTTTGTTTTATGTATGACCACATCTTACACTGCACAACCTTTGCTTTCTTCCTTCATGCTTTTAAAGAGTTTTCCTGAAGAATACTGATTTAAGAAATCTAATGCAGCTGAATCCTGGCTCAGGTTCTGTGTCTAGGGCACCTGACTTGAGACAGTATGAAACAGTTTATTGGTTTAAGTAGACCCTAAAATGTATTCTGGAGGTGAATAATTTACTATTCTACTGGCAATGAGGACCCTTATATATATCCTACACTGATGGTCCCTGGAAAGAAGTAATGGTACAATTGCCAAAATTGTGACTTGTGTTCACTTAGGATGGGCAACCATGTGCATCCCAGTCTTGCTCCAGGACTGTGTTAAATTTCCTGTTTTCTGTATTTAAGGTCATATTGTGAGAGAATATAACCCTAAAGAGTCTGAACCATCCTAATATTATATGAATTATCAAACAGATCCCTTATATTGAGGGATACTGAAGTGAGTCTCTTAGTCAAACATGATAGTGTGTGATCGCCTACAGTGAGAATTACACTTGTATACCTCTCTCTAATTGTGGACTGGGGCTGTGGTTAGTACTGTTCTCTGAGGGTTCAGAGTATCTGATTCACCAAGGTGGCAAAAATACAACACTTTCTTAGTCCAAGGAGCTTATTTTCCAGCAAAAGGACCATAGTGATCTTAAAACTTTGGGGTCCACTACCTGTATAAAAACCCAGTCACTCAAAATCTGATGCTGACCTCAGAGTGAAGTGAAACAGAGCAACATTATAGATGCACATATTATATCCACTAGATTGGAAATGACATTCTATAGAATGGGGGAGTATTCTTCTAGATATTTTAAACCAATCTCTCCCTAGTAGATAGAAAACATGAGTTTGGGAACCAAGTAGGATTATCCACTTTCTATAGCATCTTCCCATCTACCATGGGAATTGGGGTTTCTTGTCCTTACAAGTTTAGGCTCTATAGCTCTGTAAGACTTTAGTATTAGGCAAGGGGAGAGTTACACTAACTCTACAGCTATGGACTTAGGGTCTCCACGATAGTAGACCAGCAGTTATGGGAAGGTGTTACCATAGCTGGTAGGGCTGTTACTATGTAATGGGGATATGAGGGAGATATATAACACTAAGGTAACCTAGTGGAACACCTCTGGTGCTTCTGTACATGGGGACAATCAGGGCATGGAAACAGGGGCTTAAACTCTTGAAGGATAAGAGTCTGAGTCATCTCACCCAGAAGTTTGATTTGAGAATCTACAATGGGTGGAGACAAGGGAGGGAGATAGTATCAGTGATAGCCCAGGTACCGACTGTAACTACTGGAGACTGTAGCCTGTTCTCCTAACTTCCCTTTATAAATATCCGCTGGAATTATGACCAGCTGGGATCCTGCAGGAACTTGGTCTTTGTGGTGTGAACTCAGTATAAGAATCAAAAGGGCAGGGCCAGTGGTATGGGCATGTAATCTCCTATGCAGCTGCCTGAGGTCCCACACTGAGGAGGGCCTCTTGCATGTTTTGATGCTCTGCTTGCCACCATTCAGAAATAGGAATTTAATCTTTGAACTTATTTTGTAATAAAGTCTTTTGAGACAATGGAGCATACACATGCTCAGAAGATACACACACAATCTCCCTGTCTGCTTCTTGGTCGCCACATTCACACATGGTATACATGGTGCCCTTGGGCACAGACTTCTTGTGGACCTGTTAGACATAGGGCTCAACAAGACTCAAATTAGTACAAGGCAAGTGTGTTATGTCTACAAGTGAGTAAGTGGGGTGTGGTCAGCTCCAAGAAGCCAAGGTTGCAACCAGAACAAGCTTAGAATACAGAAAGAAGGCGAGGCATTCCAAAAACATGAACGACTATGAACCCCTGTCTATTCGTTCTTATTTGTGTTATGTTCTAGTTTCTTTTCCTCAGTTCTTCCTTCCCTGCCAGCATGTTGAAGGTGCAGGAATGATGCAGGACACATACCAAGGAGTGGAATGAAGACGGCTGAGTTCATCTGGTATGGCATTCCCACTGTTCTGGTCACAATGAAATAGATATTTGTCTACAGCTAAAAATGGAAAAGGTGCCAGGCATGGTGGTGCATGCCTTTAATCCCAACACTTGGGAGGCAGAGGCAGGCAGAGCTCTGTGAGTTCAAGGCCAGCCTGGTCTACATAACAAGTTCCAGGTCAGCTGGGGCTACAGGGAGACCCTGTCTCAAAAAGACCAAAAAAAAAAAAAGAAAAAAAAAAAAAGAAAAAAGGAAAGGTAGCATAAACACATAAACGCAAACTTGTCATTCTAGTCATTCCAGTCATTCCACATATGACTGGAATGCTTCTAAGTTTGCAGTTGACATTGGAAATCACACGATAAAAAGATGAATGATAAAATTCATGCTAATTAAAAATTTTAAAAATATTTATTCTTTTTTATTTTATATGTATGAGTGTATTGCCTGCATGTATGTAAGCAATGTCTACAGAGGTCAGAAGAGGGCATCAAGTTCCTTGGAACTGGAGTTACAGATGGTTGTTAGCCACCATGTGGGTGCTGGGACTTGAACCTGGGTCCTCTGCAAGAGCAGCCAGTGCTCTTAACTGCTGAGCCATTTCTCTAGCCCCCTAATTTAAAATTTTAATATATCTTTAATAGAATGACACTGAAGCCAATAAAAAACCACACTACTATGACAAGTTGAAAGAAAGAATACTTGAGAAAGTAAAAAACTTTATAGTCTAGTAGTAGTACTTAAAAATATTTATTTTTATTTTATGTGTATGGGTGTATTGCCTGCATGTATGTAAGTGCACCTGTGTTATGCAATGCCCATGGAGGTCAGAAGAGGGCACTGGATCCCTTGGAGCTGGAGTTACTGATGGTGGTTAACTGCTACATGGGAACTGAACCTGGGTCCTCTGCAAGAGCAGTCATGATTTTAGCCACTAAGCCATTTCTATTACTATTAAAAGTAATAGTACTTTTAATAGACCTCTCTGAATTGTGAACAAGGGCCCTGGCATTTCTGTTTGTGCTAGACAAATAGAAATGAACGTGGTCTGAGCACACAGGAAGTGGTCTTTAGCAGAGGCCAAGGGGATGCTGCCGGGACCCCTTTTGTGGCCAGCACAGCAACTGCCTCCCTTTCTTGAGAACTGCTGTTGGCTGAGGGGAGGCTTCTTCTGGAAGGCTCAATGCCCACAGCCAACTCCTGGCTGATGTAGGAATGCGTCAGGCTAGTCTCTATGCCTCGTAGAGGATGACTCTGCTGTGTGACTTCTACTTCAGTGCTTCCTTGAGCGATCAGGCCAAAGATAGACTTTGCCTAAGACTCTACTCCTGCTTAACTTTTTCTTCCTCACTAGTCTACTTCCAGAAATATTTTACAAGTTTTTTGACAAAAATCCCCTTAGTAAAACAGACATCTGAATCCCCTTAAATATCTCAGCTTCTAGGGAATTCAACATGACACTGATGGCATATGTGCATGTTTGCAAGCATTCGACACACACACACACACACACACACACACACACACCTTTATAAAATTGAAACAAAACTTGCACCAAAATATGATCTTATTACCTATCCTTCAGTTGTACTAAACCAACTCACACAACTGACTGTCTAGCCTACTTATTAACAGGCACTGTCTTCAGTTTGATTATCACCTCCCCATGGGAACCCTTGAGATGGAAACAATTATATCTGGATGTCAGGGTAGAGCATGTCAGAGAAAGACACATCTGAGTTGAGTCTAAAGGGATGAAGGGAATTTCTGAAGTCACTAACACAGAGCTGGCCATTTCAGGCAAGAGGTAGAAGTGTGTGTCCTGGATGTTCAGAGTAGGCCTCTCAAAGTGCTGTTATGGACTACTTGGATCAGAATCACCCTGGGATGCTTGGCCAACTCACAGAGTTCTTGGATGGCTCCAGATTCCCTGATGCACCACCTCTGGGCTCATTTTTAACAAACACTCTCCCTAGGGATGCTTACATACAGTAAAAGTTGAGCAGCATTCATCTGTGGTCCAGGGACAAGGGGAGGGGAACACTGACTTGCTTCCCAACCCTCTCTTCAGGGTGACTCCAAATTGAAGAAAGACTTCCAACCCAGGGTCAGAAAGGTTCGTGGGTTGTAGTGTGAACACAGAAACAAGTAGCAGAAAGCAAAGTCATCATGACTGGCACACACAAAGCTGGTAGAAGGAACAAGGACCGTGAAGTCTCTCTGACATCCTCAGGCAGGGTCTTTCTCCTTCATCTGAAGCCCCTATGCTGTCTGAGGCTCCCTACCACCCTTTACCTATCAGGGCATAGGCAGGATGTCTATGCACATGGTTCATTCCTCCACTGCAATCTCAAGGCAGCTCCATGTTAAGTACTGTTTCACCTGTTCAACATTTCACTCTCTCACGAAGGTCTCTCACATTGCATGTGGTGGCATGTCTCTATAATCCCAGCACTGAGGAGACTGAAGGTAGGAAGGTGGCGAGTTCTACACTGGCCTGGGCTACATAGTAAGATGTTCTCCAAAAAAAAAGAAAATTACCTTGAGGGCTGGAGAGATGGCTCAGCAATTAAGAGCACTGGTTGCTCTTAATTCGATTGTTTGATTCCTGGAACCCATCTGGCGGCTAACAAATATCCAATAAGACAGCTCACTCTGCTTCCATTTGCTCCTCAGTTTCTCCAGTGCACACATTTATGCATATGCACGAGAATCTCAAAATGGATGTGTGTGACAAAACACTGAATGAGCAAACAGGCATCAGTGGGGCTCTCATTTTGAGTGAATACTCTTTGGATGGCCATACTTTTGAAGGCCTTGGATGCAGGGCCCTGAGGATGTGGCATTGTTCTGGTTCACACCAGCCGTGACCAGTCACCTTGGTGTCTGCAGTTCCCCACCCAGGGCATGTGGCACTCTCTTCTTTTTCAATTTAGAGGAAAGCCACTCCTTAGCACTCACCTCCCCTAGCAAAAATGACAAGGAATTGCAAGTTCACAGGCCGGATTCCCTACCAACCTACAACCTGGTTTTAGAACTTCTGCTTTGAAGAGATATAAAGCTATTGTACCTCCCCTCCACCCGCCCCCCTGCCTGCCCAAGGAGTCTCTAATTGCTTTCAGTTCAGGTCTTCTTTCTCTCCATCTCCAATGAGGAGGCCAATCAGAGCTTACATGGTCTGAGCATCTGCAGGATTAGGCAGAGCTCTCAGTGCGTGAACAGTAGCCGCTGACAAAATGGCTTACCTCATCCTTCTCATCAGCATGCAGGCTTTGTTTCTGATTTTTCTTCAGGATTATATTTCCTCTGTCTATTCTGAAATCATTCCCTTGTTGCTGGAAGTATACGTCACATGTTGGCAAAGCTGTTGCTAATATCTTAAGAAGAGTAAAGATGACACTTTAGCTAACCATCAAATGCGTTAATCGTACCTTACTTTGAGTTTCAGATTCCAAAATGTTTTAGGTGGTCGTGCGTCCTATTGAGCAGCCTCAAGAAAAGTCACGCAGGATACCTGCATCTCTCCACCTCGAGTGCATGACTCCAACCAGGGAAAGGATAAGGCGACTCAAGATAAAAGTCTTTAAGGAGAGAAAGCATGTGAAAGCCAGTTCTGAAGTGAATAAATTGACTTTGCTTGAATAAATGATTTGAATAAAGAAAACAGAACTCATTCCAGGCCCCACTTGTCCAAGTCATTTCCTGAAGTGCCTTCTTTTTCTAGTCTATCAGTGGAGAGAGATGGGCCCTCAGGAGACTTGGGATTTTCTATTTTAATGAGTCATGCTCTTGAAAATCTTATTACTAGCTGGGTATGGTAGTCCATGCCTTTAATCCCAGCACTTGGGAGGCAGAGGTAAGCAGATCTCTATGAGTTCAAGGCCTGCCTGGTCTACATAGTAAATTCCAGGCCAGCTGGGGCTACAGGGAGACCTTGTCTCAAAATGACCAAAAAAAAAAAAATCTTATTACTTTATTCATTCATCTACTCATAAGTTCCCTACTATGTGCCCAGCCCTAAGGTAGGCACTGATGCAAGCCTGGCGAATGGAACAAACACTGCCTTGTCGTTTGTACACCAGGGTGGAAACAGAGCAGTAGGTGAGACCAGTCAATGAGAGCACTGGATCTGACCGAAAAAACCAGAGTATTCTGTCTTGTCACAAGTTGTTCTCATTTGCATTTATGTGCCAGGCTCTGGGCTACCAATAGGATACAAAGATAAAACACACTCAGCTCTCATAATTTATATAACCTGTAGCTGCATGATAAAACAAACAGCTCTGACCTGACTCTGTCGGCTAAGGCATCCTGTCCTGGGTACCTTAGCCTCAAGCTCTAGGCTGTGCTGTGTGTTTCCTGACCTGCCATCAAATGAAGTCTATGGGGAGAGGAAATGAAATACAAACCAAAGGTGCAAGTCCTTGGAGTGGTGTAGCTTCCTCTGCTTCATAAAGATAGAAATTCAAAGGAGCGAAGAAGTAACCAGGGGCAGGCTCTGTGCAGGTGCGACCGGTGACATGCAGGCGGCACTCACACTGCCCATCCTTGGGTGAGCACCTGCAGGAAAGAATGCAATGTGAGGGAGCATGGAGAGACTGAAGGTGAAGTAAAGGTATGGGGGAGCTGAATTTAGACCATCTACCAATCTGTGGGGAAAGGAGGGGCATAGGAGCTCTCTTGACAGGGGAGGACAAAGATGGAGGTTAAGGTAAAGTCAAATCACCCATTTTCAGGCATCCATCTGACCACATTGGGGAACACTCAGGTAGAGTTGTTTATCTCACACTTGGAAATATCTGAGGCAAAAGAAATCAGCCGTGCTCTCCTGACCATCTCAAGGTCATTGTTTTTCAATACCCCTTTCTTGTCATGGAATAAAATTCTTTCTCCTGTGCCGATGACCAGAGTAGAATGTGCTTTCATGTGGAAATGAGGAAAACTTCACAGCCACTCTTCTGACTTACACATTAGAATAAGCACCTCCAATATCACAGTCGCAGGGAGAACATCTGTGGAGGTGGTCCCTAAGTCCCCAGTATCCAACCTAGAGAGAGAGGCTTGGCTGAGTCCAGCTGTGAATATCTGTACTGTGCCAAAGTATAAAACTGAAATCACAACAACACAACCATCACATATCAAATAGCTGAGCATAGCCTTCATTGCCCCCACACTTTGGAACAGTCCATGGATAACACCTCTTCCATTTCTAAGACTTGAGTAACAGGGACAAAGGGCTATCCACTCACTGTTTCAGGGGAAATGTAATGACAAGCCAATGATTTCTTCACAATACCAGATTTTTCTCAAGCTGAGTCATTTGAAGACTACTGTTTTAGAACCTGTGGTATTCTTCTACCAGACTATCTTGAGCTGTTTTAATAAAACCTATTCCTTACCACAGTGATCTCTGGGAATTTTAATCACACTACACTGAAATGTTTGGAGGTGGGGGAAAATCAGTTGAACTGGTTTTAAGATATTCTATGGATATCAAGTTCAGCAGATACAATTGTTTATCAACCAGTCCTTCAGGTTAACCAGTCATTTGGGTGCAATGTGAACCCTGTGAGAATCAACTCTGCCGTTCAAGAGCTGGTCATTGCAACATCTTGACCTTTATGGAACATAAACAACTGGTCAAATACTAATAACTTAAAAAACTCCAATAGTACAAGATGCTCAAAATACCTCAAAAATACCTCAAATCTCAATTTAACAGGCTCAGATAAAATGTATATTTAAGTAGGTTTGAGATTCTTGTTTGAAATGGTCTCAACAGTCCACATTTTTGTTAACTTGGTGAATTTTATATCTAATTTTACTCAAAAAGTATTTATTTTTATGTGTATTTTATGTGTATGAGTGTATTGTCTGCATGTATGTGAGTGCACCCATGTCCTGCAATACCACGGAGGTCAGAAGAGGGCTTCAGATTCCCCTAGAACTGGAGTTAAGGATGGTTCATTGCCACCATGTGGGTACTTGGGAATCGAACCCAGGTCCTCTTAACCACTGAACCATCTCTCTAGCTCCTCAAAAAATATTTTAAACATGAAAAATTGACATAATGCACAGGAAATGAGGCTAAGGATTTTTCATATTTTTCCTCAAACCAAATGTCAGTTTAAGAAAAAAAAAAGTGAATTGAAACTGCTTCAGTCCAGATGTAGCTGGGAGGGTTAAGGACCTCCTTTCATGTTTGTCATCCAGGATACCATCAGCTAAATGTGGGTGAAGGTCACCTGGTGTTGGGATCAGCTGTGACCGACAGCTCCCCTCTTTCCAGTGGTCCCTGACCAGTTGTTTTCTTCCTAAAAACGTGACTGAGTCCTGCACTGCACACAGGCAATGAACCCACCAGCTTCCTGGGTCCAAGGCTTATTTGAAGTGATGTGATTTGGAGTCTTCTGTGAAGCTGCCACATGGGGCACACCCTTTGATTTGCTCATACATAGTCACTGGGATGGCTGACTTTTCTCTTTTTCTGCAAAACTTTTGGAGTACTGTGCCTGCCTGAGTCCATCTTTCATATTTACTTTCTTACTCCTCTTCCTCATCAACTCCACATCATCCTGCTGTTTTCAGTAAAATGACTTAAATTATTAGCCCCAAACTATTTCCTCTTAGGCATATGTTTCTTATTTATCAGCTACATTTCTTTAGACACATCAAGGTCACTGTTCTTTTATTAGGTTAAGTTTTTGTTTTTCTCGGTCTAAAACATCATGGTGGGCTGCCAAGATGTGAGAACAAAGGAAAGAGCTGGGTTTAAACTCCCTGATTACATGACACATTTCTTATAAAAATGTTTAATTTTACTAATTTTAGAATATACATGCTCATATGTTTAGTGGTGTCTGTGAAAATTTCAAGAGTTCATTTCCCACAGAAATCTAAAATACATTTAAATCCAGGTTGTTATTAAGAGCTTATCTAAAATATTTTTAGGCAGAGAGAGGCAGGGGTGGTCCTGGGGATTGTATGCATGATATAAAAGAAGGCTTCATAGTCTCTAAGCCCCAAAGGTGGGGCGGGGAGACAAATGTTCTGCTTCCCCTGACACTCTCAAGACAGCAATGTATAATGCTATTGATACCTCTGCTGGCTGTGTTCAGTCCAGTCCAGTGGTGTTCTTGTAGATGTTTAATGGCCTCTACAGGGAATTTTTATGCTCAAGATTTGTCAATTCTTACATTTTAAAAATATTGATTGGTAGAGAGGGAGAGAGAGAGAGAGAGAGAGAGAGAGAGAGAGAGAGAGAGAGAGAGAGACACCATATCCATGCAAGAAGTGTGTCTGTAGAGTTCAGAGGACAACTTTTGGGAGTTAGTTCTCTCCTTCAATCATGTGGGTTCTGGGGAATCACCTCAGGTCATCAAGCTTGGTGGCAAGCACCCTTATCTGCTGGGCCATCTCTTGGCTGGATATTTGCTAATTTCTATAGTGTGAAGATTCATTCTAGAGAGGTACTGAGCAATAGAACAAGGAAAGCAATTCTAAGTCTATTCTGGGCAATGGAGCAGAATCCACATCACAACGTGAAAACGAAATTATAGGTAAATACACACAGTGCACTCTTCGCAGCGAGGTCCGGTGACATGAGCCTGGCACAAGCATTGGCCTGTATCCACATCACAGGTGGAGAGTGGCAGACTCCCAAGGGGGTGGCAGTTGCAGGCTGAAAGCATAGCATAGACATTTATTGTTACTTTTAATCCCCCCATTCCTGTAAATGCTGTTCAGTTAGTGCTCACACTGAGCAAAATGCACAGCACAAGAGTGCATCAGCCTGGCCTGGCTAGTCTACTGTCTGCCTGGATGCGTGATTATCCACCACTTTCAGCCCCACAGAGGAAATCCCAAGCCAGACACTTCCAGAGTTCTCGTGTGGTTCTATTTGATAACAGTCAGACAGCACCAGTCAGTCAGTGAAGGAGGATGTATAAGCCAGAGTACTGGCACACTTCTCCTGAGCATGCTGGCCAGACTGTCACACACTGCTCCCTCTCTGTGGCAGACGTGTCTCTTCTTTCCCTTTCCTTCCTTCCTTCCTTCCTTCCTTCCTTCCTTCCTTCCTTCCTTCCTTCCTTCCTTCCTTCCTTCCTTCCTTCCTTCCCTCCTGTCTTAATTTTTTCCTCCTAGTTCTCCACCTTCTTTTTCTCCTCTACCCATAGACATTTCTGAGACCCGCTTATGTTGTAAAGGTTAAGAAGTTACCCTACCAGAGCAAGGTACTCCCTTACCCTGAGGAAAACTCATCACTCAAGGATACAACCTAAATGCCATCACGTAGTGAATGGACAAGTCGAATGTAGTATAACTGTATAATGGCATACTGTTCAGCAATAGAAAGTATTGATACTTGCTACAATATGGGTGGACCTTGAGAATATTAGCCAAGTGATGAAAATCAGAGATAAGAGACCACATATTATGATTCCTTTTATATGAATGGTAAGTGCATCTAAAACAGAAAGTAGATTTGTGACTCCCTAGGGAAATGTGTGATAAGGAGGTGGGAGCTGTGGCCTTTTATTTTGTTCTCTTTTAGTAATGCATTTATAGCAAAATTTGTCATCTTGGTCATTTTTCAGTGCATTGAGGGCATTCACACTGTCATGCCAAAAAAAAAAAAAAATCTCCAAAACTCTTTTCATCTCGCAAAACAGAAACTCTCCTCAATAAACAGTAACTGTCCTTTTCTCTTTGCCCTCAGCCCCTGGAAGCCAGCATTCTACTTTCTGTCTCTATGAATCTGACTCCTCTAGCTAGGCACCTCATATAAGTGGAAATAAGTAGCTTTTGTCTTTTTCTGTGGCTGTATTATTTCACCTAGCATGATGCCTTTAAAGCTCATCCATGTTGTGGTATATGTCAGAATTATCTTCCCTTTTCAGGCTGAATAATATTCCTATCTGTCTGTCTGTCTGTCTATATGTATGTATGTTTGTTTATCTCTCTATATGATATTCTGTTCATCTGTTCACAGATATTTCGGTTGCTTCCAGTGCTTAACTACATTGAATGGTATTGCTATTAGCAGGGGTATAAACATCTCTCCAAAACTCTGCTTTCAATTCTTATATTTATTTATTTTTATTTTATGAGTGTATTGCCTGCACATATATAAATGCACCCATGTCATGCCCCAAGGAGGACAGAAGAGGGCATCAGATCCCCTGGAACTGGAGTAACAGACAGTTGTTAGCCACCATGTGGGTGCTGGGGCTCAAACTGGGTCTTCTGCAAAAGCAGCTAGTGATCTTTCTAGGCCCCCCGCCTCTACTTTTTGACACAGCATCTCATCATGTAGACCTGGCTGGCCTGGGAGTAGCTATGTAGATTATGCTGGCCTTGAACTCAGAGCTCTGCCTGCCCCTGCCTCCCAACTGCTAGGATTAAAGATGTGTGCCACCACACTTGACTTTCTGCTCTCAGTTCTTTTAGATATATATCCAAAAGTGGTGTTTCTTCTTGAGGTGAGGAAAATATTCTAAAATCAATTGTGTTGTTGTTCACACAACTTTGGATGGGCTAAAAACCATTGAATTGTACTCTGTAATGGGTAATTTGTAGGCATGTGAATTATATGTCAATAAAGCCATTATATGTACCTCTCTCTCTCTCTCTCTCTCTCTCTCTCTCTCTCTCTCTCTCTCAGGCACACACACACATACACACACACACACACACACACACACACACTGCTCAGCCTGTTCTCCAGGGATATCCTATCAGTGAGTGAACCAGGGAGAAGTCTGGATTGTTGAAAGGTGATGGAAAACAGGCTTGACTGTTTCATGGCATCTCATTTCCCATCAGACCTGCTGGATATTTATGACACAAAGACGCATCCCAATGCTCTCTAAGTATGCAGACACTCAAACTCTTTGGTCTGGCAAAACGTGGGGCATGGTTAAATGAAATTACTCACCCAGGTTCCCCGAGGGTTCATCAGGTCTACGAGGAGCTCGAAGCTTTTTGTCCTATAGCCCAGGGTCTGCCCTTTTGCTACAGGAAATTACTCGGCTTCGTTCTACCTTCCTTCTACCCTCGTGCTTTTTTCCTCCCTTGCCTTCTCAGAGGATTTCTGAGTCAATATTAGGAGGCGTATAGAAGAAAAGGGAAAAGTAGTTTAAAAAATAAAGTGAGCCAGAGACATGGCTCAGTGGGTAACAGCACTTGCCACCAAGTCTGACAACCTGAGTCTAATTTCATGGACTCACATGGTGAAAGGAGAGAACTGACTCCTGCAAGCTGACTTCTGACCTTGACAAGTGTGCCTACATACACACAAACACACATGTATACACACATAAATGTATTAGAAATTTAAAAAGTAGAAAAAGAAATCACCATTTAAAATTGTCTAAGAGAGCCGGGTGTAGTGGCACTTCTACTTGGGAGGCAGAGGCAGGAGAGTCTCTGTGCGTTCAAGGCCAGCCTGGTCTACATAGTGAGTCCCAGGCCAGCTGGGGCTACAGGGAGACCCTGTCTCAAAAAGACCAAAAAGTTTTTTTCTAAGAGGTTATCATGCATAATGTAATATAATAAAATGGTACACAAAAGTCTAGTACTAACAGGTTAAACAAGGCAGGGCCTTTGTGGGCAAACTCCTGTGTTAACACCTTTAAAGTGTTCTTTCCTTTTGTTTCAGTGAAACATTTTTGAAAAAAAGTTGGGCATTCCCAGAAGTGACCCTGTCCACCAGTGACCTTTCAAATGTGTGCCTGTGACCTTGAGCTCAGCATGCCCAGAGATATACCTGCCATCTGTGCTTGAACCATGACTTAAACCCAGCAAGCTCAACAATCAAGGGTGCTCAAGAAAGTGCTTGCCCCTAAGTGTTTTCCTAAGGGAGTATATAGAGGCTCCCTAGATGAATTCCACACAGGTTTAGGTGGGGGTGGGGGTGGGGG
>NW_008335967.1:1407819-1437630 GCF_000622305.1 Nannospalax galili | reverse complement strand
ATGAGGACACTACTTTTGGAATGACTGGGGTTGTCTCCATCCTTGCCTGTGGCAGACAACAAATCTTTCTCCACTCTTTTATCTTCTGGTTGTGTTTTTTGGCCCTGCAGTCACCAAGAGGAGAATCCATTATATTCTGTTACATTAATAGAAGCCGTTTTTCCAGTGGTTTCACAATTTGCTATTAAATTTTGGGGACTTTCCCAGGTTTGTTCCTGTGTAGGAAATGTGAGTGCCCTCTGCTGGTCCTTTGTGATAAATTCAACAACCCACAGAGAAAGCTGTCTGTGACTTCTAAAGTTTGTGGGAGGTCATGCATCAGTTTTAAAGGGTCAGACTCTGGCAGGATTCTTAACGGATCATAGTAAGGGAATCCTAGGGCTGAGACGGCAACGAACTTTAACATGCACCGGGTTGACTCTTGGACCAGTGGACTTACCTTGGCAGCCCTGGGGATCTGAGCCCCTCAGTCCAAAGTGGTTGGGTTTGCACTGGTCGCACTTGGCTCCTTCCACATTCTGCTTGCACAGGCACTGGCCAGCCACAGACCCTGTGGCAGGATCAGAGTGGCTCACACAAATGCCACCAGATATAGTCCCATCAGGGTCACATTCACAAGCTAAGGACACAAAAATGTACTGCCTTAATTAACAGTAACTGTGGGAAACCTGAAACATAAGCATAACATTGTATCCATACTAGAAAAGATTTGTTTTAATAATTAAATATATTTAAATAATTAGACTCATGGCTTAGGGTGTTCAGAAATGTCTGCCAGATTTCTGGCCTTGGGAAATGTTGGATAATTTCAACATTTAAAAAATATTTTAAAAAACATTTTACTTATTATTTTTATTTTATGCATATGAGTGTATTGCCTGCATGTATGTAAGTACACCCATGTTGTACAGTGCCTGTAGAGGTCAGAAGAGGGCATTGGAACTGGAGTTACAAATGGTTGTTACCACCACGTGAGTGTTGGAAATTGAATCCAGGTCCTCTGGAAGAGCAGCCAGTGCTCTTAACTGCTGAGCCAGCTCTCCAGTCCCTCTATATACTTATATTTTAAAAGACTTTAAAATGATTCTAAAGATAGAAGATAAAAGGATGATAGATTTTTTATTTTTTGTTTTTTTGGGGGGTTGGGTTTCATGTATTCCAGAATGGCCTCAATGTGCTATATAGCTGAGGATTACTTTGAACTTCTGGTCATCCTGCCTCTAGCTCCCAAGTGCTGGATTACCTGTGTGTGCCACCACAGCCAGTTGATGCAGTGCTGGTGTTTGGGACTGAAGCCAGAGCCTCACAGATGCTAGGCCAGTAGTCTGCCAACTGAGACACATCCTTAGCCCAGAAGATTGCTTCTTTGAAAGCCAAATGCTAAAAGCAGATCAAATATTTTTGGAACACTGAATATGTCTTGGGACTAGGTAAATGTGGTGACCGCACAACCCTGCATCAGTAAGTTGTTCATTTTTAAATGGTTAATTTTATATGATGTGAATTTCAATTCAATAGAAAAGTAGAATTTTTTTTATAAAAGAGGAAGAGTCTAAAGGTGGAAACAAGGCAGAGAGGCAGGAGAGGGATGTGGGGCTGACAGGTGTCTCAGTATAAGGGACACTACACAGCAAGAGCAAGAAATTCTGTAAGATGTGACCCAAAGCTGGGCTTGTGAGATGGCTCAGCCAGCAGTTAAGGGGACTGGCTGCTCTTGCAGAGGACCCAGGTTCAGTTCCCAGCACTCACATGGTGGCTAGTAAATATCGGTAACTCTAGTTCCAGGGGATCTGATGCTCTGTTCTGGCCTCTGAAGGCCTTGCATGCATGGGTGCACTTACATACATGGAGACAAAACACTCATACACATAATATACATATCTATATATATGTAAAAAATTATGTGTCCCAAAATGCTGACATACAGTAAAAAGATGTCTGTTCTTCATCATCACAGAAACAGTATGTCACAGGGACAGTGCTAGCATGCTTTTCTATTTTTCTAGGAACAGCTATAAGAAAGAGAGGAAACAGCAAGACATAGCCATATTTTGTTTTCTTTTGTGAATTCTGTTTATGAGGTCTAAGTGTGCATAAAAAGATTCTGGTAAATGGGATAAACACCTGCAGCTCAAGGAAAGGATTCCACATGAAAAAACGACACCAGAAGTACCAACTCTTCCAGTGCGTAGAACAAAACTTTGAGTAGAAGCCATGAAAGGCTGACCTTGACTTAGTGTCAGGAAGCACTCCCTAGTAGGCAGGGCTGCCCAGTAAGTGGGGAACCCCTCACTACTGGTGGTGTCAGGAGGATGGTGAAGCAGCACTTGAAGCTTTGGGACAGAGGACCATTGTACTGTTAGGCATTAGGTCACCACCAAAGACTCCTGCTCCTTTGGGGTGCAGTGTTTCCAAAAGACTCGACTTTTAAAAAATGCAATAAAAATTAAAAATAACCATATTGGTTTTTCTGAACCATCCTTCATCTTGGATCAATAAAAATAAAGCCCTCAAGTCTAAAGTTATGTCTCTATATCACCATGTGTTTAGGAGTTCAGTGGGAGAGAACTAGTCAGGTCAGTTGTTTGGTGCTGTTAGAGCAAATGCCCAGTTGTCTGGCAGAATCTTTCAAGTTTCTATTGCTTATTATTGGATTGTGGCTGCTGATAAAAAAAAACCTTATGGAAGAAAATCATTGGGTTCTATTTAGTTTGGAGGAAAAAAAATCCCCAGTTTTCTTCTAATTAAAGTCAGCTGCTTCTAAAAAGGAACGAACAAACTGGATTCATTTTAAAAGTAGCCAAAAGGAAAAAAGCCCAACTTTATTTGGGAACTTCTCCAAAGAGCTAGCATGGAATTGTAGAGCATAATTTAATTATGCACAGAAGTAGTTTTGGGGGCAGGGTGAGTGGATAATGACTACTTTGAAACAACCCTATGTCCCAGCCTTTGGAAGCCCAAGAAAGCATCTTGGTGTCACACAATTGAATTCTAGCAAACTTTTATGATGAGTTAAGACTGTCAATCTTGTTCTGTAACAAAACTGTCTTAACTATAGAAGGCTTAAAACTAGTTAACTCTTATGCCTGGAGTCTATTTGTATAAATATTTAGGTTCAAATGAGGACAACTTAGAAGTTATATGAGAATACCAGTCCATTTTCTTAATGCACATCATCTGTGTACACACAGTAACTAAGTGTTGAGGTAATTGGACAAACTGGGGAGTCCGGTTATAAAGGTCTCAGCTGCCTCTCATGGGAATATTTGTTTGCAAAGAATGATTTCTCAGTTTAATTTGGGGGAATACTAGCGTTCTTTCCTTGACTTTCCCCCCTCAAAGCACTACCATGTTAATATTATCTGGTTCTTAAGGAATAAACTTGGTTCAAGTGTTTAAAATATTTAGTTTACTATTTCCAAATCTTCAGATTTCTAGATTATCTGTTTCAAAATATTTGTGTTTCCCAGATTCTACCCAAGAGAGTAGTTTTGTCTCCTTTTATAGGTATATTGCTTTTTCCCCCTCAAACCCTCAATTTTTAAAAAGGTTTATTTTTTATTGAATTTTTGAAATTTTCATACAATATAGTTTGATGGTACTTACATTCCCTCCCCTCCTCCCACCTCCCCAATTGTCTTCTCCTGCCCAATTTAATGTATTCTGATATATAGAGTCTAATTTATTCTGATATATATCATATATATGACCTATAGAGTCTAACTTGTGCCCCCCAAATGTCCTTCAGTGTGGGTCCATACATTGGTCCCACCAAGAGTCTTATCCCTGTAAGATACTGCCTCTTGTAGCACCCACCAATTGCCTGAAGTTCCTTAAGTTGGGCTGGGATTTCTTACTTCCCCATGCCTATGCTGGGATTTTGTCTGGTTTGAGCTTGCATAGGACTTGTGCATGCTGTCACCATTGCTGTGAATTCATATGAGTAACTGACCAGCTATATGGAAGACTGTTTCCTCGTGGTCATCCACTACCTCTGGCTCTTATAATCTTTCTGACTCCTCTTCCACAATGATCCCTGAGCTTTGGGAGGCAGAGGTTTGAAATAGGTGACCTGTTCATGGCTAAGCTCCCTGTAACCTCTTTTTTCTTTGCACATTGCAATTGTGGGTTTCTGTGTTAATCACCATCCGCAGCATAAGGAAACTTCTCTGGTGTGAGTTGACGGATGCATTCATCTTATATGTAGAGGTTGCGTTGAAGATATATCACTTAGGGTTAAGCATCTCACAGACACTTATTCTCTGCATTTGACCAGTTGTGGAACTCTGTAATAGTTTCCATCTGTTGCAAAAAGAAGCTTCTTTGATGAGGGATGAAAGGTACACTTGCCTGTTAATATGAGGATGCATATTTAGAATAAAGTAAGAAATTATAGCGATGTGGCAAATGTAGGTTTTTCTCTAGGGGCTAAGACTTCTCCAGCCAGGTGTATTTGATTGTTTACAATACCGCACATGAATTCCCTCCCATTGAGTGGGCCTTAATTCCAATTAGACAGCTGTTGATTACCCCCAAGATAAAAGTTCCACTACTGCATCAATAACAATAGTTTGTTGGGCCAGGCATGTTGTTTATTGGGTTTTACAGCTGGGTAGGACCATTGATTAGTTTTCTCCCTAGGCAGCTAATGTAGTATCCTCTGATACCACGAGATCTATTTTCAGGGAGGAGCCATCTAGGTCAGTTCCACCTCCATTGCTCCAAGTCCCATGTCTGAAGTGTGGCCTGTCTTCAGCAATAGGGCTTTGGCAATAGTGTGTATTATTTTGGGAGTCTCCTGGGTATACACACTTGACTCAATAGGCCATAACATATCTGACAGAATACGTGAAATTCAGTGGGCAAGCTATGGGGGGAGGTGCAGATGGGGAGGGGAGGGTTCTAAATATGATTAAGATTTATTGCATGAAACAAAATAAATATATTGAAAAAAGTAAACAAAATAATTTAATCAATAAATGGGCTAATGAACAGTCAGTTCTCAAAAGATAAAAATATAAATAGCCAGTATACATATTGTAGGAGATAGGTGTTATTAAGGGGGAATTGGGGAAAAAGGAGTACTTTAACTGGGGAGAGAGTAGGGAGGGTTATTCAGGGGAATGAGAGGAGATACAAATAATACTTAGATGGTATGAAAAGCCAGAGGGAAATGTATTTGTTCCAAGTCCTACATACAATAAATGTAGGAGTGCATGTGTATAGCTAAAGGCTATATAACAAAAAACACAGTGCCAGTCAGGAGAACTCTCCCTTCAAGTTGTAGGTACATAGCTTTTAAATCATTAATAAAAGTAATGAGTGGGGTGTGTGTGTGTGTGTGTGTGTGTGTGTGTGTGTGTATCTACAGATTCTGGAAAAATTTTTTAGGATACTTATAAAAATATTCTAAAATATATTCTGTGAGAATTCATTTCTTTATATTAATTTTAAACAAGTCATGTAAGGTAAATTTTATGTTGACGCCTACTGGGTAAGCAAAGCAAAACTCTTCATTGTTGCCTTTTCTGTGTTGTGATCATTTAAAGTTTGAATCCTAGGACACTGAATGTATTCCACTGGCTACCAAATTACATTTGTGTAAGAATTCATCATATTATAATTATGCAAAACTTGAAACTACAGTTTCACAGCCGGCTCCCCTTCTCTTGCCTTGACCTTCCATTGATACAATGCAAGACTCTGTTTACTTCTTAAGACATTTCTTAGGGTTGTGTTTGCAGCAAGCACTTTAGAGAAATAGAATCTTTACCTAGACCAAGATCAAGCTTGCTTCTCCTTCCTAGAAAATCAATGGATTCTCCTAGCTGTGTTCTGTGGTCAAACTGACATGTGACGATACTGCACGAGATGTGCAGCATTCATCTGCCATCTCATAGGACTTGGGACCTAGGCAAATGGAAACCCACACCAGTATAAAGATCTTGTGCTTGCTGGCCCATGTGTAATGAAGTCCTTTGTCTTTGGCTAAGGAGTTTCATATCTTTGACCAGCATCTATGAAACAGCAATAGGCTAACTTGCTAGTTTATAGAGAGTGAAAGCTCAGACACAGTGACTGACACTGGACATCTTAAATCAGGGCAAATACTTACCCAGGTGATACCCAGTAATGATGGGGCTACAGTGCAGCAAGTAAGGAACCAGGGGTATGAAACTTAAGGAGGTTCTCACTTTCAGGATCATGCAAGTGGCAAGTGGTAACTTCATTTACATGACCCTAATAATAAGTGCTGCCTTAAATTTAGGGACCTAGTGTTTTGTTTGCCTCATTTAGTCCCAGTTCTGTAGAGAAATGCAAAGTAAAACAATGATGACATGTTACTTCATCAGCAATGAAAGTGTGACAAAACTAAGGTTAGCAAAAGTTGAAGTTAAACAAAACACAGTGCTAGCACAAGCTTTGCACAACCATGACTGACACACTCTCATGGGAAACAATTCAGTGTTATCTGTTTTTAATAGATGCACAGTCCATGGCCCAGAAAGTTTACTCTTCTCTTTCTCTCTCTCTCTCTCTCTCTCTCTCTCTCTCTCCCTCTCTCTCCCTCCTCTCCCAGGGTCTCCTTGTAGCCCCAGCTGGCCCGGAGCTTACTATGTAGACCAGGCTGGCTTTGGTCTCACAGAGATCTGCCTGCCTCCTGAGTGCTGGGATTAAAGATTTCTGCCACCACATCCTGTCTCATTGTTTCTTATGGATAGACTTTGCATATGTGCCCAAGGTCATAAATATAAGAAAGTTTATTGTAATATTAGTAGAAAAATGGACAAATGTAACTTTTTCTATTAATAGGAAGGGATTCTTTACAGAAATGAAAAGGGAAAAACTAGGTGCACCTGCCATGGGGCAAGTTTAAAAACAAATTGTTGAATGAAATAACCAAGTTGTTGGGATGATATATGTGATGTAACATCATTTAACTAAAGCTATCATTAACAAAAGTTTGAAAGCATGCCAACATACATTGTCTGTGATAAGAACACACTGGAAAGTGTAAGAACAAGCCCGACAATGATAAATACCACTTCTAAGCACAGACTTCTAGGAAGGCAAGCAGACAGATGGTGCAGGCATGCACCTGGGGCATGGATAGCACCTGCTGTGTTCTAGTAAAGCAAGTCCCAAAAGTAGCAGGCTAAGCTACCAGATTCTAATAAAGCTGGGGGTGGTATACAGTGTTTATTCTACTGTTATTTTGTAACACTGAAGCAACTTAATTTCTAAAGGTGCCCGTAATCCTAGCTACATGAGAGGTAGAGAGAGGAGGATCACAACTCAAGGCCTGCCTGGGCTATAGATCAAGTTCGAGGCCAGCTTGGAAAACTTGGTGAGATCCTATGTCAAAAATGAAAAGTGGAAAAAGGGCAGAGGGGCTGCAGAGACGGCTCAGGGGTTACGAGCACTGGCTGCTCTTGAGGAGGACTGGGTCTATTCCCAGTATCCACCTGGTAGTTAACAACTGTCTGTAACTCCAGTTCTAGGGGATTTGACACCCTTTACCGGCCTCTGCAGACATTGCACGTATGGTGCACATGCAGGCAAAATACTTATACACACACATTTTTTAAAAAAGGATTGAGAAGATATCCAGTGATTATAGTACTTGCCTAGTGTATGCAATGCCCTAGGCTCAATCCCCAGCCTCTTTGACCCCAAAAGAGTTTTAAACATTTTTTTAAAGAAGCAAGATGATACCCTACCTAATCCATCCTAACTGCAAAATTTAATTGTCTACAGTCGGTCAACTGTTTTAGCCAGTTTCACTGTTATTTCCCTGTGTTGACTTTCAAGATGCCTGGAAATGTCAGACCGTCAGCCCCTCCTGGGTGAATTCTGAGCAGCTTCCCTATTCCCTCAGATGACTCCTGCTGCAAGACTCTCAAGACCATCCAAGATTATTTGACTTAATTTGTTTGGAGAAAGAAACACTCTTAGAGCTGGAATGGCTTTGCATACCACCTCCCACAGGGAGTTTGGGGACTCAGTTAAGTAGAGAGGGGCCACTTGCAGGCAGGCAGCCCTGGTGAGGTCAGGCTAGAATTTGCTCAGGTAAGAGGAAAGGTCAAGGAGAGGTGAGGTTGGGGACTCACAAAGGCATGCATTGGGGTCCGAGATGGGCTTGAGGGGGTCTCTGTAGAAAAGGGGTCTGCAGCGATCACAGTGCTGGCCCTCGGTGTGGTGCTCACACTCCTCACACACGCCCCCGCTGAGGCCTCCACTAGCCAGGTACACAGCCATGTCGAAGTGGCAGCGCTCAGAGTGGCCATTGCAGTTGCAGGCTGGGAGAGCAGAGGAGGGTACCTGAGTGAGAGTCTTGCTGAAGTCTTAGGATGCCATGTCCCCCTGCTCCTCCTTGCCCCAGCCTCTTCCATTCCTGGTTACCCAGGGAGTACCACGGCCCAAATAGGTGCTTTCCAAGGTCTAGTGCTGATTCTGCTCATGGACTTTCTAGAAGATGTGCTCTGTTTAATATGTAGTAACCATACAAACAAATGTGATTCTCCAGGTCATCTAGAAGCCACAGGGAGCAATATCTGTAGTGGTGTTCAGAAAAGAACTACTTTTAATAACTTTGCTTTGTAAATGTGAAATTTTAAACCAGAAATCTATACACTGGGCTTATCAAGTAAGAAGCTGCAGCTCACCCTCATTTAGCTTCTTCTGTGTAGGACAGAGGAGCTAGAAGGGCAACCACGGGTCACTATCGCATCAGTGCTTCAGCCAGAGGCACATAGGGCCTTGATGTCTGCTGGTGGAGTTTGTTTCTTTGTGATAATGTCTATGCTTTGGTTGCCTGCTTTGATTTTTTTTCCCTTGTAAACAGGCTGAGCTTGGCTGTTTTGCATATTGTAACTGTCAAAGATGTGGATTTTAAAAAACATTAGCACTGTTCTAGGGATCTTTTATTCCCTTGTGTCCAATTTTTCCTAAATCTGGGAAAAGAAATGGAATAACAAGATGTTTTGGAAGTTCATCAAAATTCAGAGGCAGCAGATATATTATGAAAAACAGCACTTTGTTACTCTGCATATTTTGTATAAAGTACCATAGCTTATCAAGCTCAATCCTGGACCTCTTTCCCCTGTCTTTCTGCCTGTGGGTTTAAGGTCGAGCTCATGGGATGGCCGATCATGCAGGTGATGGAGATCTCTGTACCAAATCCAGTGTTACCAAATGCTTAGATTTGCATTGTTCCCAGTTACTTTGCCACTATAATTGTCTACCCTGCCTCTGAAGCTGGGCCACACAACATGCACATTATTTCACTTAAAAATTAATTTGAAGTGTGAGAGTTTGAAAAGTTGAGGATTCTCCTATGTGAGATGCTTGAAGCAAATAGGGTATCAGACAACTGCAGCTGGGAGATGCCGCCTCATTCCTCTGCTGCCTGTGTTCTTCCCTTACATGTTCTTCAAGACAGGAACACAAAACTCACTCGCCTATGAAGAGCTTACTTCTACTCACATCTGCAAGTGCTGTCCTGGGGGCCTACAGCTGGCCTCCAAGGGGCATCCTGGAAGAAGTCCTTGCACCTCTCACAGTTGGGGCCTTCTGTATTGTGCTGACAGACGCAGTGACCATGAACCTGCATTGTGCGGTAAACACTGTTAAAATAGGCGTTCTCTTTGAGAATGAGGGGGCTTCTTCAACTGGAAAATGAAGTAGTAGATTAGTTCTCCATGTGTTAGTGATAATACTAACCAGGGCATTTCTATTACTTGACAAGCTTTTCAATTTTCAGCAACTGAGTGAACATTTATAGAATTTTAGTTTTCAGACAATGTATTGCAGCTCTCAGTGTGAGGAACAGGTTGAGGTGAGGGCCTATGGGACTGTGTACAGCAGAGTTAGGTGCATAATGGAAAGTAGAGTCAGAAAAAGGAGGCTTTTCACAAAATGCTCTAAACAGCCCAAAGCCAGAGCGGAGCTCTGTTTCCAGAGAAACACAGAGGCAGCTGCATGAGAAGGTACAACAGGCTCAACAGCAAGGCAAAGAGGGCTAAAGCTAAAAGAAACAGTTCAAAGCCAAGTGTGGATGTGCACACCTGTAATCCCAGAACCCAGGAGGTAGAAGAAGGAGGATCAGGAGTTCGAGGCCACTTTCTGCTACATAGGGAGTTCAAGGCCAGCTTGGGATACATGAGACTGTCACTCACAAACAAACACAAGTAAGTTAAAATTTGTTTAGTAGACATACCCCTGTACAAAAATACAGTTCTTGGGCTGGAGTATGGCTCAGGGACAGAGCTCTTAATTGGAATGTTTAAGCCCTGGATTTCATCTCTAGTACCACAAAAGCAACAAGCAGCACAAGATATAATAGAATTACATCTACTTTTGAAGATTTTTCTCAAGAATGACAGTGATCTGCAGTGCTGATAGTTATTCAGAGCACAGACTATCACATGGGTTGACCATTCTTACAATACGAGATATTGCTGAACCACTGAACCTGTTCATAGGTCTTGTATCCAATAGATCTTTAATACATTTTTGAGAAAATGGATGTGAATTATGGTTCATTTCTAGAAGTTCTCTCTATCCTACAAAAAGAATAAACAAATGGGAGAAAGACAAAAACATAATTGTGCTACTTTGAAATCATAAATTTTAAGTTCTTTATAATTTTAACAATGCCCATAGGTGATGGAATTCACAGGCCCCTTTGCAACATAAGTGTAAAGTCCCAGGTGGCCTGTGAAGCCGTGATATTCGCTCCCCTGCAAAACTGGCACTAGGATTTGCTAACGTTCACATAGATGTCTGGTCTCATTTACAAGCAGGATAGGGAAAGTCAGGAGGGAGGGCTGGCTGCTCTTTTGGATGAATAACTCACCATTCCAGGAGGACTGAAAAAATCTCCCTGCACATTCTGAGGGTTGCATTTACTGGCGTGACCATTGCAAAAACAGCTTCCCTGAATGACCATCTCATACAGAGCATAGTAATATTTATCAAAGGAATCATTTTGTTTCCTTCCAAGTAAAGTGTCCCCAAGGGTATGGAGCTTGGTGAAGTTTATCCTCAAGTTTGTTAATGTTACAAGGTCTAGAGAAAAGAAAATAAAACAATGACTCAAAATGCATTTAAGCTGCATGGGGTCAAGGTGCTCTCCTGACTGACATCCCCTCAGCCTACCACAGAAATGAGATGACAAGAAACACTCCTGATGGGAAATTTAAAGACAAGATGGGGCTGGGCACGGTGGCGCATGCCTTTAATTCCAGCACTTGGGAGGCAGAGGCAGGCAGATCTCTGTGAGTTCGAGGCCAGCCTGGTCTCCATAGTGAATTCAGGCCAGCTGTGGCTACAGGGAAACCCTGCCTCAAACAAAAGACCAAAAAAAAAAAAACAAAAAAAAAAAAAAAAAAAAAAAAAAAAAAAAAAAAAAAAGACAAGATGGGAAAATATAACACAATCCATACCCTGGATATGGAGGCTGTAAGGGTTTTCTATTTCAAAACTGGGATCCAGAACTTTTAAAACAACCTGTAAGACAAACACAGGTAAATTCATAGTGTAGCACTCTAAAATATAGCAGTCTAATTTCCTTTTAGAGAAGAGAGCTTGACTTTGCCAAAAGGCTGAACATTTGCCTCCCAGTTGGTGCAGGCTGTGCGTTACTTGGGTTCTGTGTAACTACTAACACATGTGACTGAGGGATTCAGAAGCTGCTGCTGGCTCTTGATGCACAGGTGTGTGTGTGTGTGTGTGTGGACAGAGAAGGTGACACTGAGGGGACACTGAGGGGAAGCTCTGCTGGGTTAGGACTGAGTGGTGGATAAATCAGAGAGCCACCACCAACTTGGACTGGCAGGGATGGCTGGACCTGTCTTCTGCCACCGGTTCTTTCTTCTCTTCCTGGTAACAACACCCGCCAATCCTACTTGTGCCCTGACCTTCTGCCAGTCACCAGCTTTGTGCAGACAGATGTTCCTGGAAAGTCCACCAGGGCAGTTTACACAGCAGGCAGTGGGGAGAGCCAGCCAGGGGCTGCTGCTGGCTGAGTGGCTGTTTTGCAAAGCTTGGAAATAGGTGGTTTTCCTTCCTCTCTACCAGGGTGCTCAGTTTAGATTTTAGGCCTATTCACCCTCAGCTGAGCAGACCAGTGTAGGGCTACTTCTGATAATACATTTATTATTTATTATTTGGGACTCTTTGATTTAGACACTTTCATTTAAAAAACAGCCCAAATTACATTACAGTAAATACTATCTCAATTTATTATAAAATTTAAGCTAATCATATTAAAAATGTTTAATTTATAATAAAATAAACCCAGGGAAAGCAGTGGTACCTCGCCACCAGTGGAGGGTTCAGTATCTGAGTATCTGGAGTCGCAAACCAGGTCTTCCACTCCTTGGGCCTGGCCAGCGTTGATGCCAGGAAAGGAGGCCATACAGTCTTTTGCAAAATATTTGAGCACTTTCCACGTGTGCCCAAAGTCCGTAGAACGTTCTACTAACATTGCAGCAGGCCGAAAAGTCTGTAAAAATAATGTGCACCTTGTAATAGTCCCCAAAGACAGATATGATTATGACTATCTACTTTGAACATTCACATTTAAAGCATTGCTTTAATTCTATTTTTTCAAATTTTATGCATATCTTTTAAAATATACTGTGCAATTGATACACCTAGCTCTCATTCCAATAAGTAGACATGCATTTGTGAATACATATTTTGTCCTCGGAATCTAGTTACACTTTGAAAATACTATGGCTGTATGAATTATTAATGAAAGAAAATGGCATATAAATTGAAAAGCTAATGTTATTTATATTTTTCAGCATTTTACTCTGGATCCCTTTGCCTAGGATACTGTTCCTCAGGCAAACTCTTCTACATCTTTGAAAATCCATTTATGAAGTTTGTATCGATTGCTTAGAGTGGATTGAACCTCTTTAAATTCCCTGACATCTAACCACACCCCCATTTCTACACTTACTACTATGTATTACAATTTTCTGTTTATTTGTGCTTATCCATACTAGGGGGTAAATAAGTTCTTTGGAGCAAAGACTGGTGATTTAAAAGAAAATTAATCATTTTATTTTATATTCATTTTTTCAATTACTATAAACTAGTACTTAGGACTTACCTCAAAGCTAGATTTTTAGTGAGTGATTAAAAGAGACTGTAGAGGGGCTGGAGAGATGGCTCAGCAGTTAAGAGCCCTGGCCGCTCTTCCAGAGGACCCGACTTTGAGTCCCAGCATCCACATGGCAGCTAAAAACCATCTGTAACTCCAGTTCCAGTGGGTCTAATATCCTCTTCCCGTCTCCAAAGGCATTAGGCACACATGCAGTACATATACAAATGTGCAGGCAAAACACTCATAAAATAAAAATGAATCTTAAAAAAGGAGAGACTGTGTGGGGCTGGGGAGATAGCTAAGTTGATAAAGTGCTTGCCTGCAAGCATAAACACCTGAGTTCAACCCCCAAAAAACCATGTTAATAAAAGGCAGGCATGGCAGCGCTGGCTTATATCTCAGCACTGGGGAGGCAGAGATAGGAAATAGCCTCCAGAGTCTCACTGACCAGCCAGTCTAGCCTTCTTGGTGAGTTCCAGACCAGAGAGAGACTGTCTCAAAAAGGAAGAAGAAAAGTGCATGGCACCAGAGGACAGATACCTGAGGTTGTCCTCTGGCCTCCACATACATAAGCACACATGTGTATGTATACCCGCACATACACATGCACCCCTCACATGAACACTGGACTCATACACACACACCTCTTGGTGACATTCTTTCCTAAACAATTTCTAGCTCCCGTCATTTTCTCCTAAGGATTTTTCTTCACCAGGTGTGGTGGTACACACCTTTAATCCCAGCACTCAGGAGGTAGAGGCAGGCAGATCTCTGTGAGTTCAAGGCCAGCCTGGTCTACATATGGAGTTCCAGCACAGCTGGGGCTACAGGGAAACCCTGCCTCAAAAAGACCATAAAAAAAAAAAGGATTTTTCTTCTAGCTCTAGTCACCCCAGTACTTGAAGTTTCTCTCATCTCTGTCCTCTAAGATTAAAAACAATTTAATCATATAATCAAACAATGTTTTCTTTTTCAGTTAATTCAAGAACAAAACCCAGGTGACAAAACTTGATCTTTGTTCTCTGCAAGGAAGCCAGGAAGTCAAATTTCGGGTTGACACCATGCATTTTGGCAGTGAAGGGGGCAGCAGGTCTACCAGCTGTCTGTACCTTAAAGGTCAGAATGAGGTGGCTGAATTGGAACAGTGCCTCCAGGTCCAATCTGATGCTGACATGGTCAAGACCTAAAGAAAAATCAGCAAGAAGATGGTAATTCTGAGATGCCCATTTACCAAGTCACTTTGCCGTGGCTTCTCTGAAATTCGGTCCCTGTGGAATCACATGCTTTCCTGTCTGTGGCTCGTGTCCCAGGAGATCCACAGCAGAGCAGCATAGGTTCACCCCAACTGTCAACATGCACAGCTTGGTGGCAACTCACCCCACCACTGTGTGGCAGCCCCACACACTCCCCAGGGAGCTCCTGGCCATTTCCAATGGGTCCAAAGGGGGTTCATTTCCTGAATGACATGAGCTAGAGCTAGCAAACCAGAGCATGCTGAAAGACAACACAGCCTTTTCTGAACAGCTGCTAACAGTCACTGAAGATACATTTTTGTCACTTGACATAAAACACAACTTGGACTGTTCCCCTTGGAGTGGAGCTCTGTGGGCCTCTCTGTGATTGAGGAGATGTCTAAATCCTGCCAGGACTTTGCAGTGAGCATCTGCCCTGTGCTGGCTCCACTGAGGCCTAAAGATCTCTAGAGGAGCACTACTCCAACAGAAGCAAAGTCAGATTATAATCTAAGAATTTCTAGTAGCTACATTTAATGAGGGAAAAATAGGTAGATTGACTTTTAATAATATAATCAAACCATATAAAATGGCTTCAATATTCTAAAAATTACTAATGCTTCATTATATATTTCCTCCCAGATTCCATCTTAGACATCAGGGGATTTTCACACTGGCAGCACATCTCTGTGTTGATTGGCCATGTTTCAAGTGCTCAGCAGCTACACACAACTTGAGGCCATTGGATTGGGCAGTGCAGCCCTGGAAGCTGGTGGTCTTCTGTGACTAGAGGCCCTGTTACAGTTCTGAGGGAGTAACTTGGGAAAGCTTTGCCCCACAGCCACATTCCAGGTAAGGTTCCACATTGCTCTGCTAGGATGTCTGCTTTCCCTCTCTAAAGTGCTTTGTGGAGAATCTTCCTTCGTATAGTCAGCACTGTCAGAGGGGCATTCATGTTGTAAGAAGTGTGACCAATGCTGGACATGTGGAATAGAAGAGATGCTAGTAAAAACAGAGAGCATTCATCAGTGAGGATGGGGGACTGTTGCAAAACCAAAGCGATATCTGGGATCCCTGGGGATCAGCTAAAGGAGACGGCAGTAGCAAACACATCCACATCAAGTGGATGACATATAAAGATAGCTTCACAGTACGCTTGCCTTAAACTATTTTAAATAGTATGATTATTTCAGTTTTGTTCTAACTAGAGTGTTCTAAAAGAAGTATATTTAGAAGTCTGAATAGAGATATTAGAGTCCAAAGAGTCACACAGAGATGTAGTGAATAGAATAATTTTGTGCTCAAAGTTGAAAGGCCATCGGGGGTGAGGAAACCTCCACTGGGGAGGCTCCATGTGGATGGAAGGGTGCTTAGGCCCAGAAGACCCTTGGCTGGGGTGTGGCAAGAGGAATGCCTTGCCAGGTCCACACTCATAATAAGGCTCTAAGAAATACAAACGATCAGGGCCAGCGTGGGACTCAGCATCACCACTGCTCATGGATAAAGGCATGAATCCAGGAAGAAAAGTCTTACTCAGCAGCCAATTCTCCTTCCAATTCAAAATTTACATTAATCTCTGACTTGCAGAGAGAACTGTCCCATCTCCCTGTCTCCTCACATGTCTGGTGGTGGTCATTCTCAGCATGTTTCATATTAAGCTGAATTTACTAAATACTTCATAAATATTCTTTTATTTTTAAACAAAGAACAAAGGATACAGAGATATTTTCTTCCCCCACATGGAAAGAGTGAAGCATTCTGAGTGATATGCTTAAAATACACTGAGATTTCTCTAAAGGGAGATATTCTTTCTTACAATTTGTTCCTATATGAAGCGCCTCGTTTCTGGAGGATAACATCTGGCTGTGACATTCATAAAAGTCACATAAGGAGAAAGGAGCCCTATTAAATACGAAGAAATGAAAAATTGGAAAGGACTTTATTCATACCATTTTCAGATTGCCACCATTTCTTTTCTCGGTCTGGTGCAAAACTCGTAATTACATTCTCAATGGTGTGGCTGTTGGGCTGGGTGTGGGCATCATACGGGGCTCGGGAGTCACAGACAAAGCATTTTTGTTCCCCCTGGAAAACACCATCGTTAAAAGAGTTATGCTGATCTGAATTAAAAAACAAGCTGTCCTTACTATATTTACTCTTCCAACCTGGCTAAAAATAAAAAAGCAGAGGAAATAACAAGACATCACTTTTTCCATCAATAAGTACTTAAATACAATAGCAAAGTAAGTTAAGATATGAGATAGAGATTTTATAAATTTGTAAGTTTGAGGAAAAAAAAATCTCCAAATTCATATAGACTAATATTCTCTCATTTAAGAGGTACTTTGGAAGTTTCTTTTAAATGACAGAGGATTATTTAGAGCATTCTTTTTGAATGTGAATTATTTCCCTCAGCCAATAAAAGGACTATTTGGCAAGGAATCAATGAAATGGCTGGTTCTAGCTTATCTGTTACCACCACCTCGTTCCGCTCAGGTTTTATAGGATTTTTGGTAGGAAAGCTTCCATGGCAAACATCTTTATGTTACACTTGTAAACTTAGGAAAGGGATTTTCATGAAGATCACAACAAAGAGGCCTACCCTCCTGTCTTGCAGTCTAGAAGGCCTTACTGATAAACAGGAATGAGTTTTGCAGAAGGCCTTACTGATAAACAGGAATGAGTTTTGCATAGGTTGGGGTTTCAAAGATGGTAACAACCAAGCCTGGCCTTTACACTTGCTCAATGAATGTGTTCACTTGTGGCTGGTCTCAAATTTCTAAAGAGCTCCACAAAGGTTTCTAAAAGACTTTCAATGGTCTCAATTGTTCTTGACCAATATTGGGAAGACTCAGAAGGTGAGTTTCATAAAGCTTCTAGGAAGTAGCTGTTCACTGCAATCTTCCGTGTCAGAAATCAGCTACAATCGCATTGGTCCTTGGCAGTGGGCACTCAGTAAACGCTGTTTGACTGTGTGTCCTTATGGGCTTCCAGGCCCAGGTGTGGTCTGGACAGGCCACTTTGTTTTATTCCTACCTGTTGTCACTTTGTTTACTAGGCTCAAGCCACACTTGATTCTTGCTCTTCTTCAAGTATACTGAGAACTTTTTGCCATGGAGTTGGCACAGGCTAGTCTCTGTTCCAAATACTCTCACTTTCTCTTCTTTTATATCCACATTTAAATGGCAACCTCTCAAAGAGACTCTTTTTGGCCCTTTCTAAAATGCTGGCACCTCCCCACCTCATGGTCTTCTGCCGCCCTCTATCCTCAACCTTATTTCATACATTTCCTAAATCATTTTGGGGGTGAGGCTCAAGCCCAGAGCATGTACTAGGCAAACACCCTACCACCTAGCTTTATCCCAAGCCCTATTTCCTAAATATCTATTGGTACTTGAGACCATATCACATAGTAGTTCATTTGTTGTCTGTCTCCAAGGTTACACTTTAAGCTCAACAAGAACAGGGGCATTATTTATTGCTATGTCTATTACCTTGAATAGTATTTTTCCTACAGTAGCTGCTCAATAAAATTTGCTGACTCGAATGAGTGTTGGTTTTAATGAATGTTTCAGCTAGAGTCTTCCAAAGTGAAAAAAAAACCCCTCTAAGAAGGGCATTTTAGAATCACTTGTTAAATATATCTTATTATTAAAGACTCAAATGTCCTTTGAATAGTATGAGGTGCTATATGCTAGATCAATTCTTCAAGTAAGTAAGCTTGTCCCAGACCTCCCAGAACAGCAGAAGCCTGTGATCCCATCAAAACACGCCACATCTTCAAAGTATTTCCAACAATACTTTGAAAGTACTGGGGAAGTGTTTAACCTTAGCTCTTATAGGCTGTTCTTCTACAAACACTTTAGAGGTATAGTCTATGCTAGGATCACTGCAGAGGAGGCTTCATGGTGGCCAGTAGATGTGGGCGACCCAGTGTGGGTGATGCACAGGTCTGTACTGATGTGTAGATCCTGAATATGTTTAGCTAGGTAGCTCTTTCTCAGATAACTGGTGGGGAAAAACATTGTGTGCTGCACAAATGTTTATCTAGATTAGTAGCCATAGTCAGACTTACTATTGCTTGTCAGTCTGAGATATTTTGAGGTTTCCCTTGTTCTTGGCTCTAAACTTTTCTAAGATTTCTGAATATTTTTTTAGACAAAATGAGCTTATACCTTTAGGTTTTCATTTACTGCTTTTTGGTGGTGTAACTTTGAGCTAGAGGACCAGTCATGTTTCTTTATTGGCAGAGCAGTTGGCTCCTGGCAGCAGTAAGCAAAGCCAGGGACTGAAGAACAGGTGGGTGGTGCTAGTGTTGGGTTCTAATACTAGAGTGGAGAATCGTTTCTTTGTATAGAGGCCCTGGACTTAGCAGTCAGTTGAATGGCCATCCATCCCACACGGTCTAGAATTGAGCAAAGTTTTCTACCATGTAATTTCCTTGTATATGTAGAGAATTACTTTTTTTTTCTTTACCTAAGTGCTTCCTAAACTTAGAACAGTGCTAAGCACTGTATTGTCTCTATTTATTTATAATCATCATCTTTTACTAGAATCCAATTAGAATACAATGTATTTCATAGAGACCTAAACAAGTTGCCTTAAGTAAACAATACATGGAAAAGCCTGGTCCCTAACATTAGGCTCATATCCAACTTCCTTCCTGCACATCCTCTCATTTAAGGGGTGGACGCGATGGCCTCGGGGCTTTCATCAGGTATGACACTTAGATAACCTTTGATGCTTGTTCTGCTGCTGGTCCACAGGGAGGAAAACCCCCCGAAAAGTCACCAGCCCTTTAATAAAACTAGTTCTTAAAGGTGGGGGGGGGCACAAAACATGTTCATGCTGGGAATTTATGGGTTTTAGATAATCCAGTTTCCAAGTGGTATGAGGTTGGTGTGCAATCTATTCAAAGTTCTATACTTTGTTCCTGTCTAGCTAAGGTAGAGCCATGGGGACTCATGCTCGGCATGTTTTTTTTTTTTTTTTTTAATCTTTACAGAAGGAGTTAATTATGTTCAATTTTTGGGAGTGACTAGGGCGGCCAAGTAGACCAGTAGGTTTTATAGTAATTCCTTTCAGAGACTGAACCAAAATGACTTTCCTGTCTAATTCTGAAAGGAACAGGAAATGGAAATTGGGTTTCCTAGACTTTGGGTTTTATTGCCTGTGTCAGCTCCAGGAGCATTTTCTCCCTTTGTGTTGGCTGAGTGGTCCTAGATATGTCCCTCAAGATATGCACCATTGATTCAATAATGCCCAGCAGTAAACAAGGAACCAACCCACCTCCAGGTAGCTGAGGATGCAATATTTCTGAGCTCCATTCAGTCCACAAGTAGAAGATGCTGTAAGTTGTGCGCTGCGTCCCACAAGGAGATTCCCAGGGGCAGGATGGCAGGTACCCCTGCTGCATTCGTCTGGAGCTCCTAAGTAACTGAGCCAGCCTTGAACACAATAGAAACAGCTGTGTAGAAGGTAGCCCCAGGATAGTCTGGGACTTCAAAAAGCAACCAGTTAAGCTGGAAAGTTAAGAGTTCTTTTACTTAAATTTATTTATTTATATTTTATGTGTATGAGTGTTTTGCCTGCATATATGTAAGTGAACCAGGTGTGTGAAATGCCTGTGGAGGCCAGAAGAGGGTTATTTGATCTTCTGAAATTGGAGTTACAGACAGTTGTTAGCCACCATGTGAGTGCTGGGAACCAAACCCAGGGCCTCTGCAAGAACAGCCAGTGCTTTTAACCACTGAGCCATCTCTCCAGGCTCTCCTTTACTTTTAATATCAGATCTGTGGCTCTTTAAGTGCCTGGTTATGGATGCTGTTGGTGCCCTCAGCGTGATGGCAATTCCCAGCATTGGCTATCACATGACCTGTGTCTCCTTTTCCCAACATGGGGCAGCCTGTATCTAATGACTGATGGATACAGGCACTTATTTATATGTTTATTCAGCAATGGGCAAAGATACATCTTACCTTTAAGTCTGTTACTATATAAGGAGTATTCCCAGTTTTGCCTGCTGGGTAGTATTAGGTATAATAATTTATAAGTCTCAGTTTATCCAAATACAGATTTTAATGAATGGTAAGTGCTTCTAAAATGTGAAGTGACCTCTAGATTATCAGAATTCTCCATCAAAAAGTGACATTGAGGACAAAGCATTTGGGAGCTGCTGCATCCTATGGGAGTAAGCTTTTCTCTTGGTTTTTCCCTGGGGCACTTTAGCAAAGGCCCTGAAAAATTCTTCTCTGAAAAAGCAAAACCAAATATCTTTAAAATCATTTAATCTAACAATTCTCAAATATATTTCACAGGGACTTTTAAAAAAGTACAATATTCCATGCAACTCTAGAGAAACACTTTAGAAAATACTAAACTCGATTTTATTCTTCACATCTTCTGTTCAACTGAATTCAAAGACGAATTTTATGAGATGATTTCAGATGTTAATCACACATAATCTATTTTCTCTGGAGTGTTTTATATATTGCCTGCCATTCTCTGAGCATAACTACTGTTACCATCTTTGTGTGTGTGTGTGTGTGTGTGTGTGTGTGTGTGTGTGTGTGTGTGTGTGTGTGTGTAGGCCAGGGGTCAACCTTGGGTGTTAATCCTCAGGAGCCATCTACCTTATTTTTTGAGACAGGGTCTCTCGTTGGTCTGAAGCTTGATGATTCCTCTAGGTTGGCTGGCCAGCAAGGCCCCAGGATCCACCTGTCTCTGTCTGTCTGGCACTGTTAATACAAGAGTGCTGGGTTTACAAGTACTAGAGTATATTGAAGATGGAAAGATGGAAGGTTAGCTGAAGAGGGGATTCCATTTGTGTAGCTGTGGGGAAATTGACATCTATGTTTGGGTGAAACTTACTTTTCTGTGTTTTGACTGTTTTGGGGTTACCTACATTCCTGTAAATATCCTCACTCATGTGCCTCTAAATCAGCCTATTGAACTGGTTCACCAAACTGGACTGTGTGGAATCCATGGACCTATTGTTGGTGCCCTATCTAGGGTAACAAGACATTTGTTCAGATCTTCCTAGGAAAAGCTAACACAACACTTACCTAGTATAACATATATGGCTTTGTGTGCACAAATCTTAACAATATTTGAGAACTATTGTTAGATAAAGAAAATGAGGAAAGACTGGAGAGATGGCTCAGCAGTTAAGAGCACTGGCTGCTCTTGCAGAGGACCCCGGTTGTGTTCCTAGAACCCACATGGCAGCTAACAACCATCCTTAACTCCAGTTCCAGGGAATCTGGTGTCCTCGTCTGGCCTCCTCGGGTAATGCATACACAAAATGCACACATATATAATAAATATTTAATTTATTTTATACACATAAAGTAAATTAAATATTTATAAAAATAAAACAAGGAAAATCTTTGCAAATGGATGAATTTGAGTCATTGTTAGTTAACTGTTAAATCTCTGTATGTGTTGGTGTGGGTGTCAAGTAGTCTGAATTATTTCTTGCCATTAATAGACAGGCTAATTGGGAAGTCTGAATAAAAATAAATAGAATCTTACTGGAATTAAGATATGAAGTTAGCACACACAAAGTTGAATGTGGGGTGAGCAAGAGTCCAGTGTACTATTTAGTGAATAGCTATTTATAGAAATAGTTGTTTCTTCTTTTAAAATGTATATTTGAATAGGAGAGTTCAGTATCATTTCTACTTCAGCTAAAGGACTAGAGCCCTGCTTGGTCCTGGAGGCCAGTTCTAAACCCTAGTTTTCTCTTGATTACAATTCAAATTGTAGTCACAATAATTTTACAAAAATAAAGTAGCCTCTAGATGGATAAGCACAGGACTTTGAATAACTGAAAAAATAAAAAATAATAAAAGAGAAAGACTTACTATCTCTTACTCTTTTTGAAAAATTTATTTATTATTTTTATTTTGTGTGTATGAGTGTATTGCCTGCATGCATGTAAGTGCACCTGTGTCATGCAAGGCCCACGGAGGTCAGAAAATGACATCAGATCCCTGGAACTGGAGTTACTGATGGTTCTTAGCCACTATGCATTTGTTGGAATTCGAACCCAGGTCTTCTGCAAGAACAGCCAGTGCTCTGAACCACTGAGCCATCTCTCCAGCCCCTTACTCTTAATATCTTTCTGATATTAAGTCTTGCTTTATGGCTGTAGAAAACATGAGCTTTAAACTCTTGTCAATGGAACAGGATATGGAACCCAGAAATAGACACAAATATAACCCACCAACTTTTGAGGGGCAAAAAGCAATTGATGGATGGGGAATGCCGCCAGAGCAATTAAACATCCCTAGGCAAAAGATGAACCACAAGTGCAAGCTCACGCCTTACATAAATAAAGTGTATTATGGACTTAGAGTGAAACTGTAAAATTGCTATAAAACACAGGAAAGAATCTTTGAGTCTTAGGGCTAGGCAAAGAACTTTTAGAACTGATAATGTATGACCCACAAAAGCAAAAATCAGAAAATGAGACCTTATCAAAACTCAAAACTTTTGCTTTGAGAACCACCTGCTGAAGAGGGGAACAGGGAAACAATAAATTGAGAACAGAACTTCAAACCACATATCCAACAAAGCTCATTTGTCTAGGGTATATGAAGAAATTCCAAAGCTCAGCATTAAAAAGCCGATTGGACCACCTCCCATCCCCCAAAGGCTCAAGGATCATCATGGCAAGGGGGCAGAAAGATTGTAAGAACCAGAGGGAGTAGGTGTCTGTAGTAAAACAGTATTTGCCAGACATGGCAGCACAGTGGTCCACACAAATCCACAGCAGCTGGGACTGCACACATACAAGACATGCACATGATCAAGCCAGACAAAATCCCAACATGGAAAGGGGAGGGCTCATGAAGCCCCATTGCTATTTGAGGAACTATTGATGGTTTATGGTTGTTGTGGGAGGGAGAGTCAGCTTTCTTCAGGATGCCTGCCCTGAGAGACTCCTCATGCTCCAGTGGAAGTTCCCACACTCATGCACATATAGGCAGCACTAAGTGGATTCAATTGGTATTGAAAAAAGAGAAAGCACATGAGTTAGGAGGGAAAAATAGTGGGGGATAAGGGAAGAAATGGACGGGAGGGAATGGGAGGAGTAGATTTGATCCAAATATGTTGTATACAAATATAAATATTAAAATAACAAGCAAATGAAATAAAAACCAATAGCACTGGAGAGATGGCTCAGTGAGGAAGAGTTCCTGCTGTACAAGCATGAAGACCTACATTCAGATCTCAGCAGCCATGTAAAAAACTGGGTGTGGCCATATGCATGTCCAGCTGCAGTGCTGGGAATGGGCAGTAGACATGGAAGGATTGTTGGGCTTTCTGGTCACAGCCTAGCTCCAGGTTCAGTGAGAGACCCTATCTCAAGGGATTAAGGCAGACATTGATAGAGCAGGACACCAGACATCCTCCTCTGGCCTCCAAAAATGCATCTGCACATATGTGCACATATATGTGTATACATCAGAGATGGGGATGTAGCTCAGTGGCAGAGTATTTACCTAGCAGGTTACTTTGAACCTCAGTACTGTAACAACAATGAAAGGAAGGCAGGAAGGAAGCCCAGCAAAGCAACAATAACGATGAGAAAATGGTAAACAACATGGACAGATAATTCATTGAGAAAGATATACTGACGGTAAATAAGCACATTTTTAGCTCTTAAATAATAAATGAAAATCATATCACAGTGAGATATTATTATATGCCTACCAAAACAGTAAGATATTATTATATGCCTACCAAAATAGCTAAAATAAAAACCAGTGGTAACCCAGATGTTGATGGAGGATGTGGGAAACTGAATCCCGCACACCTTTCTAGTGGGAATATAAAATGTTTACAGGCACTCTGGAGAAAGGTATGGTAATTTCTTACAAAACTATGGTTCTCATCAACCAAAGAGTTATCTATATCTATCCCAGTCAAACTGCAACTTATATTCACACAAAACCCTGCATAAAACATCTATAGCATCTTTATTCGTAATTGCCAAAAAAAAAAAAAAAAAAAACCCTGGAAACAATCTAGATGTTCTTCAATGGGTGAATGGTTAAACACGTTATTGTATATCCATACTATGATGTAGTGCTTAGCAAGGAAAAGGATCAGACCATGAATAGCCAGTGACACAACTTAGATGAATCTCAAAGGAATTGTGTTAAGAAAGGTTACATGTTGCATACTTCCGCTGACATATTTATACAGATGGAGAGCAGATCTACAATTGTTGGAGGCTAGGGAGGCAAGGAGGGAGGCATAGCTAAACAGAGTAGTACTAGGGATCCTTGAGGTGATAAAACTTCTGTATCATGACTGTAGCAATCACCATATGATTCTGTATGTGATAAAATTACACAGAATAAAATACATATTCATATATGAGTACATGTCAAACTGGTGAAATCTGGAGGTAGGGAGATGTCACATGAGCATGAAGATCTGCATTTGGAGCCCAGCACCCATACAAAAAGCTAGGTGTGGTGGTGCATGCCTATAACCCCAGTGCTGGGGGTAAGGGAAGGATCCCAAGGATTTAGTGAGAGACCCTGCCTCAAAACTGAGGTGGAGAGCAATTAGGAAGACATTTGATGTTGATCTCAGGCTTTCATATGCAGGGGCACACACATGAACAAATATATTCCCCCTCCAAAAAAAATCCTGGTGAAATTTGAATAAGATGGTGATTGCATCAATGACAATTTCCTGGTCATGACATTGTACTGTGGTTATGCATGATTTTACCACTGAGGAAAACCGGGTGAAGGGTACACAGATCTCTCTGCACTATTTCTCACAACTGTGTAGGAACTTATAAAGACTTCAAAATAAAAAAGTAGACAGACTCCTCAAATAGAGAAAATCACTCCATCAGCCTCTGAATGTTGAGGCAAGTAATTCTGACACTCTAAGGAAACATGCACATGACATACATTCCATCTGCTCTTAGGTGCTTTTCCCTTGAGACATAAACATGTATATCGTGTTTTATTTGAGAAGATAAGAGCCAGAGGATGGCCTGTAATGAAAAATAATTGCCATGCTGTGAAGTAAGCTTTGCTTCTCCTCCCACTTCTCAGTTACAAAAGGGAGAGGATTTTTTCCACGGACTTGTTTTACATTTAATGAATTTCTTTCTTTCATTCTGACCTCTCAAATCACAGGCCCCTGAAAATAGTGCTCTTTCTCCGAAGCACTCGTTCTCATAGACCCTGATCTATGGATGTGCTCATTCTGTGACTATTATCAGACACAAAGAACTTGCAGATAGATAATGAATTCTACAACTAAGAATATTATATAATGTCTCCCCTCTCAGAGTTACTAAATGGCAGTTGGAACAGGGAATTGCTTATCTGTGCCTCACTACAGGGATTACTATTGTAAATCAAAACCATAATATTTCTTTCTTTGAGCTACCTGTGTGCAGAAACTTAACTTCATGATATAATCTTTTGTGGTACAATAAATTATACTGATTACTGTGAATTTTCCTTTTTATTCATCTAACAAATTAAATCCTTATCTATTTTTATTTCCCGGGCATGGTACCCAGAATCGACAGCTATTGAGAAGTTTGGACTGCCATAAACAGAGACTTTTAAAAACAAGGTATAGTTTTGTTGATGGTATGTGTGGATTAACTAAGATTTCCCTTCCAGGGATTTATTCTTTTAGACAAGTTGCATCCTGAATTATTGTACTGGAGTTGTTACCACAGAGAATTAGCATGTTTTTGTAACTTGACTTGGCCGAACTTGTTACAATCAGATGCATACTTTTCAGAAGAACACTCCAGGGCTTACAGAAATTGAATTGTCATTCCTGCAGTAGAACAAGTGCAGATACGAAATTTTAGTCTACCCTACTTCACACAGAATGGCTAGAAACATAAGTGACGGGAGCTCCATGTCTGAATTTAGACTCAGTGAGATCTTTCTTGGGTTCAGGTTGTCAGTTGCCAGATTATTACATCAGTAAGAGGTTGGGCTTGAGTCAAGGGGCTAAAGATGTTTATATCATTGAACAATAATGCATTCCTTGAAAACGGCATAGGAGATGAAGATAGAACACTATTAAAATGAATTTAGAAATAAAATATTAAAACTGAAACAAAAATGTGCAGCAAATCTTCTCTAAGGTGAAGGATCACTTTGTAGAATAACTGCCATCATGTAGCTTTTCTATTCAATAATTTTGCATGTTGTTACAGTTTTCCTTACTGTGTAAAATGCTTTCAAACACACTAGGGTTCATTTCAAAGTTTTAGAGGATGACGGTGCACAGCATGTAGCTACACACTTTTAGATGTCAGGGGTGACACAAGAGTGCATGCTAGATAAAGTTCTTACTTTGTATATAATCCCCCAAACATGGAGGACGCAAGGAACTTTGGGTGATTCATTCTCCTCTTCCTGGGTCAGAATCCTCATAGTGTTTTGATAGGCTCCAATATTTATATAAATGACTGTAGTCAAACTACCAACCAGAAAATGCCCCACTGATGACGTGTGGGCAAAGTACAAACAAGAAAACGCCCATACTAAGGATGTGTGGACCATCCTCCTGGGGAGTTTGACCTTAGGCAACTCTAGAGACTTGGCTTTGATTAGGGCAAATTAACTTTAGGAAACCAAGACCCACTACAATGAGGCCTTTTCTGACTAAGGTAATTAAGTTTTGAAGGTTTTCCTCTTAGAGAGTGGAGGCCCCTGTCTGAGGAGGGATCTCCCAGTAACCAGATTGGCTTGGGCCACTGCCAGAGGTAAGAGACAGAGGCCAGAGAAGGCGGAGTTAGTGTCTGTGGCCTCTTCTGAATTTTAGTTTCCAAAGAGAACATCCAAGGCAGCTGTATATTGAAATGGCTTTTTGGATGATGCAAGGTCAGATCCAAGCCTCCGGGTCCTCTGCTCTGGCTGGCCTATGTGTGTCTCACTCTCCCAGGCAGGGAATTTCCAGCAGAGTGCAAAGGAGCCCTCACCATTTGGAGCTTTTCTGTCCTCCATTACCACAACATAATGGGGAAATTACTTCAGGGTTTGGGAATGGAGAAATTAAGTGGCAAGATTCTGAAAGTTGGCTGCCCTGAAGAAGTTCAGCATGAATCTTTGAAGAAAAAGTTCAAAGCAATTTAGTTAGACTCGGTATCCAGAGGCCAGGCTGTTACAGAAAAATCAGGATCAAAGAGAGTAATTGTTAGAAACATTTTCTTTATTATTACTCAGCTTATTAGAGATAGCAGAAGCATGGGGAATTTGGCCTTTTAGCTTAGACCTGCTGCCTCCTTAGATGAGAGAATTGTACCAGAGAATTTTTCACAAGATTTCATCACTGGGACAAATGTTGCATTCAAACAGAGCCATTTTGAAAATGAAATGTATTGTATTTGTAAACTAAGAATCTGAAACTGTTTGCTGCTATTTGGCATCTTAATTTGCTTACTTATGTGCTGATAAATTAAGGGGTGATTAAAATAGGCATGCGTAGCCACCAAGTAGATATGTGCATGCATTTCCAGTTGTTTGACACAAGTTTACAACGGAAGAGTCATGTAAGTATAGATAGAGCATAGAAAAAATTGATATGCTTAAAATATACTTCTACTTAATGTTTTAGGACAATTCATTGCAACCAGAAAATGGATTTGACAGCCCCGATACTTACCAAGTTGTAGAATAAAGGTCAGCTGAAATTGCATTCTTTCATCAGTGAAGGATTAAAGTCAATTATGCTAGGTTAAAAAACGGTTAAAGTCAGTCACAGACAAAATCAGTCAGGGACATCATCAAATACAGTTTAAAAGCTTTCTCATTTAATTGCTCTTACCCTTCAGTGACACAAAAAGTCTACAACGCCCGGGTCTTATAAAAAAAAATAAGAGTGCATACAATTCTAACAAATATTTGTTTGCTATTAATATTTGTTGTTTTAAAACCACTGATTTTAACATTTGTCAGGAAACAATATGAAATATCATTTCCTCTGCTTTTAGCCTACTTTTTGCCCATTTTTGTTTAACTTTTTTTTCTAAAAATCACACAATGAATACATACTCACTGTAGACAAAATAGAAAATTCAAGAGGATAGGTAGAATGAAGAAGCATCCATAGCACTATCACCTAGGAAAAGCAGTTAATATTTTGCTGTGTCCTTTTTTCCTGTCATATAAATAATTTTCAAAAATGATATCCTATTATAGCTCACCTGCTTCAATGAATAAATCTTAGACATCTTACTGTACCAACAACAGTGTGCTTAAATCAAGATTTTTAGTTTAGTGAGGGTCATCAAGATGGCCCAGTGCCTTCTATAAACCAAAGCTGTGTCTCTTCTCCTTGTATTAACAGATTTGGCTGCAACCTTCAGGAGAGGGAACTCCCTCCATCTCAAGTCACTATTGTGGGAAGTCCCAACACACATGGGCACATACAAGGCCCTTGGAGGGCTGAGAAGAAAGTAAGCAAATAGCTGTTAGTACCAGTGTTTTAAATTACTGCATAATATTCCTCTGAATCTATTTGTTGATGTATACTTTGTTTTAAATATTTTATTATTATAAATATTTCTGCTAAATCCTTATTTAAACTATTCCCAGATACATTAAATGGAGTGGAAATAATGGACCAAATGGTGTGTGAGTGCATATGTGAATATAGACATGCACATATATAGAGAGAGCATATATATGCATGTACATGTATATATACAAACATACAAGTATATATATTACATGTATAATGCATGTGTGTATGTTTATGTGTATAAAGCTTTAAAAATACTTTATTTATTATTTTTATTTTATGTGTATGCATGTATTGCCTGCATGTAAGGTAAGTGCACCCGTGTCGTGCAATGCCTGTGAGGACAGAAAAGACTGTCTGATCCCCTGGAACTGGAGTTACATCCCCTGGAACTGGGGTTAAGAACAGTTGTTAGCTGCCATGTGGCTGTTGGGATTCAAACCCAGGTCTTCTGCAAGAACAGTCAGTGTTCTTATCTGCTGAGCTATCTCTCTAGCCTATTACTTCTTTTTAACTATGCATGGAAGCAGGGCATGGTGCCCCACACCCTTTGTCTCAGCACTCATGAGGCAGAGGCAGGCCGATCTCTGTGAGTTCAAGGCCAGGTTGGTCTACAGAGCAAGTTCCAGGCCAGCTGGGGCTACAGAAGAGACCCTGTCTCAAAAAGACCAAATAAAATATAAAATAATAAATGAAATGAAATAATAAAATAATAAAATAAATAAAATATCCATGGAACGTTTATGTAAGCAGTCACATTCTGCGTAACCTTCAGACTGGAGATTAAACTCAGTTGGCAGAGTGCTAGCCTAGCATGCATGGATGAGCCTTATAAACTGGGTATGATGGCACACTCCTGTAATCCCAGCATCCTAGAGATGAAGGCAGGAGAATCTGAAGTTCAAAGTCATCAATTTCAAAACAAAACACACA